>NC_068306.1:17427920-17791670 GCF_025860055.1 Xyrauchen texanus | reverse complement strand
CTTTTATTGTCATTAAGGTTGCTAAAATTATTATAAACTTTCTTGTCTATTGAAACAGTATGATTTCTTTGAAACTGTCTTCTATTCCTTGCAGGTGTTTTGCATTTAATGGAATCAGGTGATGTTCAAAAGAAAGACCTCATAGAACATCCTGAAAATTACATCTTACTGACCACATTAGATGAGGGTATGTTTAGTTATAAGGCTGCAGTTCTTTTTATTTAAATGCATTTGTTTTCATTAGGATAAGTTTGCATTATGAAACAGGGAGTCATACAATACACAGTACAGCTTCATTTAAAAAAGCCACTGCATATTTGGATACAGTTCAAATTGAGTTTGAATTGAATACTCAGACAGATAACTCAATTCAATAGATTAAGATGGAGAACCCCTTATTGGTTGTATAGTAGGGCAGGAGTGGCTAATCGGGGGGATCCCCCGGCCGGTCAAATTAGGCCGGCTGGTCCGAATGTTTTATTAATAATCTCTCATCATGTGTCGGATAACAGTTGCCGACCATCTGGAATTTAAGGGATCAGAATTGCGTTCCGTATTATAGTGAATGCAGTCTTTACCGTATTTTATCTTGTCACATCCATAAAAACGAAACTATTGTTGTATGGATGAAAATGCTTCAGGTACAAGATCATTACAAGTTTAATACTGACTGTAGTCTCACTATCTCAGTCAGTTAATCTCTGAAATCCTCATTCCTAGCATTGCAGAGTAATAACAATATTGTCACAAATTTAAGAATACTTAATGTAAATTAAAGCAGATGCAACAGCACGACACAGTACGGAAATAATTTGACTTTACAGATCTCAAAAGATTAAACTCAGTGAAACAAACTGTCCAGAGTGCCTTCAATATTGTATCCTGGACTAAAGCACTCTTAAAGTAACAGTAACTATATTGCCGCTGTCCATAACATTTACATTCAAAGAAAAGAAAAATACAAATTTGTTCTTTTTTGCGTTTCAGCTTAATACAGATTTGGTAGAAACAAAACTGGGACCCACTTAATATTGAGTGTCATTAAGTATTTGAACAATGTACTTGTTATGAACATATGTTTTGCTGCACTGTACTTACATTTGAAGTACATAAATTTAATTAGATATGTTAATATACTGCTAACCTTACCCCTAAACCTAACCCTACCCCTAATCTATTCCTCAACCTACCCCGTACCTCAACCTCATTGGCAGCAAATGTGAATCTTGTGATAATTTTGCAGAACATCATGCAGTTACACAATACATTTTAATTTTTTTACATAGTAGTTAAAGACACCTGATAACTCATACCCATGAGCTGCACCTAACATAGGTGAAGTGTGTGTTTTTTCAATGTTACAATAATTTATCCTATCCACACTTAATATGCAGAGTAAAGTAAACCATTTGTAGATTGAGTCCAGTGATTGAACCAATGGCGTGCATTTGTGGTAAAACAAAATTTTGCAAAACAAAATATTTTTATCCAAACAATGGCAGATAGAGAGAAGGGGGGAGTGTTTGAGAAAACTGTTTGAAAACAGTCATTATTTGGTGTTCCAAAATTCCATTTGGTGATGCTAGTTGCAGTCATTACATATTTCACCTTTTTCCTGGTCTATGTTTTTATACCTTATTCTATGTTTTTGCACAGACACTTGGAGGAAGTTTAAAGAAGAGGAGGACAAGCAGAAGGACTTGAGTAAGATTAGGATCTGTGAAGATGGAATAAAGGAAGTAGTGAAGTACTTAAAACCTGAACAGCTAGACAGCCTTTGCAGGTCTTAGTCTCCTCACTGCTCTCTAACACTGTGCCATCCCAGTCTCTGACACCCATTTTGTTACCGAAGAACACACTCGCCCCCACACACTCACACAATGTGCATGTAGTACAAAACCAGATGCTGGCAGCAGGTAGTCTAAAGATCTCATTTATTACTATGAGTCATTTAAGCACAAGTAGTCTACTAAATGGGCCAAAATTGTATGCATTCTCCAGGAAGAAAGGGTGTAAAGCAATCCTCATCATTAAAGGGTTAGTTTCCAAAAACTGAAAATTCTGTCATCATTTAATTACCCTCATGTTGTTCCAACTCCATATAACTTTTATTTTTCACAATTTTTGTCACTTTTCACTTTCATTTTATTGAAAAAAGAAGCAATGAAATTAAATTGTGACTGGAGCTGTCAGTCCCTAACATTCTGCCTTTTGTGTTTCATGGAAGAAACAAAGTAATTCAGGTTTTGAACAAAATGAGGGTGAGTAAATGATGACAGAATGTTCAGTAAAAGGAATATTGCATGTTGTTCTAGCAAACTTCCACTGCATGTACATAAAAGGAGAAGCATAGGATGAAAACAGCTTAATGGCCAGAATGCTTTTATAAAGTTGACATAGGCCACTTTTTTCCACTGTACTTAGTTACACGTCAGTCATATTTGTATCATGAATTAACTAAATATACACTATTTATTGTGCATTTAAAGCAGCAAACATACTTTTCTTTGAATATAACTTTAATAGAATGTTTGTCTGCAGAAAATGTTTTGCATTGGCGTGCATGTAGCATGTAAATTGATCTGGTCATGTATAATTCCTATGAACTTAATGATCAAAAATATATTGGGCTAATGACCTGGTGTAACACTAACCAATATGACATTGCAGTTTTTACAACTGAATGTGCCATAGCACAAGTTACAAATCTATTACTGGTTTTCTGAAAAGTTATAATGACCTATTGTGTATTAAAGGGAATTCCCACTAATGCCATAAATAGGTTAGAAGTTGGAAGCAATGTGCTGTGTTATATGTTGAGGTTTTGCAGGTTTTAAAGGAATAGAAAAATGACACAAAAATGAAAATGATGTCATTATTTTAGGTTGTTCCAAAACCTGTATGACTTTCTTCCTTCCGTGGAACACAAAAGGTGAATTTTTGAAGAACATCCTGGCCACTCTTAACTGTTCTTCACACAGTCAGTATCATGCAGTATGAAAACTTGTAATATACTGCACAATTCATTTGAACTACGTTTATGGTACTTTTTTGTTTGACAGTCCAAGCTAGTGGACTTGTATTAGCTTATATTACTGATCTCATGTGAATTCTACTCTACGTATGAATGAATCATGATATAATTGATAACTCATTTTATTGCCACATTTTTTAAGGTTTTACTTTTTATGTAGTGCATCCTCATATTTAAATGCCCCTCTAAACAGTGTTGCCAATGTCTGAATGTTTGCAAACAGTGTGCTGTTGCTCTGCTGTTTCAAACTTCTTTTTGGCTTTGAGGGAAGAACCAAAGCCAAAGGGAGTTGTAAGGAATTTATCTATTCTGTTTCCTTAACTGTTCCAATTAATGATTCTTTGAGAACTTTTGTGGAAGATTTTTGGGGCAATAAGACTTTTTTAAGTTGCATTCACTAAAATGAATCGCAGTTAAGAGTCATTCGCTTGGGAGGTAGCACAGTTTTGCAGTGTAGATTCTAAAGAACTGGCTCATAAAGGCACCGGCATACTTACGGCGAAATGGTTCTTCCCTCAAAGCCAAAAAGAAGTTTGAAACAGCAGAGCAACAGCACACTGTTTGCTACATAAAATGTAAAACCTTAAAAAATGTGGCAATAAAATTAGTTATCAATTATATCATGATTCATTCACACGTAGAGTAGATTTCACATGAGATCAGTAATATAAGCTGCTTTGATGATGATATAAAGTAATATATATCCAGTAGCTAATGGGTAATTTGTCATGTTTACATTCTGCATTCATGGCCCTAATGTGCTAACACACTAGTGGTAATGGGCAGAATCAAAGTCTTTCTAGCAAGTCAGTCTACTGGAGTCCATATTTGAAATACTCCCAGGAAGCTATTTCCAGTCATGCCAGTGCAGCTCCTATCTACTAAAATGGGAAAAGACAGAAATCTCCAAAATAGTTGGTCAAGATTATGATTAAAGAACAAATTTCAAATCAGCAATAAAATCTGACAATACTGGTATCATAAACTGTGCTTCTTTACCTCATATTACGGTAAAAAGTTTCTCGGCTTGTACAGATAATGCGCATGTGCGTTCTCGAGTTGATTGACTGTCGATGTCTATATCTAAAAGGTTCAATTTTCTCCCATTCACTTTAATAGAAGTGGCCCGTCTCTGCTAAATAGTCTCTGGCAGAATACAAACAAAGAATGATGATACTGTAGGCAAGTTTGCAACAGCTCACTAATAACTTTGCACACGGTGTGTTCATGTTGACCAATCTTAACTGACTGAACAATGTAACTGGACATAGAGGTCAGCCTCAAAGTAGGTGGAGCTCCAGGTCACACCTATAGGTGATGTGGACCAATGGCAGTAAGAAGGTTTTTTAATAACTGGTATGAAGTTATCCTGAAAGATTGTGCTGGCAAGCTGTTACAAACCACCAAAACAAACTAAAACAACGCCTTCGTTTTGGCCAGATTTTTTTCTAAACGACGTCACACTGTTTGTTTTCGATTTCGCACAGAGTATGCCGTGGCCTTAATAGTCATTTATTTGGGGAATTTAGTTTGAAATTACATTAGAGTGAATAAATAACCACATAATTGTAATTACTGGATTAACTATTTTAAGCTATCCTTTTAAGGTATCGAAAATCAACATACAAAAGCAGGTCATTAATTCACACAATCATTGACACTAAATGAGAGGGAGACATCTGGGATGCTTACTTTGAAGGAAATTAATACTACATTGTGGGATAAATTAGTAGAAACCTGTTGTGGTTCATCACAGTTCCTAGTGTATCATGGCAGGGCTCTGGATACAGTATTATTGGAAAATGTAGATGTTTAAGGGAGGGTGAGCCTGTGAATAGGCTGTCAACAGACTTGTTTATGTCATAAGGTGTGAAATAATCCTCATTTGTTCTTCAGTCATGCTCACAGCAGTGAACTGAGAGTGGCCGCCGAACCCAGAATGGGTCAGTTCATGGAGTTGTTATCAACATCCACTCTATCCAGATCCCAAAAGCCCACTTTCCTCTTTTTTCAAATAAGTCATTGTGTTGGCCTCACACATAGTGCCAGACAGTGCTGCTCATATCTCACTGAAAGCCTGACAAAATATTTTGAAACAGAAGCCCCTCAGTTGCAGACCTTAATAGTCACACAATGAAGCTGTGAATTGTTTCCGCTGGCTGTTGGATATAACAGTTTCTGTCAATTTGTCCTCTTTGAGCGGATTGGCAGGAGACAAGGGGGATTTTGGGCTATGCTCCTATTTCATTTTCTCCCTCTGTGTACGTTAGTTTAAGAGGACAGTCAGACATTGGGATTGATCCATACTCTCACTATTGTTTTTTACAAAGAGAGCCATTTGTAATGTCAATACCCTAATTAACCCAGATAATCATTTTATTGCTCGGACGTTGCTCTTTCATAACCCAGGAAACTTAAAGTTTATCGTTTACTCACCCTCATGCTATTCCAAACCTTTAACTTTCTTCTGTGGGACACAAAAAGGAGATGTTAGGTAGAATGACAGCCTCAGTCACCATTCACTTTCAATGTATGGGAAAAAAAAGATTAAAGAGGCTGTTATTCTACCTAACATTTATTTTAGTGTTCAATAGAGGAACAAAAGTCATATGGGTTTGGAACAATATGAGGATGTAAAAAAAAAAACTTTTATTGATACCAAGCTGCCAAAAAGACTCGTTCTCCACTTCCTCCACATTGTGATGTCACACTGTGGTAAACATTTGCATATGACTGCCTCCACAACATCTTATCAATGCCTACTTTACCTTATCGGTTCTGCAGCCCAACCCAGTAGCTGTGAGCAGTGAAATGGCAAGGAGAGAGCAGAGAGCCAGTCATAACAAGAACTTGAAGAGCAAATGAGAATGCACATTGAAAGTCTGACTTTTGATTGCAGGCTTTGTCTTGGCTAATCTGAACACAACTTGAGGCATCATTGAGATCTCTTCTGAAACTCTAGAGGAGACAGACCCAAGTTATATTACTGGAGAATATCAGGATACCAGGAGACCTGAACAAAAGTCTCCATTTAATCTCTTTACTGTGTAGGAGCAACAATTGAGATATGAACAAGGTCTAATTTTAGATTTTCTTTTCCATTCTTTTATTAATTATTATATACTGTTGTGTTGATTTAATGAGTTTGAAATGATTTTAGCTCTCTGAAGTTGAACACATGCTGCTGGAGCACAAACTTGATTTTAAACATATAGCATTTGGCACCTACATGGTCTCTTCATTTTTAAGGTTTTAAATTCCCTCTAAATAGTATTCAGCTATGCATGCTTAGTCTTGGCTTAGTCTTGGCTCTGGCAGTTTGAACTGCTGGGGGCAGTCAGTGGGTATAAATCAGTTGAACGGGTCAGTTCTCTGTGTGAGGGTTCCCGTCTTGTTTCCCGTTGTAATAGCGCATGCTAAAGTGTGAATGGAGCTAGACATTTACATTTACAGTTATGCATTTGGCAGACGCTTTTATCCAAAGCGACTTACAGTGCAGTTATTACAGGGACAATCCCCCCGGAACAACCTGGAGTTAAGTGCCTTGCTCAAGGACACAAAGGTGGTGGCCATGGGGTTAGAACCTGTGACCTTCTGATTAACAGCCCTGTGCTTTAGCCACTACGCCACCACCACTCATTTTGCTGAATTTTAGGTAACAACAACTAATGTATAGTTGAAAATAAGAAAAATGAAATGCATTTGAACACCTTCTGTTTGTTAAACAAGGACTGCACTTCAGAAAATGCTGCATGGTAGGATGTCCTGGGTGAAGGCAAGGTGAGAAAACTTTATGCCTCTAAATTGTTGCTCTGCACAGTGCCAGATTCACAGTCTCCAAGCAACTGAAGTATTGCAAATGAAAAAGGCTCTTGATTTAAAGGGAGCTAAACTGTGTTAAGGTAATTAACTCTGATGGACGTGTTTGTTTTTATAGCTGATTAAGGTGTTCATGTAACCTAATCAAAATACTTCAGAAATCTTCTAAATGCATTGCTTTTTACACCCTCCCTCTCTGCTTAATTAAGCTGCCTCTGATCATTTCAGCAAATTATCTGAATCATGCAGCAAATGCTGACAATCCTGAGTATCCTTTCATATACAAATCTTAAAATAAAATTTGAAAAATTTATGACCCACCTATCTTTAACATGAAAATGCCACTAAAATGTAACATATTTAAATAAGGTCAGTTAATGCCTTAAAGGGATAGTTCACCCAAAAATGAAAATTCTCACATCATTAACTGCCATCCCAGATGAATTTCTTTCTTCTGCAGAACACAAATGAAGATTTTTAGAAGAATATCTCAGCTCCATACAATGCAAGTGAATGGTGGCCAGAACTTTGAATGCGAATAGTTTAATTTAAAGAACATTAGTCTACACAGAGTTATCACCTGCCAAGTCATTTACTCAACTGTGTTAACGGAAATAGAAATCAAAAATAAAAACTAAAATATATTGATAGATCCATCCATCCATCCATCCATCTTCAACCGCTTATCCGAAGTCGGGTCGCGGGGGCAGCTGCTCCAGCAGGGGGCCCCAAACTTCCCTATCCCGAGCCACATTAACCAGCTCTGACTGGGGGACCCCGAGGCGTTCCCAGGCCAGTTTGGAGATGTAATCTCTCCACCTAATCCTGGGTCTTCCCCTAGGCCTCCTCCCAGCTGGATGTGCCTGAAACACCTCCCTAGGGAGGCGGCCAGGGGGCATCCTTACCAGATGTCCAAACCACCTCAACTGACTCCTTTCGACACAAAGGAGCAGCGGCTCTACTCCGAGCTCCTCACGGATGACTGAGCTCCTCACCCTATCTCTAAGGGAGAAGCCCGCCACCCTTCTGAGGAAGCCCATTTCGGCCGCTTGTGCTCGCAACCTAGTTCTTTCGGTCATGACCCAGCCTTCATGACCATAGGTGAGGGTAGGAACAAAAATTGACCGGTAGATCGAGAGCTTTGCCTTTTCGGCTCAGCTCTCTTTTCGTGACAACGGTGCGATAGAGCGAGTGCAATACCGCCCCCGCTGCCCCGATTCTCTGGCCAACCTCCCACTCCATTGTCCCCTCACTCGTGAACAAGACCCCGAGGTACTTGAACTCCTTCACTTGGGGCAATACCTCCTTCCCTACCTGGCGTACGCACTCAATCGGTTTCCTGCTGAGAACCATGGCCTCAGATTTAGAGGTGCTAATCCTCATCCCAGCTGCTTCACACTCGACTGCCAAGCAATCCCACACCCACTGCTTTGCCTCCCTCACGGCCGAGGCCGCAGCCCTTCGGGCCTGATGATACCTTGCAACTGCCTCCAGAGACCTCCGGGACAACAAATCCCGGAAGGCCTCTTTCTTCAGTCGGACGGCTTCCCTGACCACCAGTGTCCACCACGGTGTTCGAGGGTTACCACCCCTTGAGGCACCTAAAACCTTGAGGCCGCAGCTCTCCACCGCGGCTTCGGCAATGGAAGCTTTGAACATTGCCCACTCCGGTTCAATGTCCCCAACCTCCGCAGGGATGCCTGAAAAGCTCTGCCGGAGGTGTGAGTTGAAGATCTCACAGACAGGGACGTCCTCCAAACGTTCCCAGTTCACCCGCACTACTCGCTTGGGCTTCCCAGGTCTGTCCAGAGTCTTTCCCCACCCCCTGACCCAACTCACCACCAGATGGTGATCGGTTGACAGCTCTGCCCCCCTCTTCACCCGAGTGTCCAAAACATATGGTCTCAGATCCGACGACACGATTACAAAATCGATCATCGACCTTCGGCCTAGGGTGCTCTGGTACCACGTACACTTATGAGCATCCTTATGTTCGAACATGGTGTTTGTTATAGATAATCCATGACTAGCACAGAAATCTAATAACAAACATCCACTTGAGTTCAGATCGGGGAGGCCGTTCCTCCCAATCACGCCTTTCCAGGTGTCCCTGTCATTTCCCACGTGTGCGTTGAAGTCACCCAGCATCACTATGGAGTCCCCTACTGGGGCCCTATTCAGGACTCCATTCAGGGTCTCCAAGAAGGCCGAATACTCTGAACTGCTTTTCGGTGCATATGCACAGACAACAGTCAGAGTTTCCCCCCCCACAACCCGTAGACGTAGGGAGGCAACCCTCTCGTCCACCGGGGTAAACTCCAACGTAGTGGCGCTCAGCCGGGGGCTCGTGAGTATCCCCACACCTGCCCGTCGCCTCACACCCTGGGAAACTCCAGAGAAGAATAGAGTCCATCCCCTATCCAGGAGTACGGATCCAGAGCCAAAACTGTGCGTTGATGTAAGCCCCACCAGATCCAACTGGTAATGCTCCACCTCCCTCACCAGTTCCGGCTCCTTCCCCCCCAGTGAGGTGACATTCCACGTCCCCAGAGCTAGCCTTTGCTGCCCGGGTGTGGTCCGTCGAGGCCCACGGCCTTCACTGCCACCCATATGGCAGCGCACCCGACTCTTGCAGATTCTCCAATGGGTGGTGGGCCCAAGGGATGTAGAGGGGGGTTTCACGGCGCTTTTTCGGGCTGTGCCTGGCCGGGCTCCGTGACAAGCCCGGCCACCAGGCGCTCGCTGACGAGCCCTCCATCTGGGCCTGGCTCCAGACGGGGGCCCCGGGCTTCCTCCGGGCAGGGTAACTCCTCCTCCTTCCGTTTTTGCCATAGAGTCTTTGTGAACCATTCTTAGTCTGGCCCCTCACCTGAGACCACTTTGCCTTGGGAGACCCTACCAGGAGCACATGGCTCCAGACAACACAGCCCGCAGGATCATAAGGGCACACAAACCTCTCCACCACGATAAGGTACTGGTTCCCGGAGAAGCTAAAAACAATGCAATGTAATACTTGCACAAACCCCCAACAGAGTCATTCGCATTACAGTTTTCAAAAAACTCACTTTAAGTATCACGTCAAGCTTTAACTAGAGTACATTCTCTTTTGTAGAAGCAACCAGTATGACTTAAAAACTAATGTAGTGCATATATTGATAGAAAAAAACTAAAACTACAATTAATTGAAACTAAACTAGATAATTTGAAACTAATTTAAAAACCCAAAACTATAATAGCCTTGCTTTGAATCTCCAAAGATCACATGCAGTCAGCATAAAATAAATCCTTAAGACTCAATTGATTTATTCCATGTCTCCTGAAGCGATATGATAGTTGTGGGTATGAAACAGATCAATATTTAAGTCCATTTTTACAATAAATCTCAAAGAAACCCAAGTTCTCGTCCCAAGTTGAAACCAGTAAGGATTCAATTAAAAAGTCATAGCAACTCGAATCAGTCTTTGCTGAGTTTGGTGGAGGTAGCTTGAAAGCTGTAGGATGAGTTACAGTTACAGTTGGTTTAGACATTTTGAAAAAACCCTAGCACAAGTCTTTTCATAAAAGTATGTTGGCTTTGTCAAAACCTTAAAAATGCCACTAAATTGAGAGAGAACAGACTGAGAAACCTCTGCCATGAAAAACAGTAATTAAGCCACAAGTGAATGCCACATCAACGCATGATGGATGTATGTCGTATGGCCTGTTAACTAATGTGACAATGATGAAAAATGGGGCTTGGTATTTTAAAGATAATCAGGACTTGCATTGGCTTGTATTCACGCCAAACTCAGCACAGGGATAGTGTTTCATTCCATTCCATTTATTAATATTTGTAATCAATCAAAAACATACTCCAATTTTGTAACGCATAACACAATATTTTTAAGCTTGATTTCAAAGACAGGTCCAGATGTAAGGCATCACACACACTAAGTATTCTCTAAAACATCAAATCCCAGAAAAGTGATGCATCCTCCGCCTTTTCCAATCATGTCTTGCATATTTTTCTTTTCTGACAAAGAACAGCATTTCTCCAGCCAAACGTGGTTATATTACCCAGTCAGATGACCATGTGTAAAATGTCTGCTTTCAATTAATGCACAATGATTTATTCTTTAACAGCTCTGCATGAGAACAGTGAGGGGGATTATAGAAATAAATCACTGCTGAGTTATTAATCTACAAAGAAAGAGTCTCACATGCCCTCAAGGAGAATTTTCTTTGTCCTCACTTGAAAGGCTTATTCAGTACTAATTGTTTCACACTAAATAAACTTTTATGATAGTCTATAAAACATTTCAAAAGAAAGTTGTCCTTGTGGGAAATGTTACTTATGTTAGTTTTAGTTATTCAGAAGAATATGTGTTTCAAACCCTCAAAAGGTACCACATCATGGGTTAATGTGCAAAAGGGAAGGGTCATGTAGATAAATAGGTACCTAATTCGATGTGAATATTCAGCAATGAGATGATATTATTTGTAAAAGGGCATTGGAAGAAAAAAAATAGTGAGGGAAAATGGGATAGGGAAAAATGTTAGAAACATGAGTAGCATCTCTCTCCAAAGAATACATTTAAACTGAGAACTAGATTTAGAGGGTCCTTTTTTTGTTGGCAGAAACTCCAAAAGCCCTTGCAGAAAGAGCTGATTTAGTCGGTTGTGTATGTTTTTATACAAGGAAGAAAGACAAGCTGACCCTGTAGCAAAACATGAAGCACTTCATATTTATTGGCTTTACGAAGTGCCCAAGGCCAGTTTGAATTTAATAATGTGGGTTCACTTGATATATTTAGAAAATGCCTATTGATTTATTCCACCTGGGCTGACAAATACATTCCACGTCTGAGAAGCTACGCAAGATGAAAATAATTGAAATCGTACAGTGGCCAAAACCTTTAAATCAAATAGATGGAGAGAAAAATACAGGAAGACATGAAAAGCTACTGCACAGATGGCCTTATTCATCAAATTGAATTTTAGTTCAGGAATTTTAGCTATATTTTACAATTGGGTATTCGATTGTTTTTAAATGTATTTAAAACTTAATAATAAATACTGTCATTTTTTATTTAAAATAAACCACTTTTTGTGGAATTCTTTGCAGTTTAAGATGAGCGTTGTTTAATAACCCACATCACCAGATGATGAAGCTCTAACAGGAATGTCTTGGGTTCAATATAAGTTAAGCTCAGTCAACAGTGCTTATGACAATGTTGATAAGCAAACACACAAAATCATTTATATTAAAATTAAAGTTCACCTTGTTTATTTAAAAAAGGCAAAAATCACGGTTACATTAAGGCACTTGTAATGGAGGTGAATAGAGCTAGTCTATAAACATTAAAATAAATACCATTTCAAAGGTATAGCTACAAGACAAAATCAATTTACATACGTGGCAGGGCGGATTGCGGGGCCAGGTTGTAATTCTACACACCCGGCCCCTTATCAGGCTAATTAAGCCTCCGAGAGGGATAAAGGCCGATGGCAGACGGTGGTGTGACGAGAGAGAGATAATTTACGGACATGTCCGTCATGTGTCTTTTGTTTAAGTTTATAATTAAAATATTATTTACATTGTCAAGCCGGTTCTAGCCGCCTCCTCTCCATCGAACTACCTTACAACATACATGATACATGAACATGAATTTAGTGTGTCCTAATTATCTTGTGTTAAGTTGTATACAACTTTGTTATTATGACTTAATTCTAGTGAACCCTTTATAGGAGGTACAGGTGATAAATCTATTATTATATCACACTAAAAGCATGTTGAATGTTTACATGTTTTGGCCATACTTTTGAAACTGTGTGTATTTTAACGATTAAACGAGGGATGAGTTGAAAATCATGCCACAAATGCTGTTGTTTGAGTTTAACCAAAGTCAGTCCACTGTCGGCCATCTTTGGAACGTTCTCCGGAGGCTATTTCCAGTCATGGCAGTGCGGCTTCTATCTACTTGAATGGGGGGGACACTGAAATCCCAAAAAACGGTCGGTCAAGATTACTTTCAAAGAACATATTTCAAATAATCAATAAAATATGATAATATTGGAATCTTAAATTGTGCTTCTTGACCTCCTATTACGCTAAATCACGCAATTTCCCTGGCTTGTATTGCTAATGTGCATGAGCGTTAGCGAGTCAGGCGATGCCTATCAAGAAGGTGATTGGGCCTTTAACCTGAAAGGTGAGACTTCCTTTCTACATCTGTTGACCAGTGTGCACCCATTCATTTAAATAGAAGTGGTCCGTCTCGCTAAATAATCTCTGGTTTAACTTGTACTGAACCTTGAACATTCCTTTATCACCCTCCAGAGTCTATTCTGTGAACACAACTTCACTATCAATCCAATAATAGTTTTCTCAAGGGGAGAGTTCAGGTAGTACATTTCTCAACCTGTCACAGGTAATGTTCCATTCTTATAACAGTATTTTATTGGTTCACATAAAATCTTTTTCCATTTGTCTCCATAAATCATAAGGATTAAAATTACCAACAGGTAGCTGAGCAAGTGCACCTTGGAAGAATGAAGGTGAACCTGGAAACAGTAACTCGCACTGTATCATCGTCGAGCTAAAAGTATGGTCCATTTTTCCAACAGCTATGCAATCGAGAAAAAGGTTTTCTCAGAGACAAGGAGGCACCTGCAATTTCAAATGTCGGTTTTATAAGTTATCCAGGACAGGCGCATCACCCCAGTCTATGTCTGAGTGCCCAGAGAGAGACCTGCAAGGGGTATGCAAAGGAAACTACTAGTAAATACCTAACTGCAAAACAAACAAAATTGCTTTCCATCACAGAATGCAGTTGGATAACATCATTATTGTTAGGTAAGCATCAATGTAGAACACTTTCAGAATATTTTACTGTACCAACCTAGGAAATGGGACAAAAGTCAGAAGATTTCTTATCCAGACCTCAGGTTTGAAAGCACAATATAAATGTTTTATAGTACAGTAAGACACAACCTATTCTTGAACAATGCTGACTTTAAAAACACAAACTGAAACCCAAGGTTAGTAGCTTTTCCTTCTCGGAAATGCTTTGGAACAAAATGCTCAATTTCATGTATGTGGCACCAGATCAGAAGAGCTTTGCCTGATCTTGATATGCATTTCCTGAGGCATGCCATTCCACACACATTTTATTTTTATTTTGATATATCAAAATCTCAAAGATCAATGCAACTGTGGTGCCAGAGACTGTCATGTAGAAATATGAAGAGCAAAGTAGAAAACGACTTGTGTTTAGCAAAAACACATTATTTGCTAGAATTCTTTTTGAAATCTACAATTTTCTGTTATTCAATAACAGCGTTTTTTAAATGCACTTGGCTTAATAACTAAAGAAAGAAAAATTCCTGGCTAAACATTTCTTTTAAATAAAACCCATACAAACAAGAGGAAAAATATTACTATCTTTGATTTATTATTCAGAAACATTATTCAGAAACATTAAATGGTCATAAACATTGACAAAAAAACGAATTCACAATCTTTTGAAAATTCATTCCACAAAGCAGTTACGTAACACAAATTTGCAAGGAAAGACCACTTAATTTACAGACTACAACACACCATCACAACAGTCCCAGGACTGAAGTTCAGCATATAAAATTCTGATATGAAGTAGAAGCAGAAATCTACTCTGGTCTCATCTCTGAAGAGCATTTCAGTGAAAGATGATATATATCCTGTTTATAATCTGTGGTTCATGGGAAACAATGTGGGTAGGTCACTACTGAGAACTAATTGCTTAAAAGCTCATGAAAGGCAAAATTCATTTCTTCTGAAAAAATCCCATGATGGATGGCTGTTTTGTTGTTTTATTAGCCACAGTGGTCTTCTTCTGACGCTTTTCTTTTTTCTCGTCTTCTCTTTTTCCAAATGACTGCTTGAGTGAGCTTGTGTCCTTGGCTTGACTGTTGGGTTCAGACTCTTCACTCTCAGAGTAAGACTCACTCACATAACCCTTCTCTGTAACTAGTAAAACAGACAAATGAGTTATTAACTTTGTGAGAGAGTCACAGTCAAGAAGCACAACGGTTATTTCCTTCCAAAGTCACTGCTTTTGGTTACTTATCAAAAATCTAGGTGACTCTAGGAGGCACTCTTCTTGAAGCAACTTGAAGAGCCTTGCCTTTAGGGTTGGGAACCGAGAATTAGTTATCATTCAGAACCAGATATCAAGATTTTCTGTAAATGACGATGTACATTTCAGTCTGTTCTAACAGAAGCTATTGTATGGCTTCAGAAGACTTGGAATCTAGCACACAAGTCATATTAATAACCCTTATGGTGCACAAACATTCCTGCTTTTTGGTCTTTGAATACAAAGACTTCCACCACATGACCATAAGGTCAAAAATAATCTGGAAAGAACAGACAAGTTTCACAAATAGTGTCAATGCACTCGGTATGTTGATGATATGACTTCGATTTAAGTTTTTCTTTCAGCAGATATGCGTTTTTAAACCGTGTGCTAGAGCGTAATTGTACTACAGCCATGCATGTAGAGACTATTTAATATACTAGAACAAACACATTTTATTTTATAATTTTTTTTTTAACTTTATTTTTATATATTTTAACAAATTACAACAACAAACTAAACATTCCTTGACAACCACGGTGGCCTAAATAAAATGAAAAAGAAAATACAAAAAATACATAAAACACTATAGTAAAATAAAAATAGAGAGATAAAAAAAACAAACATATATATATATATATATATATATATATCCCCTTTTTTTTTTTTAACAACATGGAATAATTAAAAGTTTCACACCAGTCAGTTCACCTTCAATGCCTCAATGTATATACTAATAGGTGTCCACCTTTGTATGAAAGTGTCCAGTTTCAGTTGGAGTTGGGCAATCATATGTTCCATTCTATAAATAGATACAAGTTTTTCTCTCCATTGACTCATTTTTGATGGGTGTGGCTTCATCCAATTAATTGTAATGGTTTTTCGTGCACATAGGAGGAGGACATGCAGTTATCTCTGGTTTTGACTACAAAAATCTTGGGGTATTCCTTCAAGCAAAAAATACAAGGGAGTAAAAGGCAGATCTAGATGCATAATTTTCGTAATCTCATCCTTAACCCCTTGCCAAAATGTAACTAATTTTGGACATTCCCACAATATGTGTGTGTGTGGTCTCCTACTTTCCCACACTCCCTCCAACATTTCTCTGCTTCCACAAATTATCCACAAATTTTGATATCACCTGTGGTGTTCTAAAAAACCTGATTTTTCGTTTTCCAGTCAAACTCTTTCCAGTTATGATTGTGGATGCCCTTATGACATCCTGTGCATACGTTTACCCAAGTCTCATCCTCTATATGATCATTCATTTCAAACTCCCACTTTGTTTTAATATGGAACGTATTATCTGTTGAATCAAGCAATAGTCTGCTGTATATGTGCGACATATGTTTTTTATGTAGTGGGTGTTGTTTCTTTATATCAGTGAAATACTGTTCCACATTAGTTGGGGCTTTTTTTATTATTTCCCTTTCACAAACACATTTTAAATGTACAAAATCATTAGCATTTTATATTAATGACCTTGGTGATCCATAAGAAAGTACATGTGGAAATTATTAAATTAAATGTTGCCTACCAAAGGAGCCTTCTTCATCAACAAATGTGCGGGACTTCAATACACGCCTCCTTTTCCTCCTCTTGACCTCAGAGCTCTCCTGAACAAGGCAAATCCACAATCAATAGCAATTAAGAAAATATACAAATATGCTACAGACAAACACAAGATTCTGATTGGGGTGTCTGTTTCTTTGTTGAGCACACAAAAATGTTGGTATAAGCCGATCTCTGAGACTGATTATATGTCAGTTAACTCTAGATGGATATGCACATGTGACACACACATGACCTCATCTGTACTACAAACACCCTGACAGGCTGCCAGGGTCATATTTTTGACACACACTTGCAAAAATACAGTGAGATATGTCTAAATGAATGGCTTGTATATTTGCTAAAAGTTGACAAGGTCATGAGAGCAGAGCAGAGTGCGGGTTGGTAATTTGCCCCTCAACACCCATCCTTAAATTGTGCTGGGAGAAAATGCCTGCTGTTTGTGTGTGTTTATCCTATAGTATGCATATCCTAGATTAACAGTGGGAGTGTAGAAAGAGAAAGTTACAGGCTTCCCAATTAATTACCATGACCTTTACATTATTTTATTATCATGTAAAAGTAGAAGACTTCACTGTTTTAAGTGAAGTATTAATGTTTGTCTCTTTGGATTTACCACGAAAACTTGCCATGCACAGAACAACATTTGTGTTGTCCAGCAAACAAATTGAATGTGCAATGATGTGATGAATATTAGCGTTTGTCTGCCACGAGCCCGCAGATGCAATGCAAGACGTGAAGAATGTGAGCTGCTCTCTGAAGGCAGTGAATTTGGACACAAGCAGGTAGCAGAAATTTATGATACCATAATAATTGCGATCGGAAGCCTGCAAAGACGCAAATGAACATCATAACAAGTGGTTAACTCATTTGGTATGATTGTGTTCATATCAGCAGTGAACCGTACTGAAGTTTACAGGAACCATACCCAGACAACCTTAACAAGCAGACCTGGGTGTGGTTCGCAGGTGTGCACCAGAGTTCAGAAACAGCATTCACACATTATCCAAACAAACCGAACTTTGACATCATTCGACCCCGGGTGAGCACCAAAAGTGCTAGGGTGAAAGCACCCTTAAATGCCCACATAAGTTTTCTTTTGATCGAAGAAACATGCTTAAATTATTCAAGTGCAAGGGCTTATGGGTATTTCCCACAACCTCAGTTTTGTACTTGACTGTTTGAGTTAGCAGTATTGTATTATCTGGAAATAAATGGTCAAAATCATGCTGTTGGGAGCAAAAAAAACACAAATAAGTCACATCTGTATATAAAATGAGATAAGATGGGAGAAATTGGAATGCTCAACCAAGGAGCTCTGAGCACCCAACAGTCAACAGATGTAGAAAAGTCCCACCTTACAGTTAAAAGAGCCAATCACTTTTAGATACAGACATCACCGGTCAATCAACTCTAGAACGAGCATGCACATTAGCTATACAAGCCAGGAAAATTTTGTTTTTTTTAGCATAATATGAGGTATATATAAAAAAAGAAAATTCACAATTTATGATACCAGTATTGTCAGATATTCTTGCTGATTTGAAATATGGTAATTTTGACCAACCATTGTTTTTTCTCAATTTGGCATGCCCAATTTCCACTGCTTAATAGGTCTTTGTGGCATGACACCACAGAGACTCACAGCATGGGGAGACTCATGCTATTCACCGTGATCCAGACACAACGTACCATTGAGAGAGAGAATCACTAATCGTGACCACAAGGGTGTTACCCAATGTGACTCTACCCTCCCTAGCATCCGGGCCAATTTGGTTACTTGGGAGACCTGGCTGAGAGTCACTCAGCACACCCTGGATTCAAACTCGTGACTCCAGGTGTGGTAGTCAGCCTCAATACTCGCTGAGCTACCCAAGCCCCCTGACCAACCATTGCTGAGATTTTTTGCTAAGAGCTGAACTGGCATGACTGGAAGCCTCCTGACAGCATTCCAAAGATGGCAGACAGTGGACTGACTTGCTTGAAAGACTTTGATAAAGTAACACTGGCAGAGGTTGCATGCAGCCGCCCAACATCTTTGTAATGTTCAGCAGCACATCAAGATTCCCTCCATGGACATTCCCTCAGGATTTACTCATGTATCATAGTCTTTTCAGGGTTATTTTAATCGAGAGAATTAATCATCTATGACAGTTTTTCATATAATGTTTGTGTTTCATGAAAAATATATATGTAACAAATAAGCCACATCTGTCATTTGTAACTATGCTGTATACAAATAAACAGATTTTAGTCTGTGAGTAACAGAAAATGCCTGTTGTATTCTATTCATTAATGTTAGCGACTGTCTATCTGTGAATAATTCCGATATTTGAAACCCTGTTTGCTGTGCACTATTTATACAGTTTAATTACTGTGTGTGATGAAAAATTATTTTATGGGCATGTGAAGAAATGCATTTGACAGCGGTCAAGAGTTTGTTAGGACAATGTTATGATGGACAAAATATTAAAACTGCTGCATAAAATAATTTGTAAATGCAAAATACTCTGAATAGGCAACTTCAAAATCATTTTACCATCATGTTTTCATCTGTTTGTGTGTAAGAAAACGTGTTTTGGTGTGCGTGCGTTTAAACACTCATCATCAAAAATTACGTAAAAATTATGTATACAAGTCACTTCTGACTATCAAATTTAGGACCTTGAAGATGATGAAAAAAAAAAGCAACTTAGTCTAGAAAATACGGTATTTAAAATCTTAATTTTCTAGATTTGTAAGCTAAAGTTGTTCAAGGAAGTCATGATTATTTATTTAATTGATGTAACTCCAAGTTCATCTTAAAATGTATATTTTGTGTTAGGGATGTTAATGATTAATCGGAAATAGATTAATTGTCATTAATAATTTGATCGATTAAAGCTAATCGATCACCAAGTACTTCATTTCAAGACAAATGCGAAGTAATCATGACAGCAGATGTTGAATAGGCTGTCTATACAGTCACCTGCATGCTGCATGATACTTATTTAAATCACAGAAGAAGCCACAGCTACACAGGCTCAATGTAAACAATGTTGGATCGTGTGTTTCTCTATAAATTAACACACACCGTGATAGTGTGTTAAAATAAAATATGATAACAAGCACTGTTGATCTCCTCATTAGAGCCTAACCTATAATTAATTCAACGATCACCGGGAAAGCACAAGGTACATTCAGCTGACATCACATTATCACCAGAGAAGCAGTAGCATATGTTATGTACTGTGTTTATGCAGCGTATTACAATTTGACTTAATTTCTAATAAAAAAATAAATAACTCCAAAGATCTGAAATATCCCACGATCCACAATGTTAAGTTTTAATGAACTCAAATATGTATTTAAATTATAGCTATACCTTAAGTATCTTAAGACAGAAGTTACTTCTTACAGTATTTCATTTACAGTAATTAAACAATTCCAAAATTCGAAGTAAACATAGCCCAACTGTATTTAAAAACATTGAACAATGAATATTTTAAGAGGAAAATGCCAACACGTGCATTTTTTAAGTGTATTCATTTAAATTATACTTAAACAGTAGGCTACATGCACATATTATTTGGAGTCCTCCACTTGTGTTTTGCGATATTAACGTTAATGATTAATCGATTAATTGATCGTTAAATTCCACTACGATCGATTATGAAAATATCTGAAAACTGATATACCTATGTGTTCTACACCTTAATGAAAATTAAGTAACACAAAATGTTTTAGAAATATGTACATCTCTTGAGTAGAAGCCATTTATTTTCATATTTCCTGGATTTTCATGACTGTGGGAACCCTAAAGTTAACAATTAATATAGGGTTGGTGACTCACTTCTTGGTGTGGCTCTCTCTTCACTTGATCTTCTGGGCTGGGAGTATGCACATTAGGCACAGGGGGTGGAGAATCTGGAACAACTGGAAGAGAAGAGTGAGCAAAGAGATATATCATATACTGTATATATGTATTAAAACAGAGAGAGAGAGAGAGAGAGAGAGAGAGAGAGAGAGACACAATGAATGTTATCAATTAGTTTTTGTTTGTCAGAGAGCAATTTTGATATTTCATTCAGTGCTCTGCCCAGAGGGGGAACCATTTCTTTGTTTTTCTTCATTTTGGGTCACTGAGTGCCTCATCTGGATTGCTTCAAACTTGCAAAGCATGACGCAAACTTCTGTTCTTGTTTTTTCTCCCTCTATCGCTTTCCTACCGTCATCATCATCACTGCTGTCTGCCTGGGGCTTCTTTATCCTCCGTCTCTTCTTCTGTTGGCTTTCCATTTTCTCATCTTCACTGTCCAAAGGCTCAGAGCGCTTTGTTTTACTTATCAGAGGAGACAAACATTTAGAGCAGCTCATGATTAACGAGAGGAGTAATGATTTACTAATGATAATGACAAACCCCTGATATAAACAATGGGTCTGCATCACACTTTGAGCAATTGTAACATCACAGGGACCGACAGTAATTGGCCAGATGGCTCCGGCCAAGCATGAGAGTTCGGGGCAGGGTTGCACTTCCCCAATAGGGTCAAACTTTACTGGTTTTCTGTGATGCTTTAAAAATTGTGTTGCGGTCTGCTGGTTTAATTCTGAATTAATTCTGGTCACCAAATGTGTGTTGAAATTGCAAAAATAATTTGAGATCATTAGGAACCAATGTATGCCATCATTTCCAGCAAAAGTGCATTTATGAATTGTATAAAAATTAATTTATACATCTTACTTGCAACTATCTTGTGTTTCTTCCTTCAGAGAGTTGGACACCTTAGGTTGTTCCTCCTTAATGCCACACTCAGGTTTGGGAGATGGCTGCGACTGTTTCATACTCACAGTAGTGGATGTTGTTGAGCCTACATCTATCTCTTCTTTGATGCTTTTATTGGGTTTTTCGTCACTCTTTTCTAAATTTCACACAGTAAGAATGTTTGTTTGAACTTTGCATGTGTTGCTTCAATTTTGTAACAGACAGTTAAAACAGAGAATACTTACTTTGAGCAGACTTTCCAAAAAAGTTACTCATTGGGTTTGCTTTGGAGGATGGCTGTTTATTTGATGTTTCAACCTATAACAAATGACAAAAGAATTGAAAAACAATCTAGAGTACCATGTACAATAAAACATTATGTTATACCATAAGTCCTCAAACATGGGTTCGCAGGAGATTTCTATGAACTGCATCTCATTAATAGTATCTTAAAATAATATTTTGTGTGCTTCCAAAAATGTTGGAACCAAAACTATGGGTCATGGACCAAAAAGGGTTGAGAACCTCTAAGTTACACACTTACTAGAGACGAATCATCTTTCTGCTCCGTTTTCACTTCTTTGCTGGATTCTTGGCTCCGGGCAGCATTTTTGCTTGCAAACATGCCCATGATGCCTGATGCCTGTTTAGTACTGGGTTTGGAGGTAGCAGAAGAATTTTCACTCAAGCCAGGTTTACTGATCTCCTTTTGGGCTGGAGGGGTTAAATCCTGAGCTCTCTGCAGCACTGCAGATGACAAAGGGACGGCTGCAGCACAGCGTATGGCACTGTACCTGAAGACAAGAGGAGGAACGTGATGTTTGAGTACCATTTCAGAGGAATAGTCCATATTGTGCATGCAATCACTAAATAATGATGCAACTTGCTCTTTTTGTTGGGATTCGTGCAGATTACATACTTGCTGCAGTTTTTCAGGTTCTCCTTAACAGCGTCATAATCTGTACTGTAGAGTGGAGCACTATCCTTAAGTTCTGCTCTCTGCAAACTGTACACATGCACACTGATGGTCACATCCATCTTTGCTTTTACATCTGTTTACAAAAAAGGGTTTGTTAATCATCATAAATGTGAGATCAGAATAACCTGACAGAAGCTGAAAATATTTTCAAACTTACAGACTAAAAATGGTAGTCTTACCCTCAAGCTTATCCTCTCGGACAACTGACACTTTATGGCACTGAAAGGAAAGGAACAACTTCAACAGCATGATCTTAAAATTGTGAGTCCACACATCACTTTGTTACTATTAATAGTCCTCTGTGGTGGATCTCCATCCTTACCATGCTACCATTCTCCGAACACTTGCCAGATATGAGGTAGGTGGCATGAAGGGGAGTCTTTGAACTTTCCTTGCGCTTCTGCTCCAAGTAATGATACAACATTCTGCAAGGATACCACATGAAAACTGATGCCGTCAACATATCAGGACCAATTCCTTGAATATATTTAAACTAACATTAATTAAAAAAGGGCGGGGCTTACTGTTTGGCTGTGTTCACATGGACCCCAAGAGTTAAACTAAGCCATTTGTAGGTGACCTAGAAAATTAAAACATAAATACTGACTTTACTTGTACATACTCGTACACAGGGAACACGTATTATTTGAATGCACAGCAATTCCCTTAAGAAAAAGCGTTAGTTCAAAGAATAAATACAAATGTAAATAATGTGTCATGGCAGAACAGCTTTATCTGATGTTCAGTCTATCAGCATGGATATGAGCTATGCTATTTTATCTACAAACACATAAGATATTATTTTCTACTTGATATCCCAAAATAAGTTGCCATTTAACATACTACGTTACGAATATAAAGCACAAGCAAGTAAACATTATACGTTGTTGCACATAGTCACATGTAAGCTAGCTTAATATCTTATCAATCATCTCACTTTTAGTTGCAAAAACAATATTGCAAAGAGCAACTTACGATCTTATTTTGGTCATTGACGAATTCGTCTATGTTGTCTAAATACAGGTCATCCATTGCGAAAATTCCAGCAAATCCAGTTTCACGCTTTTGCTTCTACTCATCAAACGCGGGAACTGCTCTGGAGCTGTATTTACTTCCGGTCATGTGGGTTTGAGTGTCAAATAACAGCGCGAGTTTTTAGCTCCTTGGTCGAGTCACTTCACAAAACAATCTTCACCATTTTATGTACGTGTTAGTTAGTGCAAGTAATGGAGCTCCAATGTCAAATGAGTTATTCATTATGTGTACAACACAGAAGTTCAGTATTTTTTCCACAGTTGTTTTAAATTCCAGATGAAATTATATATTTTATTTTCTTAGGTTTTAATTTACATTAATACTTAATGTACTAACTTTGTACTTGTATTTATTTATTATTATTATATTGGTTGGCTGGTTTTAGCTGGTTAGGTGTTTGGTTTTAGAGTGGGTTTGGGAACTTTTTAACTGGTCAGGCTGGGAGACCAGCTTAAGGAGCTTAGGCTGGTTTTATATAGCCTAATATATATATATATATATATATATATATATATATATATATATATATATATATATATATATATATATACTGGCAACCAAAAATTTGGAATAATGTCAGATTTAGCTGTTTTGGAAGGATATCGGTACTTTAACCAAAATGGCATTCAACTGATCACAAAGTATAATCAGGACATCACTGATGTAAAAAAACAGCAATATCACTATTTGAGTAATTTTTGATCAAATCTAGACAGGCCTCATTTCCAGCAGCGATCACTCCAACACCTTATCCTTGAGGAATCATGCTAAATTGTTAATTTGGTACTAGAAAATCACTTGCAATTATATCAAACACAGTTTAAAAAAAAAAAAAGAAAGCTATGTGGTTCATTATATGAATCTTAACATTGTCTTTGTGTTTGTTTTTGAGTTGCCACAGTATGATAGACTGGCATGTCTTAAGAATATTAGGTCAAAAATGTAAAAAAAGAAACTTTCTCTAGAAACGCATCAGTCAATCATTGTTTTTAAGAATGAAGGCTATAAAATGCTTGAAATGCCAACAACAGAAAAGAGAAGACTCAGGGGTGCAGGCATTATGGGAAGAATTGCAAAGAAAAATACACTTTTGAAACAGAAAAACAAAAAGGAATGGTTAGAGTGGGCAAAGAAACACAGACACCGGACAAGAGATCATTGGAATGCATTGGAATGGCATTATGCATATTACATCTCTGGTGTTATGGTACATGAGAAGTGACTGACAAGACAAGTGGCAAGTGCTACAGGAAGCGTGGGGTGAAATGTCACCTGAGTATCTGGACAAAGTGACAGCTAGAATGCCAAGGATCTGCAAAGCACGTGGAGGATTTTTGGATGAGAACTCTTTGAAGTAGTTAAAGAAGTTATGAATGTTTTTTTTTTTTTTTTTAAATTGTAATAGTAATTTTTCATGTTATTATTGTCCTGACAATAAATACATTGTGATCAGTTGAATATCACTTTGGTGAATAAAAGTATACATTTCTTTCCATAAGAGCAAAATATGAACATTATTTAAAACTTTTAGCCACCAGTGTATGTATATATACATATATATACATACACTGGTGTCCAAAAGTATAAAAAAAATATATATACATTATTTTTAAATAGTAATCTACTATTATTATTATAAAAATGTATTAGTATTATTTTCCCCAGCAGACTTGAATGTCTTTTTGTTTTCTTCCAAGCTTTTCAGGTGATCCTATAGCACAAACACATGAAGATTTATTAAAATATCATTAAGAATTAGGTTTCAAAGGCTTAGATTTACATATTTACAAAGAGGTAAACAATGGTCAGTTTGTTTTATTGCTCCATTAGTGCAATTAAATGTACAGACAAAAATATGTTTTTATTATCATGTCTGTAGACATATCTTCAGTATGTCATGAACAGTATTGTTCCTTAACCATGATGGTCTAATCAAAATCCTTGTACACACAACTGATGCTACTGTATTAGATGACAGTGTTATACATACATACAAGCATTTAAAAGTAGATTAACCTTGCATAATATCTATGCAGATTTCACAAAGACATCGCTGACACATATCTCCATGCACTTAACTTAAATAAAACATTTAAGCATGGGTTGAGTAAAAAAAAAAAAAAAAAAAAGAATTATGACAGAACAGATTGGATTCACATGGTGGACTCTTCTTTAGGAACGACTGGTGCTGCCTGATATGTTTTTACTTCTCATAGAAAATGTGATACACAGCATCTGCAAAGAACCATACAAAAATATTAATGTATTTAAAGAAGTTACTCAGTATATACAATGGACATGACAGACTATTGCTATGTTATAATGCACAGGCCTAAATGTATATCAGAACTTACTGAAATCCCTTGCCACAGCCTAAGGGTCCAAAGTAAAGCTCTGATGGAAGGCACACTCCTTGTCGGCAAACTCCACTGAGGCTTGCGCAGCTCCAGGGAAATGATATAGCCTCAGCATCTTTGCCTAAAACCAAAACCAAATATTTTGACTTCATACAGACCAACACTGACAGATGAAAGTTTGCAAAATAAGCCTAAAGTGGATTGAGCAGAATATACAAGCTGATGTATGCAGAAAATGTTCTTCTGTCCAATGAAATTCCAGAATATTACTGTCACTTCCACTAAAATCACAATAAAACTGTCTATTTTTGCATTTTTGTCCCGTGAATGTAAATACAAAGAAAAGTTTCAGATTTACACAACCACATGCATATTATAAAAGGAAATCTATAATCAAATGCAAACACACAAAACTTACAGTGCATTGCTAACATGCCCATAAGAACCAAGGCAAGCATAATCTGAGGTTTCATATTGGTTTCTTCGGATGGTGATACTCCTGAGACTTTGGCACAGTATTCTTTTCAGGCTGTGTCTTATTTTCCAAGTCACTAAAGAAGGAGGAGTGACTCAATTAAAGTTACTCTAATCAGACTTTAAGTAAAAAATGTAATTATGTAGCTGAATGAATGGACATACTGTTCTTAATCCCATTTGGTGTAATAAGAAAATACCTAAAATACAAGAGGCATTCATAACAGAGTACCATCACAAGATTTAGGCTGCAGCAAATTATCAACATACAAAAGAAAATCATCACCTGATCTGAGACACATGCTTGTCCTGACGGCTGTAATTTTTTGTTGAATTCTCACTGAAAGATGGCTTCTTGGATTCCATTCAATGCAGAATCATGCATTTCTAAGAATGCAATTTAGAAGCATTTGGTGTAAGGATTTATAAGCTTCACTATAGCTTATTGTAGTAGCTAGGATATACTGTAACAGAACAGTCTTTTAATTGCTCATTAACATGGTCTAATAATGGATGCGATGAGTCATAATGATCATTGTGGCTAAATACATTTAATTTAAAACAAATAAACAGGGCGGTACCGAAACTAAAAACTGTGTTGTTCATAAAAGCCAAAATGCAGAAAACTGACAGCCATTGCTCATTGAGTAATATGTTGATCCTCCTCTTGATTTGGTATAAAAAAAATGCAATTAACATATATTAACACATAATTATTTCCAATTAACAATAATTATTTGGCCAAAGCTGTTTATTTCCCTATGCTTTGGTTTGTTTTATTAGGTATGAAAAAAAAATGACAGTTCATGGAATGTGACAAATTATGTTCTTCGCAGGCAAATTATGTTCTTACGGGTTTTGCACACAACAACACCAAGGTCTTGGGTTTGATACTCAGGAAACACAAAATAATATAGTGTAAACTTTGAATGTACTGTTAGCTATTTTGGAGAAAAACGTCTGCCAAATGTTTAAATGTTAATCAAAGCTAACTGCCCTGAACATTATAGTAAACTTATATCTGAAACCTTTAAAGCCCAATTACAAATTGATATGATTACTTATATAAACAATTAAAAATGCAGTAAATGTTGTTTGTGAAATTTGAATGTTTGGACACTCTATCAGTCACATTCACGTTGTAAACCGTTTGAGCAGTTCAGTCAGTACTAATAAACATGCCATTTGGCAGATGCAATCCAACATTAGTTGCTTCTAGCAGTTCTTATTCCTTTAGGAATTTTTCTCATCCTTCTTTATAGAATGCTACAGTAAAATGCATGTTTCATTGTGTGTAGTGCATATTTAAGATCTATCCATATATTGATTTTGAAGTATATTTTAGAGCATCATCTTGTTGTAATATAAAAATCCCTGACAATGAGACATTAGTTGGAACACTTTGATATACTGGAAGGGTATCTAAATCTTTGTTATGCTTGCATTTTTATTATTATTTGTCTGATAATCCCATAAAATAAATAGTATTTGAGCATTGCATAACATTACATGATACAATGCAACATTTGTAATGCAGAAACATGTCAAGTTTGAGTTTGTTTGCTGCAGTGACTTCTTTTCACCTACACAACACAAAATATGGCCAATTGTTACCAAACTCTTGTATAAACTGTTTTATACAAAAATATATATACAGTATATATATACACACACACACACACACACACACACACACACACACACTGCTTAATACATATAACTGCTTAAAACGTTAATACAGGAAGAACAAATAATATAAGTTAATGCTTATTTTGTATAGCTTTAAAATTATGGTTGCGAATGTGAATCTTACAGATGTACAGAGTAGCAGTTATAACTTGTTATCAGAAGATGGCACCAAATACTCACATTTATGTCAGCTTTCTCAATGGATCTTATGACTAATGGTCATAAGATCCCTAAAAGGTGCTCTGTATGAGAAAAAGGCATGTTTTGGTCAAAACTGTCCTTAATAGCCATAAAGATCATGTCATTTGCAGAGTCAAACGCGAACCTTCCGACATATTCTCCTCCAACTGCAAACAGACATATTGCATGCACTTATAGTATAGATATACATATTTGTCTCCCAGGCCTATTAAATCCAACACTGATACCACAGCTTAAACTTTAGATAATTCTATATTTAAGTAACAACATTATGTATACATCATTATGCCTAATGTAATCGAATCATTGCATTAATGCAGCAAAGAATAATCCTCTTAAAATAAAACTTTACATTTTCACCTTTGATAGTGTCATTTTTTGCACATTTTGCAGAAAGTTGGCTAATGCATCAGGACACAAAACACAGTAGCTCTAAATTAGTCATAATATTGACATAAAAAAAATCGAATCACAAAACAGCCCATGCACATCATGATGAATGATAAATGGTCTGCACTTCTACTTTTAACCTTAGCGGTATTCAAAGCCCTTTACACTGCGTCTCATTCACCCATTCTCACACTCACACACTCACACACACACACACACACACACACACACACACACACACACACACACACACACACACAATGATGGCAGAGCTGCCATGCAAGTCACTAGCCTGCCATTAGGAGCAACTTGGGGTTCAGTGTCTTGTCCAAGGACACTTCAGCATGTGGAGTCATGCGGGCCTGGAATCGAACCGCTAATCCTGCTATTAGTGGCTAACCCGCTCTACCACCTGAGCCACAGCTGCCCCGTCATGTGCCTTGAATGTATGTAATTGAACACAACACTTACACACTGTTCTACAAGTTATGAGACAAGCTATTCATTCTTGTACTTTGGAAAACATACAACATCTTTGCCTCAACAGGACCTAATTTTATACCATATATAGGATTTACAAAAAGTAAAGTCAGGAAAATAACAGGAAAAAAAAAATGTAATATGTGAGGCAATGGTTTTTCTCTAAATTCTTCATGGAGAGAATTAAAAAGAGCACAGGCTATGTAGTTCAGAAAGGAAATCAAGTGTGGCATATATTTGCTAAAGAACTTTTCATTTAGTCTTGATTTAATTTTGATTTTCTGCAAGCTAGAATAATTTTCAAATAGGAAATATTACAAAACCAGCCAAAATAGTTAGCGGGACAAACATCGACCTATTGAACAGACGTCAAAAATGTCTTGCTTTTACAACCCAAATTCCGAAAAAGATGGGAAAGTAAGAATAATGTTAATAAAAACAAAAAGGGGTGATTTGTACATTATATTCACCCTTTACTATATTGAAAGCACTACAATTAAACATTATATGATGTTTTACCTTGTGAATTTCATTGTTTGTTGTTTAGTTTTTTAGTTTTTTTGATGATTGCAACATGCTCCAAAAGAGTTGAGACAGGGACAATTTAAGACTAATAACAATTTGCCGAGTTGAAATAACAAGGCAATGTGAAACAGGAGGTGTTGGTGAGGCAATCGTGTCATAATATATAAGGAGCCTCCAAAAACAGCTTAGTACTTCAAGAGCAAGGACCATTTGAGACTTTTAAATTTGCCAACAGATGCATTAGCAAATAATCCAGCACTTTGAGAACAATGTTTCTATCAGGAAGGCTCGCAGATTTGAGTGAAATTTAAGATGACATTTATTTGTTGAATATAAAACAGAAATGTAATGTCTCACTTTGGTGTAAGCCCCATCTGGCAGTCCATAGAAGTTGTACTTGGAACCGTCATATTCTGCCAGAGATAGGAGGCAGGGGCGAGGAGACTTCCCTGTGCAGGGCGTTACTCAACTGGTGGTGGTGAGGTGGTGGAGTTTGCTGTGTATCACACTGAAACAACAATGTCATATTGTGAACAGACTAAGCCAAAGCAATGGCTTACATGTGATTGGCTAGAAGTTACCTGGCTAATGGTACAATGATGTACAGCTGCTAGTCTTCCCACTAGAACTACGCTGCGCTTACATTCCCGACTCCATTTGCGGCCAACTCCAGAGGAGGAGGCAACAGCCAAGTTGTGACATGGGACAGGAGTTTAAACCACCTTGGTGGTTTTTGTATGCCACCATCGACATGTTGTCTGTCCAGACCAACACATGCTTGCCCTGAATCAACAGCCGTAGCCTCCGCAGGGAGAGCAATACTGCCAGCAACTCGAGGCAGTTGATATGCCAATGCAGGTGAAGTCCTGTCCAGGAGCCGGCAGCTGCGTGCCCATTGCACATGGCACCCCAGCCGGTCTTGGAGGCGTCCGTCATAACCACGGCATATCTGGACACTTGATGTATGGGGAATCCTTCCCGCAAGAACGCAAGGTCGGTCCAAGGGCTGAAAAAGCAGAGAGCAGTGGGTGTTAGAGCCACGTGATGTGTGCCGCGGTGCCATGCATGACTTGGGACTGATATGCGGTCTCATATGCATCAACTCGAGCGGCGTGACCGCTGCTGAGGATGCCATATGCCCCAGGAGCCTCTGAAAATATTTCAGTGGGACCGACATTTGCTGCCTGGATAAGTTAAGGCAGTCCAGCACAGACTGCGCACACGCATCATTGACACCAAGTCTAACTCCATGCAGAGAAAAGAGATGCTCTGAACCGGGGAGAGCTTGCTTGTTTCCCAGTTGACCCGAAGCCCTATACGGCTGAGGTGGGTGAGCACCAGGTCCCTGTGTGTGCACAGTAACTCTCGAGAGTGTGCTAGAATCAGCCAATCATAGAGGTAGTTCTGTATGTGGATGCCCACTTCCCTTAACGGGGCAAGGGCTGCCCCTGTGAACTTCGTGAAGATGCGATGGAACAGGGACAATCCGAAGGGGAGGACCTTGTACTGATATGCTCGGCCGTCGAACGCGAACCGTAGGAAGGGTTTGTGTCGAGGCAAAATCGAGACGTTGATGTACGCTTCCTTCAGGTCTACAGCCGCAAACCAATCTTGATGCCAGAAGCACGTATAAATGTGCTTCTGCGTCAGCATCTTGAACGGAAGTCTGTGCAAGGCCCGGTTCAGAACTCGCAGGTCCAAGATTGGCCGCAACCCATAGCCCTTCTTGGGAAAGATAAAATAAGTGCTGTAAAACCCCTGTCTCACCAGGGACAGGCTCTATAGCGTCCTTCTGAAGAAGGACCGCGATATCCGCCTGGAGGACGGAGGCGCTCTCGTCCCTTACTGACATGAAGAGAACACCGCAGAATTGGGGCGGACGCCTGGTGAATTGAATCGCATAGCCGAGTCGGATGGTTCTGGCCAACCAGCGCGAAGGGTTATCACGGGAAATGATAAGCACACGTCCAAGCTCCGGGCAAGGGGCACTAGGGGGAGGATCACATCCGATGTTCCTGGGGTGGGGCCTCTGAGGTGGAGGGCTTCTGGGGCTGTCCTCGAGACTTGTCACCAGCGGCTGGCCGGGGGTGTGGTTTGTGTTACACAGAGTGTGTCCGTGATGCTCGAACTGCATGCGCCTAGTTCCTCTTTTAGAGGAAATTGCTTTTAAAAGTGATGTTGAAGCACCCAGGGGTGTAATCTGCAGCGGAGTGCAGAGTGGAGAGAGAACCGCTGGAATGGGCCTTATATCCAACAGCAGAATGCTCTTGAAGAGTCAGGTGAATGGGAAATGGCAGTGGTATTCAGCTGGCTGTAATACGACCGCTCAGCTCCAAAGTAAAAGTCCCGATCCCCATTTTATACCCGTATGTCGGGGGGAGTGGCATGCAAGTTCAACTTGGCAATTCGCCAACTTCTCATTGGCCTTTTCTCAAAGATCTGAAGGTGGATCAGGCTTTCAAGAGTGACCCCTAGTGTCACTATTCGACACAATGTCGAAGTGAGTGACAGAAGGGGAACCTGTGGTTCCCCACAAATCATGAAAGTGATTGCTCACCAAAAAATGAAAATTATCTCACCATTTGCTCGCCCTCATGTCATCCCAGATGTGTATGACATTCTTTCTTCTGAAGAACACAAATTAAGACTTTTAGAAGAAAATCTCTGCTCTGTTGGTCCTCACAATACAAGTGAATGGTGATCTGAACTCAGAAGGTCCATAAATGACATATACGAGGCATACAAGTAATCCATAAGACTCCCGTGGTTAAATCCATATCTACTGAAGCTACAAGATAGGTGTAGGTGAAAAACAAATCAACATAACAACTAATTATCTCCACCTTTGACTAGCCCCAACCAGTAGGTGGCTGAATGTGAAAGTGGAAGTGACTTGCGAGGACCAACAGAGCTGAAATTTTCATCTAAAAATCATACACATCTAGGATGGCATGAGGGTGAGAAAATTATTTATAATTCAGAGATCATTTTCATTTTTGGGTGAACTATCCCTATAACACAGATTACACAAGAAAATATACATAAGTTCATGAAGGGCTTTCTCAAAAGCAATAATCATGATTAAGATGGCATTAAGAACAACAGTCAGAAGGCAACCTGGAAGCGCAAAAGTAATGTCAGACTCTATGAGCTTTAAGGGGTCAAACCTTCACTGTTGTTACAACTGCATGAGCCAACTTTACATACAGTCAAATATGTAACATACTAATGATACAACAGTTTTTTATTTAGGAATAATTATAGAATGCAAGCTTGAACTTTGTTTATACTATTAGATGACTTATCCTTCAGTGATTCTAAAGGAACCCAGATCATTGTACACTGAAAACATTTAACCTAAAAGAAAGCCCAAAGACAGATAGTTGTAAGGCCTAGGCAGAGCTGGCATACAATCAGGAGGCCAGGGAGGAACGTCTAGGAAGGGAGAGGGGTCCGGCAGTTTGTGAGGCGTCTCCAGGATTGGTACGGTGTCTGGTGGTTTGGGAGGTGCCTCCAGGAATGCAACTGGCTGAGGATCAGGACACCAGGATGGAACTGGCAGGGGGTCAGGGGGCAAAGCCACAGGGTGCGGAACCGCAGGGTACGGAGCTGTGGTAAATGTAGCCTTTTCGTAATTGGCAAGAACTGGTTTGACAAGAATGCATTGGCAAGAAAGTTCTCTGGGGTTCTTTTAAATACAAATTAGTTTTAAAAATTGCCATCCATCAATACTATGAATGCAATATTTTGTCTCATAGATCTTTGTCTGTTGCCTTTGTTTAAGCACAACCACAGAAGCAATCAATTGCTTCACATGTTAGCTTCTAAATAATGGCTATAGCTTTGTTGTAATGCTCTAATGATTTAAATTGACCATGCTTTGTAAACTAAGATAACTTTGAAAAGTAGCACATTTATGGTTAATAATTTTGCTTTTAAATTGGTATTTTTATGCCCAGATAATATGTTCTATATTCTGTTAGGCCACAATTAGCATGTACAATATTTATATTCAGTATACACAGTATATAAGAAAACAAAGTTTGAACTTACATTGCCACGGACACGGACAATCACTTTCTTCCACAGAAATCTACCTTATGTTTTGCTTTTTATAAACAAATAACATCTGACATCTTTCATTTCATATGCTCAGAGTCTTGCTAAACACACACACACACACACACACACACACACACACACAATTGGGCTAATTGCCTGTATTTTCTGGGTAAGGATCAAAGGAACACAGTGATTTCTAATGAAGTTTCTTTCTTTAATGTGTTCATTTTATGAAAATACACATATTAATGTGAGTGTACAGCAAGTACTCCATGTGTAAGTCTGTGTAAAATTATATTTGCACTGCAATTGTTTGTTTATTGTATTGATATGTATGCATTTGTTTAATTTCTATTTAATTATTAAGTAATTTAATATCAATAGTGTTGATAATATACAGTGTATACAGTGTATTATATATTATCAACAATAATTCATCACAAAATCATAGTTTTAATTTTTATGTTAATCATAAATTATCAGCAAGCATGCAGCCCCCACTTGCCACATCTGCTGTGTATTTATTAAATAAACAATAATCAATCAATTATTGCAAATGTCTTATGTTTTGATCTCAATCTCTGGAACATATACTTTGCCTTAGTCCTGATGGGAGTTAGTACAATCCCATATATTATGGGATTGAACAGTGGTGGAAAGACCACAAAGGAAACTGACATGACATTTTTTAAAGTCTGCGGCATACTACCACCATCAAACCGTCCAAACATGCTATTACAAAGTGACCACAATACATAATTTAAAAAAGCTACCAAATGTGGCAGGCATGTAGTCATGAACTTCTTGTGATTTTGAACTGAGTGCTTACAAGCAATGATTATTTTTACATAAGAGAAAAATATAAACCACACCAGAACAATAACAGCGCATGTTAAAATTCCATTAATCACAAACTGGGTAATGTCCACTCTACATGACAGTCTCTCCAAATCCCAGGTTTCACAGTACAATTTGTCTATCTGGTTCATGCAAAATGGAAACCTGAGTGCCATCAGTAGTACCAGTATTGCAGTACAGCATGGAAACATCCAAATAAAAGTCAGCAGCCTCCAAACAGTGGTTGATGTCATAACAGCATGGTAGTACAGAGGTTTACATATTGCTAAGTACCTATCAAATGCCATTACACTCAGATTAGTAAACTCACCTATTGCATAGGTAAAAATAGCAAAACTTTGGATGGCACATTCTCCAAGAGAGATTACACTGGTTTCAATAAGTAAATAATACAGAAAGGATGGATAAAATCCTGTGGCCCCATATAATTCATTTATACATAAATTGCACACGAAAATGTACATGGGCTTGTGAAGAACTTTCTCCAGAACAATTATAAAAATCAAGACTGAATTGACAAAAACAGTCAGAAAATAACCTGGGAGGGCGAAGGAGAATACAGTAATCCTGCTGGACATGCTGGAGCCATTTAGAGCAGTGAGAGCGAACAAGGAGGAGGTGATGTTGTCCATTCCAACTAATACAGACAAGAAACAAATGAAAAGCATATTAGGAAAAATACAATCATAAGCAATACTCATATCCCATTTTCTCACATTACTTTCCTTTTTGTATAAACATACGTACATTCATAGAGTAAAATTATCAACTACCAAGTTGAAATGCAACACATCAAAGGAGCATAAATCTAGAAAATAATTTGATGAGAAAACAAATAAAGCACTCCAACAGAATTGCAACAGTTTGTACCTGACAGAACAACTGAGAATGTAAGAGATTCTGAGGTGCTCTGGAAAGTCCTTCCATACAACTCTTACTCTGAAGGAGACTTCCTAGCACCCCTGGCAGAATAACTACTACAACCTTTTTATAACAAAGTGTCGGGGGGGGGGGGGGTTATTGGTTATTGGTCCTTTGATAATTAGGGCATACATGCTTTAAGCCTGCAAATTTTTGCTCCAAAAGGTGCTGTAACCCCATTATTATTGTCTTGAACATAATGCCACGTGTGAGCTCGTTTCTCACAAGTGAGTGGTAAAGCACATTGTTTTAAGCTGTAAATTATTAACTCTACCTCCAAACCCCAACCCTAAACCTAATCAACAGTGGATAAAAACTGTAATTTTAAAGGGAAAATGGAACCTCTGAATTGCGATTGAATACTGATTATGTGAACGGCATTACTTCCTTGTTTCAATGCATGACAAGAAACCAGGGGCTTCATTTATAAGATATTCATAACATTTTCTTAAATATGAACATAGGACAATTTCCTGAGTGTTCCTACAAACGATTTGTGTGGCTGACCAATGTTTTCTAAAAAAGTGAGTTTGGCTGCCGGTGTCTGCCCATACAATGCAGCATATTCAACAACTCATCATCAGTTATTCATGTTCATTATCAATAACAAATACATTCATTGACCATGTTTACTGTAAATCCACACCATTCAGAATCAGAATCAGAGTGAGCTTATTGCCAAGTATGCTTACACACACAAGGAATTTATTATGACAGAAGTTTCCAGTGCAAAGAGAATACAAAAAATATACATATACAGCACATACATACAAACATTTGAAATATACATCTACACATATATACGTAAACGGTGAAATGAGAATAAAAAATAAGATACAACAGATAAATATATAGAGGAAACTACATTAGGCCAATAACAGTTATGTGCAAGGTTTTTTAATGTATTGTGCAGAAGAGGTAGGATATGTCAAATAAATATATATGGAATATGAATGAATAGTTGTATATGCACATGATTGTATTGACACAACGGAGAGTATTCGGGGCAGTTTTAACTGTTCATAAAGTGAACTGCCTGAGGGAAGAAACTGTTCTTGTGCTTGACTGTTCTGGTGCTCAGAGCTATGTAGTGCCGGCCAGAGGGCAACAGTTAGAAAAGGTAGTGTGCTGGGTGAATGGGGTCCAAAGTGATTTTTCCAGCCCTCTTCCTCACTCTGGAGGTGTACAGTTCACGGAGGGTGGGAAGTTGAGAACTAATAATCCGCTCAGCAGTGTGGGTCTCCCACTTCAGATCCTGTGAGATGGTAGCGCCCAGGAACCTGAATGACTCCACTGCTGCCACAGTGCTGTTTCAAATGGTGAGCAGGGTCGATGCTGGGGTGTTCCTCCTAAATTCCACTATCATCTCCACTTGAGCGTGTTCAGTTCCAGGTTGTTTTGACTGCACCAGTGAGCCAGCCATTCAACCTCCCATCTGTATGCAGACTCGTTGTCATCTTGGATGAGGCCGATGACTCTAGTGTCATCTGCAAACTTCAGGAGCTTGACAGAGGGGTCTTTGGCAGTGCAGTCATATGAATTTCCCCAGTCTCACTAACGACTGCCTATCTGTCAGAAAGCTGGTGATCCACTGACAGACTGAGGTGGGACCCGAGAGGTGGGTTATTTTATTCCATAGGCGAGCAGGGATGATGGTGTTGAAAGCCAAACTGAAGTCCACAAATAGGATCCTTGCATAAGTCCCTGGTCTGACTAGATGTTGCAGAATGTAATGCAGGACTGCATTAGCACAGACCTTTGGGATAATGTATAGTCGATGATGATGCAGTGCAAGATGGGACCTGTGTTTGGCTTTGCCTCTGCCTGCTTACCTCATTATGTTCAATTTGTCCTGTGTGTTGCTCTGTTATTTATTCTACTTGTTAACAATGGACTTGCTGCTCAGGTGTATGATCACTAGATTATTTTATACATTCGATCGTCTATGGTGGATCATAGTGTTTTATCTCCATGGGCGGATGTTTCCCAATCTTTGCTGCAGTTTCCAACACCAAATTTCCCGCTGACATTGGAGGAAGAAAGGGAGAAGGGCCGGAATCCATGCGAAGCTGAGGCGGAAAATGGCGCAGATCGTTTTAGTTGAATCTTGCCTTGGCTTGTCCTGTTGCTCCGTGGATTGACTTCCCTTTGTCCATGGTTGGAAATGTCAGATCCTCCTGTCTCTGTCCTGTCTTCCTGATACTCTTGTGTAGATCATTTTCCCTCTGGTGAGCAGAGTTTACTTGTGCAGCGGAGTGAGTCCCTGTCAACTGTGTACTTTTTGTCACAGTTCTCCTGGTGACTCTACACCTCTTAGGATGGCGCTGGTAAACGCTCGCTGAGTAACTAACAAAACATTTGTGCTGAATGTTATCATTCAGTCTAAGAACTTGAACATTTTTTGTAACCGAAACCTGGCAGAGGAATATGGAATATGCCCCCTCATTGAGCTGTGCCAAAAGGATTATAGGTTTATCAGCCTGCCTAGAATCTCAGGCCATGCTGGATTACTTGCTGCCATGTTCAGCAGTTGTCAGTTGGTGAGCACTGGGTCTTTCTCTTCTTTTGGACTGCAGATGATTGAAGTTGGACGTATTAATCCCTTTTATGGTATTTTAATGCACCGTCCACCTGGCCCAAACAGTGATTTTTTTGTCATCTATCATCAAGCTATCTAGATTTGTGATACTGGGTGACTGAGGTAGAACATTGTGCAGGATAGGTTTGAAGCCAAAATGGCTTACAGAGATACCTCCCCTATAAAAACAATAGACATACAAAAAATTTTAATGTACATCTTCATTTTCGTGTCTAAGCTGCAATACAAAGATGATAGAAGTACCATTTAGATCAGACTTTCTGTATGAGTTCTAAGCAGAAATACAACACTCATAGAAATTTAAAAAAATATATAGAAGTAAAATCTCCAAAATTGAAATATATAACAATGAAATCCATAAAATGTTATGAATCTTTGTTGATTAGAGTTCTAAGCTGATGTTTTTCAATAAAGATAATTGTGGCATGGGGGGCGTGGTCATGTGTCGGTCTGCGGGAGAGAGAGAGCGGTAAGGCTTGTCACCTGGTTTGTAATTACCTCTAACACCTGTGTCTTGTTACAGTGATACGGAGAGAGACATTTAAGGGACGCCAAATGTCGAGAGCGAGAGAGAGAGTGTGTCCGTCAAGCACGACAGCCAGAGTGGCAACCTGTGCCCTGTACGGAGATACAAATATAATTGTAATGACAGTTACCGTCGTGTGTGAAAAGAAGTGCAAATTAAAAGTACTAAACTTGAACCTGCCTCATTGTCTCCTGACTCCTCCATCACCCCAACCAAACCAGTTTACAGTGGTGCCGAGAACCCGGGTTTGGAGGAGAGCGCCGCTATGGAGCCTTCACCGCTGGCCGAAGTCATCAACGCCCTCACCAGCATCCAGCAGACACAACACCATGCCCTCTTGGAGGTTCGCCGGGAGCAAGAACAACGCTTCCAAGCCTTGCTCCAGGCACAAGCCGAGGACCGGCAAGCGCTGCGGAGCCTGATCGCCGGAGAGGGGGCTGGTGCTGCGTCCTCCTCGGTTCCCACCCCACCGCTTGCCCTCGCGAAAATGGGGCCAAGCGATGATCCGGAGGCCTTCCTCGACCTGTTCGAGAAAACGGTGTAGGTATGGAGGTGGCCTCCCGAGCAGTGGGCGGCCCGCCTATTGCCCCTACTTTCCGGGGAGGCGCAGCTGGCGGCACAACAACTTCCCGCCGCCAGCCTCCTGGACTATAGCCACCTGAAGAAAGCCATCCAGCAACTGGTCGGTCGCACCCCGGAGCAGAGTCGACAGTTATTCCACTCATTAAGCTTCGGGAAGGACGGCCGCCCGTTCGCGTTTGTGCAACAGCTCCGTGACGCCTGCCGGAAATGGCTGCTGGCGGGGGGAACCCGTGACGTCGTGAAAGTGGTCGACATGGTGGTACTGGAGCAGTTCGTCTCTCAGATTCCCCGAGGCATGTCGGAGTGGGTCCAGTGCCACCACCTGGCGTCGTTGGATGGAGCCGTCCAGCTGGCAGAGGACTAAATGGCGGCGTTCCCAGGAGACGGCGAGGCAGTATCCTCTCTCTCTCTCTCTCCACCCCCTGTGCCTGCTGTTCCCTCCCCTTCTCCCCGTTCCCCTCACTCCCGCCCAGTTCCGGCTCCTCGTAGGTGGGGAGGCCCGCCCAGACCCCGATCCCGGTCCAGAGGACCCTTCTCCTTCTCTGCCCCTTCAAACCCCCCTGTCTCTCTCCGTTATTCTACCCAGGTTGGCGAGCCCGCCCCCACGAGTGCGGAAGGAAGACCTGGGCCGGTCTGCTGCAGCTGCGGGGAAGCCAGACATAGCCAGGAGCGGTGTCCAGTGATGGAGGTGGGGACACTGGTTCGGATCCCCGACGCTCCACAGGCCGCCCCTGATCGGGCAGGAATGTATCGCATACCGGTAAGGGTGAAGGGGGATACACATCAAGCTTTGGTGGATACAGGTTGTTCTCAAACCTCGATCCACCAACGCTTGGTGCAAGGCGGGGCATTGGATAAAGATAAATTGGTGAGGGTGAGGTGTGTGCATGGGGACATTCACAAATATCCAGTGGTTACTGTTGAGGTCATCATGAAGTGCTTCGAGAGGCTCGTCATGAGGCACATTAAGACCCAGCTGCCCCCTCACTAGACCCACTACAGTTTGCGTATTGTCCAAACCGTTCAACGGACAATGCCATCGCCAAAACCCTCCATCTGGCCCTCACCCACCTAGACAATAAGGACTCATACGTTCGAATGCTGTTCATAGATTTCAGCTCAGCATTCAACACAGTCATTCCCCAGCACCTGATTGGAAAGCTGAACCTGCTGGGCCTGGACACCTCCCTCTGCAACTGGATCCTGGACTTCCTGACTGGGAGACCTCAGTCAGTCTGGATCAGGAACAGCATCTCCACCACCACCACACTGAGCACTGGGACCCCCCAGGGGTCCCACTGGGACTCACCCATCCACTAATCTTGGGAACCAATTGGCCCGGCTTTCAAAATTTACTGAGGGTAATGTGTGTGGATGGGTCCTGCAGAGTGGTGGCGCGGGGTGTGGCGTGTGATACTATGGCTGGGGAGGCGGTGCCGGGCCCGTCAACGTCGGCTCCGCGTCAAGATGACGCAGACAAGGGTGTTTCCGCCCTCAGGGGCTTCCCTGAGGGGGATTTCCCTCTGGAGCAGTCGCGTGACGAGTCCCTTAGGCACGCCTTCGACCAAGTGAAAGTAATTGATGGTCAACAGCTCCAGCCCGGTGTTGCGCTCACATACCCGTACTTTGCTATTATCAAAGAGCGGTTGTATCGAGTGACGCAGGACACTCAAACCAAAGAGGTTACAACACAGCTGTTAGTACTGAAGAGCCGTCGGGAAACACTCTTCCAGGCGGCTCACTATAATCCAATACCGGCCGGCCACTTAGGTCACGAAAAGTCTTTGAAACGTATAATGGCCCGTTTCTTTTGGCCGGGCATTCACGGGGACTTTCGCAAGTGGTGTGCGGCGTGTCGGGAATGTCAGTTGGTGAACCCACCGGCCACCCCAAAAGCGCCATTGCGCCCGCTGCCGTTGATCGAGATCCCCTTCGACAGAATTGGAATGGATCTCGTTGGGCCATTAGAAAAGACTGCACGCGGGCATCACTTTGTGTTAGTTCTGGTGGACTATGCAACGCGATATCCGGAAGCAGTGCCTCTACGCAACATCTCAGAATGCAGTGTTGCGGAGGCACTCTTCAAAATTATCTCCCGAGTGGGGATTCCAAAGGAAATCCTCACAGATCAAGGCACAACGTCCATGTCACGTACACTTCGCGAACTATATGAATTATTAGGCATTAAGTCGATTCGTACCAGCGTCTACCACCCGCAGACCGATGGACTGGTGGAACGATTTAATAAGACCTTGAAAAACATGATTCATAAGTTCATACACGAAGATGCTAAAAACTGGGATAAGTGGCTCGAACCCCTGCTGTTTGCAGTACGAGAGGTCCCACAAGCCTCCACCGGCTTTTCTCCGTTTGAACTACTGTATGGGCGCTGGCTACGGGGCGTGCTTGACGTCATACGGGAAGCTTGGGAGGAAGGACCTTCGGATAGCAAAAACCAAATTCTATACGTTCTTGACCTTCGAGCAAAACTCCACACTTTGGGACGGGTAACACTGGAGAATTTGCTCCAAGCGCAAGAACGCCAATGCCAACTCTATGACAGGGGCACTCGGCTAAGGGAATTTTCACAGGGAGATAAAGTACTTGTGTTACTGCCCACCTCGAGCTCCAAATTACTCGCCAAGTGGCAAGGACCCTTTGAGGTCACGCAACAAGTTGGAGATCTCGATTATGAGGTTATGCGAACGGATAGGAGAGGGTCACATCAAACATACCACCTCAACCTCCTCAAACCATGGAGGGAGGCGGTACCTGTAGCCTTGGCGACGACGGTTCCAGAGAAGGCGGAGCTCGGACCGGAGATATCGCTCAAAGCAAATTCATTTACCCCGGTCCCTTGCGGAGACCACCTCTCGCTGTCGCAGCTGACAGATGTTGCGAGGCTGCAAGTGGAGTTCGCAGACGTATTTTCTCTCCTGCCCAGTCGCACTAACCTCATAGAACACCATATCGAGACCACCCCGGGCGTGGTGGTTCGTAGCCGGCCCTATCGCCTCCCGGAGCACAAGAAAAAGGTCGTTAGGGAGGAATTAGAGGCAATCCTCGAAATGGGTGTAATACAAGAGTCGCACAGTGATTGGGCCAGCCCGGTAGTCCTGGTACCGAAGAGCGATGGCTCGGTCCGCTTCTGTGTTGATTATCGGAAAGTGAACGCGGTGTCCAAATTTGACGCATATCCAATGCCGCGTATTGACGAGTTACTCAATCGGTTGGGCGCGGCTCAATTTTACTCGACGCTGGACTTAACAAAGGGGTATTGGCAGATCGCTTTAACTCCAATGTCCCGAGAAAAAAAACGCTTTTTCAACACCGTTCGGATTACACCAATTTGTAACACTTCCGTTCGGCTTGTTTGGAGCCCCGGCCACATTTCAGCACCTTATGAATAAGATCCTCAGACCGCACATGGCATATGCCGCCGCATATCTAGATGACATTATAATTTACAGTAATGAATGGCGGTGCCATATGCAACATCTGAGGGCTGTCCTCAGAGCGCCGAGGCGGGCGGGACTCACGGCAAACCCGAAGAAGTGTGCAATTGGACGGGTGGAAGTTTGGTATCTGGGGTTCCACTTGGGTCACGGGCAGGTGCGTCCACAGGTTGACAAAACCGCAGCGATCGCAGCCTGCCCGGCACCCAAGACCAAAAAGGGGGTAAGGCAGTTTTTGGGGCTGGCTGGCTACTACCGAAGGTTTGTGCCTAGTTATTCTGATGTCACCAGCCCGCTGACTGACCTTACTAAAAAGGGGGCTCCCGATCCGGTCCAGTGGACAGAGTTGTGCCAACAGGCCTTCCTTAAGGTAAAATCTGCACTGTGTGGGGGGGCCGCTTTTACATGCACCTGATTTCTCTCTCCCCTTTATTTTGCAGACTGATGCATCTGACAGGGGGCTGGGCGCAGTGCTCTCGCAGGTGGTTGGAGGGGAGGAACGGCCAGTACTGTTTATTAGTCGCAAGCTCTCCTTCAGGGAAACGAAATATAGCACCATCGAAAAGGAGTGTCTTGCGATTAAGTGGGGGGTTCTGACGCTCCGCTACTACCTGCAGGGGCGGGCCTTCACCCTCTGTTTCGATCACGCCCCTCTGCAGTGGCTCCACCGCATGAAGGATACTAACATGCGGATCACCCGTTGGTATCTGGCTCTCCAGCCCTTTAAGTTCAAGGTGGTCCACAGGCCGGGGGCGCAGATGGTTGTGGCTGACTTTCTCTCCAGAAATGGGGGGGAGTGGGCAGGCCGGATGTTGCTCCGACCTGAGTCAGCGGTGGGGGCATGTGGCATGGGGGCGTGGTCATGTGTCGGTCTGCGGGAGAGAGAGAGCGGTAAGGCTTGTCACCTGGTTTGTAATTACCTCTAACACCTGTGTCTTGTTATAGTGATACGGCGAGAGACATTTAAGGGATGCCAAATGTCGAGAGCGAGAGAGAGAGTGTGTCCGTCAAGCACGACAGCCAGAGTGGCAACCTGTGCCCTGTACGGAGATACAAATATAATTGTAATGACGGTTACGTCGTGTTTGAAAAGAAGTGCAAATTAAAAGTACTAAACTTGAACCTGCCTCATTGTCTCCTGACTCCTCCATCACCCCAACCAAACCAGTTTACAATAATGTAGATGCAGATTGTAATATTGCTGGTACATTATTCCAAAGAGAAGAGTACAGCTCACTTTTAAAAAACAATTAAAAAAATGTATAGTGTTTGTTCACCCAAAGATGATATGTCTTCATCAACTCATACTCATGTCATTTCAAACTGGTATGATGTCTTTTCTATTTTTATGGTCTTGGTCTTGTCATGGACTCAAGAGCATTTGGATTTGGTCTTGATTCTGAACCGAACAAGTGCTGATCCGGGCAAGAATCTTTCTTTTCCCCGAGACCAGTGAAGTCCTTTCCAAAAATAAACCATTTTGACTTATCTGAAAAACATTTCTCTAACTGAAAATATCAGCAGTTCTGACTTGTGTCCCGTATTACTGCTGTGTAGAATCAGTGCTACACGATTCACAATAAATCATTCTTTTGAGTCAGTTCTTTTCAGTTAATTATTTTCAGACTGCTATATCAGTGAATCACTTGCAGCAGTTTCTCACTCAGTAAAAAAATATTGAGATAAGAACACAGAGAACACACAGAGTGCTGGATGATGTGGATATTTACCTACAATCATTTAAAACAAATGTATGCAGCCCCTCAAATTCAGCCATATTTGAAACTCAGTCAGAGGACATTAACAAGCTTTCCACAACATTCTAAAACAAATTTTCAGGGTTCACACATAACTTACATCCAACACATTGCATCCAAATATATTAAAATGTTCACTCAAGCACATCAGCACCATGACTATCAAACAGTCATGACATATGAAATATTAATAAATGAAACCGTTTACTCACAATTTTGCAGCCAAGTCCAAATGTTTTCAACTACCTCATTCTTCTTCAATAACAGTTCCATTGCAACACTTGAATAGTATTATGACTGGTAAAATAGCATAGATGGGCACAAGAACAGCAAGTAGAGAATGAATCTGAATGACATCTCCGTTTCTGAATTATAACTTTTAAAGTTACATGATAAACATGACAACGGTCCAAGACGTCTGTGTAATGCATGTTATATGCACAAAAAATGTAAAAATAGTCCAAATGGGACCCCTTTGGTGTTCAGAAATATTTAGTCACACTAGGCCTGTCTGTCTGTCTGTCTGTCTGTCTCTCTCTCTCTCTCTCTCTCTCTCTCTCTCTCTCTCTGTGTGTGTGTTGCATGCTGGGAGTTGGTGGAAGTGGTGAGAGTTTCTAAATCTTGCTTTTTCCTATTTACTTTTTCTTTTCTTTTCTAGGAAATACATGGTTTAGAAGGCAATTTATAAATTAGTTAAATAGTGGTGATTGTGTGTAGAATGGCGTCTCTTGATGAGACGGCGCCATTGTCACTCCGTAATGGTTTCAGGTGTGTTCCTGAGGATAATGCCATAGTGGAGGATGTGTTGATTGCGGTTGGGGATCAGATTGGTCATGAGAATATTGTATCTGCATCACGCATGAATCAGGCTGTCGTTGTGTTTTTGAAGGAACAAAATTTAGTTAATCGGTTAATAGTAACTGGCCTTACCGTTAAAGATGCTTTTGTGCAACTCTCCGCTGTATATATACATCGACAACGAAGGTAACAATTTCAAATGTCCCGCCTTTCGTACCCAATGATGTTTTGCAACGTGAGTTAGTGCGTTTTGGGAAAGTTGTAAGTCCCTTTAAAACTGTCGCACTTGGATGTAAACATCCGGCGCTGAAGCATGTTGCGTCTTTTAGACGGTATGTGTACATGGTGCTAGAATCGCCTGAGAATACACTGGATATACATTTTCGTGTGAAACATGAGGGAAGATTATATATGGTGTATGCAACTACTGGCAGCATAAGATGTTTCGAATGTGGCAACATCGGACAAGCCTCTTACTTGTCCACATAAGAAAACCGGTACAGAAAACGCGGTAGGATCGGAAGATGAGGTCGCAAATAATAGCGCTGATCTAGTTGATGTGGCCCAAGATGAGGTTGTTCCACTTGCTGAGGTGAGTGATGATAATTCAGTTGCTGTGTTACCGGCTGTTGACACTGAAAATGATGTTGCTGTAGCTAATGTAGCCCCTAAGATTAGCGCAACTGAGTTAGTTTCTGAGGTTAATACTGGTGAAGAAGTAGCTAGTACTAGTGGTACTAAACAGTTGGAAAGTGCAATTTATGGAACTAAACAATCGTATTCAGGCGTCTTGAATAATGAGGAAATGGATGTGGAGGAGGAGCAGTCTGATGATACTGAGTCACAAGTTTCTATGTGTGAAAATGATGGTTAATTCACAGGGAGTTGTTTTTAACACATCTTAGGCAGGTTCTTTGGGAGATTTCAACAAAGATTCTTTGTATAGTCTGGAACAAATTAATAGTTTTCTGGATGAAACGTATGGTAAACAAATTAACATAAATTACTTTTTTTCTGATGTAGACAAATTTGTTCACTCTGTTACTTTTTATCAGAGGACTGTTGGAGTTGAGGACCTTAGTGAGAAGAAGCGTTTTCGGCTGAAAAAGCATCTTACCACTATAAGGAAAAATAGAGCAATGAGTAGGAGAAAAAGTAAATCAAAAGATCGCAAATAATCATGCATTACACGGTGTCTTTTCTTTGCTTTCCTTTCATGCTTTATTCTGTATTTCCCATCTTAATTTTGTGCATGGAGGTTTTGAGGATAGGCTCTTTAAATATTAATGGTGGGAGGGATAGTGTAAAGCATGCTAAAAAAAGCTTGATATTATCTTTCTCCAAGAAACTCATAGTGATTTAATGAATGAAGTTGAGTGGAATTTGTGGTGGAAAGGACACAAAATACTTAGTCATGGTACCAATTTAAGTAGAGGGGTGGGCATCTTTTTCTCTTCAACCATAAGGGTGGACATTATAAGTACAGAGGAACCAGTGAAGGGTCGTTTGTTGGTTGTTAAAGCGCAAATTCAAGGAATGCTTGTGTTCCTAATAAATATTTATGCACCAACAGTGGGACAGGAATGCCTACATTTTCTAAATATGCTTAATGAGAGTCTTAAAAAGTGTTCACCTTCTGTCGCTCTCTCCACATTGTGTCAGAGAAGCGACACTAGGGGTCTCTCTTGAGCACTGATATTCACCTCTGAACTATGAAAAAAGGCCAATGAGAGTTGGCAACCAGTATTTGCATGTCCCGATGGCCACGCTAGTGGTCCAGGAACGTCAACTGTGGCTGAACATGGTCGAGATGCGTGAAGCCGACAAGACTCGCTTCCTCAACGCCCCTGTCTCCCAGTTCGGCCTCTTCGGCGACACCGTTGAGGACTTTGCCCAGCAGTTCTCCACAGTAAAGTAGCAGACGGAGGCCATCTCTCACATCATGCCTCGCCGCAAGCCTGCCGCCACGGCCCATGCCCCGTCTGCTCGCTGAGGGCGTCCTCCCGCAGCCAGAAGACAAGCTCCTGCTCCGCCTCAACCCTGGCCCAGCTCTCAGCCCCAGCGTCGAGCAAACCGCGGGAAGCGCACGCCCCCTGTCTCACGGACTCCCTCGAGGACCCGGAAGGCTCCCAGGTGCTCCTGAGACAACGCACCCAGAGCCAAGACGTTAGCTCCGGAGGTGGTAAGACCGCTCCGTCCCCCGGTGGAGGGCCGGGAGGAGAATCCTTTGTTTTTTCATTTGCCGCACCCCCTAACAAGGGCTGTGGTACCCAAATTCTCAATAAAAGAATTTCCTTTGTCTCTGGGGCACATGGCCCGCAAATGCCGTTCTCACGGCACTCTGCTTTCAGGCCTCAACAGTCCCGGCTCCATGGACACAGTGTCCCCGCCTTCAGCCCCACGACTGTTCCCCGGCCGGCCGGTTCAGATGAGTCCAGAGGACGCCAGCATCAGACCTCCTCCTCAGTCATGAACCCGCCCCCTGCCGGATGCGCGGAGCAAGGTAAGTGCTTTGAGTTTATTCTCAGCACCAGAGCCTCGGGACGCCACGTTGCCTCCCGACGCCGCGTTACCTGTTCCGCACCGCTGCGAAGCCCCGCCGGGTACGTCCAAAAAACTAGTCCCATTGGTGCCCCTAGCACGGAGTTTAGAGGCGTGGCTTTCACTGCCCAACCCGTCACGCTGGCTGCACCGGACCATTCGACTCGGTTACACAATTCAGTTTGCCACGTCTCCGCCCCCCCTTCGTGGGCGTACATTTTTCCGCAGTACACGGCCAACATGCCCATTCCCTGCGCGAAGAAATCGCCTCCCTTCTAATAAAGGACTCGATAGAGCCTGTCCCTCCAACCGAAACGAAGAAGGGTTTCTACAGCTCTTACTTCGTTGTACCCAAGAAAGGCGGCGGCTTACGACCGATCTTGGACCTGCGAGTTTTCAATCGGACCTTGTCCAAACTCCCGTTCAAAATGCTCACCCAGAAACAAATTCTATCTGGTGTCCGGCATCTAGATTGGTTCGCAGCGGTAGACCTGAAGGACGTGTACTTCCACGTCTCAATTCGCCCTCGACATCGACCCTTCCTAAGGTTTGCATTCGACGGCCAGGCGTATCAGTACAAAGTCCTCCCCTTCGGCCTGTCTCTGTCCCCTCGCGTCTTCACGAAAGTCGCAGAGGCAGCTCTTGCCCCGCTCCGAGAAGCCGGCATACGCATACTCAATTACCTCGACGACTGGCTCATACTGGCCCACTCCCGAGAGTTACTATGCGCACACAGAGACCAGGTGCTCAGCCACCTCAGCCGTTTGGGGCTTCAGGTCAACTGGGAAAAGAGCAAGCTCTCCCCAGTCCAGAGCATCTCTTTTCTCGGTCTGGAGTTAGACTCAGTCTCAATGACAGCACGTCTCTCCAACGAGCGTGCTCAGTCAGTGCTGAAATGCCTCGCTTCAAGCCAGGTGCCATGGTCCCGCTAAAACGTTTCCAACAGCTCCTGGGGCATATGGCATCCTCTGCGGCGGCCGCGCCGCTGGGGTTGATGCATATGAGACCACTTCAGCACTGGCTCCAGACTCGAGTCCCGAGACGAGCATGGCGCCACGGCACGCACAACGTAAAAGTTAACTCTGCCTGCCGCCAAACCTTCAAACCCTGGCCAGACCTCTGCTTTCTAAGGGCAGGAGTACCCTTGCAGCAGGTGTCCCGACGCGTTCTGGTCACAACCGACGCCTCCAAATTGGGTTGGGGTGCCGTGTGTAACAGGCGCGCAGCCGCAGGCCGGTGGAACCGAGGCCCTTTGCGCTGGCACATCAACTGCCTAGAGCTGCTGGCTGTTTTTCTGGCCCTGCAGAAGTTTCTTCCGTTAATTCGGAACAAACACGTCCTAGTCAGGACAGACAGCACCACGGTCGTAGCCTACATAAACCGCCAAGGCGGAGTACGCTCCCTCCACATGTCACAGCTCGCCCGTCGTCTCCTCCTTTCGAGTCAGCAGCGACTCAAGTCACTGCGCGCCATTCACATCCCCGGCAACCTCAATGTGATAGCGGACGTGCTGTCAAGACAAAGCTTGCCTGGCGGAGAGTGGAGGCTCCACCCCCAGTCGGTCCAGCTGATTTGGGACCGGTTCGGCAAGGCTCAGGTAGACCTGTTTGCCTCCCAAGAAACCTCCCACTGCCCGCTCTGGTATGCCCGGACAGAGGCTCCCCTCGGGGAAGACGCGTTGGCACACAGCTGGCCTGCGGGGCTGCGCAAGTACGCATTTCCCCCAGTGAGCCTTCTTGCACAGGTGCTATGCAAGGTCAGGGAGGACGAGGAGCAAGTCATTCTGGTAGCCCCTTACTGGCCCACCCGGACATGGTTTTCGGACCTCACGCTCCTCACGACAGCCCCTCCCTGGCGAATTCCCCTGAGGAAGGACCTTCTTTCTCAGGGACGGGGCACGCTCTGGCACCCGCACCCAGACCTCTGGAACCTCCACGTCTGGCCCTTGGACGGGATGCGGAAGATCTAGCTGGCCTACCACCGACCGTTATAGATACAATCAATCAAGCCAGAGCCCCCTCTACCAGGCATCTTTACGCTCTAAAGTGGCGTCTGTTCGTGGACTGGTGTTCTTCCCGAGCTGAAGACCCGCAGAAGTGCGCAGTTAGGTCAGTGCTCGTGTTTCTTCAGGAGAGGCTGGAGAGGAGGCTGTCCCCCTCCACCCTCAAGGTGTATGTCGCCGCTATCGCGGCCCACCACGACACGGTAGATGGCAAGTCTCTTGGTAAGCACGACTTAATCGTCAGGTTCCTAAAAGGTGCCCGGAGGATAACTCCCTCCCGGCCTAACCTGTTCCCCTCCTGGGATCTCTCGGTCGTCCTTACGGGACTCCAGAGACCCCCCTTCGAGCCAGCTTGACTCAGTTGGACTCAGGGCCCTCTCTCTCAATACCGCCCTGCTGATCGCGCTCGCTTCCATCAACAGGGTCGGGGACCTGCATGCGTTCTCTGTTAGGGACACTTGCCTGGAGTTCGGTCCGGCAGACACTTTCGTGATCCTAAGACCACGACCGGGCTATGTGCCCAAGGTTCCTACCACACCCTTCAGGGATCAGGTGGTGAACCTGCAAGCCCTGCCCCGGGAAGAGGCAGACCCAGCCCTTTCACTGCTGTGTCCAGTACATGCTTTACATATTTATCTGGACCGCACACAGAGCACCAGACGCTCTGAGCAGCTCTTCGTCTGCTTTGGGGGACAGCAGAAAGGGAATGCTGTCTCCAAGCAGAGACTCGCCCACTGGGTTGTCGACGCCATTTCCCTGGCTTATCACACCCAGGCCATGCCCCCCCCTTGCGGGTCCGAGCTCACTCCACCAGGAGTGTTGCGTCCTCATGGGCACTGGCTAGGGGCACTGCCCTAGCAGACATTTGTAGAGCAGCGGGCTGGGCAACACCTAACACTTTTGCGAGATTCTACAATCTCCGAGTTGAGTCAGTATCGTCCCGTGTTTTCTCAGGTACTGAGCCCGTAGAACTCGGTAGCACACCCACGATCTGACCGGGTGAATCGCTTGCACCTAGCGCCCTTCCCCCTAACCAGGAGAAACAGTGCGCCTTCATTCACAGGAGATCTCAGGTTTGGGACACTGGTTGATTCCTCCCTAGCCCTCGTGGGTCACAGTTCAGCGGAGGAACTCGCTGACCCAAGCCACTGCGGGTACCGCAAGTTACCCTGTACTGGTATAGGTGGTCCACAGGTAAGGCCTCCTTCGGACTCCCCCTGTGTGTAACACCACGGTTCTGTCCCCTCTGGTGAGCGGACTCCCGTGTTTCCCTTAGGCAGTCATGGCTGCCTCGGTTGCCGTGCTGTATGTTCCCCCCTCTATGAGGCTGGATCCACCACCGCACCAACTTTTCCACATAGGCCCTAAGGCAGGCCTCTGATGGTTTTGCCACTTAAACTTGCCTCCCCTCTCGGGTAGGCGTGGCCTCCGCAGGGTCTTCTCCGCCCTGAATAAGGGCTAAGACCCCCTTCCCTCAATGCGTGTAAGGGCCCCGGCCTTAGTTGCTCTATGCGAGAAACATAGAGAGAAAAGAGGCCCGGCCAGGCTTGGCCCGTTCCCAGGTTGGCGGCCAGCACCTTGTTCCCCCCCAGGGTAACGATAAGGAATCCTGATGGCTTAAATGGGGCATTGGGGAAGGGTACGTGCAGCCTGATACAGTTGGTCCTCCTGCACGTAAGAATACCTGCTCGCTCCTGTATCAGCAGTTCACGTACACGGCTCAGCGCATGGCACTTTTATAAGTGGACCCCTAGTGTCGCTTCTCTGACACAACGTGGAGAGAGCGACAGAAGGGGAACGTCTAGGTTACGTATGTAGACTTCGAGTCAATACCGCCACGAAAAAGCCAAAACCAATGCTACTGCTATAGCAGACAGAGGTTCCGAATCAGTATATTCAAATACTCATAACCTGCAAATGGATCATTAGTTTTTATCTGTTCCAGAAATGCAGTGATAAATTTCTGCCGAGCTGTTTGCGCCTTCAACCGAGGAAAATATTCAGTCTTCTGCTTCAACTCTGCAACACAAAGAGACAGCTCTGCTTCGTTAGCTTTCTTACTCTTATCAACTGGACGCCATGCAGGACCCATGGGGTGTGTCAACCTGTGTTTAGCACAGTCCTCTGATGGAGTCTTAGACTCTAGATCTCTGATTTCCTGTACTGAAGGAATTGGACTCAGAAATTGTCTAAATTGTTTTGCCCTGTCAAACCACTCATCTCCAATAGCTACATCGGACAACTGAGGCCACATCCTCACCTGAAATGATTTATAATTGTCCCACAACAGCTCCTCATACTTTAAAGGTACCAGACTAGTCTTTGCTCGAGTGTACATCATATACTTGCAAGTGCATCCATGCTGTCACATTATAAGCCATCGATGTAGGATTATAACATTTATCTTCAAGGTAATCATGCAAGTGATCCATGTTGAAAACAGTTGTGTTAGCAAGGTTCCTAGCAAACTCATACTGGTGCAACACATCAGAAAAACTAGCCCAAGTGTAACCTGACTTAACAAAAGAAGCATTACACACCTCCCAGGGTATCTCCATCATCTTCACACCGGTGAGCTTCTCAGAAATTTCTCTACATTTATCAACATCTCCAGGAGGAAACATCTTAACAAACCACTGTTGAATTTCTTTACCTAAACAACGCTCAACATGTGCAGTCTCCTTCCAAGGGTCATCGAATCTAGTGTACCTGGGCCAAGAGAGGGACAAAGCATTAATAACAGGCAAACCATTTTTACTGCCATTCAGATCGAACTTGTCCTTGTCAGTTTTATCTATCCGTCCTAACCTATCACAGACTGCACCGTAAGCCCTATTAGTGTCCCATCGGATCATGTGGCATTTAGTTGGGACTAACACTCCCCATCTCATCAAATCCTTATCATTTATTGCTGTTTGATACTCATCAGACCCCGGTTCTTCTCTAATCACAATATTGCTGTATATATAGCTTTGGGCTACATCTTTAACGACTTTGTTGTAACCAAGTTCATTCTTAGTTTTGGGAAGATAGTATGACATGATGTGGCGAGGATCAGGAGCACTTGGGTATAACGGAAGTTTCACTGCTTTTCCACCTAGAATCATGTGGGAGTCATTCACATCTGCTACCTGACACCTCCTTCGTTCTGCTCTACTCTCACCTTTTCTAGATTTTAACAAATATCGATTAACCATATCCATTCGTATAGAGCATGCACTCATGTTTTCACGAGCTATGTGGTCAGGGATCCAGCTCATTGAACTGAAATCTCCTTCAAACAGGTCAACGCCTCCACTCCTCATCCACCGACCTTTTTGCATAATGAGGGTAGTATCGGGATAATTTGGGGAGTGACCAAGCCAATAGGTCACTGTCTCATTTCCGTCCAGATGATAACAACGATCATTTACCTTTTGGTACATGGTCGGAATTAAATTTAGACCCTCAGTTGAATTTAGACATGGGTATTGTACCCATGATGGACGGTTATCGATCTCCTCACAATCCCAATGAGTTGAAAATGCATGGAATCTCCCTGTCCAAATTGAAATTTGAATCCACATAAAAAATGATAAAGCGATCAAAGTTAAAAATACCAACGAGAGCGGAAGTACCAATCGGATGAAAGCTCGTTTCACTTTTAGTCGTCTCTCACTACGCACTTCTTCTTGAAGAATTAGCAGCTTCAGTATGTCCTCGGATTCAGCCATCTGTAATGATAAAACATTTGTTCTAGAATTCTAGAATTTTAACATACACGACAGACATTTAATGATCCCGAGGTAGTAAGTTGTTACACTTTTCAAGTGGTTTCACCTGTGACCAATGTCTCCATATGGTACCCAAAACCCCCCTGTCCAGTAGAACAGAGGTGTTAGTGGTCAATACCACCTGATAAGGCCCATCAAATTTCGGACCTAAGGGGGAAACTATCTCCTGCTGTAACATTACATTGTCACCTATTTCAGGCAAAGCAGGCATGTCTTTTTGCTCAACATTATCTCGATCTGCTTGTCGTGTGCTAACACTAACCTGTGTGTCTCGCAGACTGTCATCCAAAGCTTTCAGATAATTTTGTAAAGCGTCTTTCAAAGGCCCGGATGGTCCCTCATGTTGCAAGGGGGCATCCCAGGGCAGCCGCATGTAGCGACCTGTCATTACCTCAAAAGGGCTGAGCTGTGTAGTCTTGTTATGGCTGGCTCTCATGCTTAACAAAATCGCTGGGATAGCCGCATGCCACCCTTTCCCCCACTCCAACAATCTCTTTCTCAATGAAGTTTTAAGCGTACGATTAGTGCGTTCAATAGATCCGCTAGATTGGGGCCTAAATGGAATGTGAAAGTGTTGCCTCACCCCCATCAATTTCATGACATTTTTCATCACCTTCCCAGTAAAATGTGTACCCTGATCTGAATCAATTTGTAAGGGCAAACCCCATCTTGGAAAAACTTCATTCAACATAATCTTGGCGGTTGCATCTGCAGTGCAGTTTCTCAGTGGAAATGCCTCAACCCATCTGGAAAACAGATCAACAATCATTAGAATGTATGTAAAACCTCCACTAATGGGCAGTGGACCTATGAAATCAATTTGGAGGTGTGTCCACGGCCCTTGAGGTCGAAGGGCATGTCTTAAGGGAATTTTCAGCTTAGAAGAAGAATTAACCTTAAGGCATACTAGACATCTCTTACAAAAATCATTGCAAGAAGCCCTCAGTCGGGGCCACCACCAGGTTTTGGAAATCATTGCATGTAGTTTTTCAGGACCTGCATGTGCCAAACCATGATACAAAGACATTAGTTCAGTTCTAGCAGAAACAGGACAAACAAAATGCTCATTAAATTTCCACAGTCCTTCTGCATTTTTCTGAGCTCCTAATTTTGTCCATTGTTCTATCTCTTCAGGGTCATCCTCATCATAGAGTTTAAAAAGGTCTCTGGGGGTCTCACTCTCCTGAGGAGCAAGAGCCATAACACTCACGCAAGTCTCAGTCCGTGTTGCAGCCTCTCTGGCAGCTGTGTCAGCAGCTCGGTTTCCTGTGGCCTCAGGAGAATTGTCCGTTGCATGTCCAGTGACTTTGATAACCGCTCCTGTTGCAGGAAGATCACAGGCATTCATAAGTTCTTTTACCTGCTGTTGATGAGAGCTCGGCAGACCGGCAGTGGTTAAAAATCCTCTGCGTCTCCACACAGGGCCGAAGTCATGAACAGCACCATATGCATAACGGCTGTCAGTGTAAACATTGACTCGTTTCCCCTGGCCATACTGCAATGCTCGTGTCAATGCGACCAGCTCGGCCACTTGAGCCCCTCCTCCTGAAAGAGAACCACAGTCAACAGTTTCACCATGTTCATTTACAACAGCCCAGCCAGTGAAGCGTTTTCCCTGTTCATGAAAGCTGGAACCATCCACGAACAACTTCATGGCATCAGAAAGTGGTTCAGATTGAAGAGGGCTCTGGCTGTCCGTCTTGATCAGTCGGGCACAGTTGTGTGCAGTTCCTTCTTCTGGAAGTAAGGAGGCAGGGTTGATAGCAGTTTCAATGTCAATATTTATATCCACATTTTTACTCAAGAGAGTGGCCTCCCATTTAGCTCGTCTTTGATTAGAGATAGAGCCTAAACGAGTGTTTAACAATTTCAGAATCTGGTGTCTAGTGTGCAGTATCACCTTCTAATGAGTCACAATGTCCTCGGTAATCTTTACAGCCCACTCTGCACAGTCGCATATCAACAGGCACGGATGCTGTCCTGCCATTGAAACAGGAATAGGAGCAGAATAATATCCTACCATCCCATAGGAGTTTCTTCCTGGAACCCTTTGACCCAGGGCCGCTGAATAGGATCGAGTTCCCACCCATGTCCATAGATGGAACGGCCTGCTGGCATCGGCATGACGTAATGCTGGGGAGGAAGCAAGAGTTTCTTTGATACTCACAAACGCCTCCTCCATCTCCTCAGTCCAGTCGATCAGCTCCGATCCAGGTTTTCCTCCTTTCAGCACCTCTGTGAGTGGTTTAGAAAGTTCAGTGTATTCAGAAACATACTGGCGGCAGTAATTCAAAAGACCCATTACTTGCCTTAGACCAGTAACCGTGTTTGGTTTTGGAAGTTCAATGATAGCTTTAACTCGTTCAGGAGTGATGCGTCTGCCGTGCACACCCACAATTTGCCCCAAATAAGTCACTTCAGGCAGTGCTAGCTGTGCTTTCTTCAAGTTCACTTTGAATCCCCGTTTTGGAGGGCATTCAAAACAGTCTGTACAGCAGTCAAATGTTTGAACTTGGTTGGACTAGCAATTAAAATGTCATCCACATATTGTAGGACAACAGATCCGTCATATTCAATTTGTTTTCTTACCGGATCGATGAAGGATGCTAGTACCTGATGAAACAGTGTGGGTGAGTTGCAGAAACCTTGTGGCAAACGACTCCATGTCCATTGGCGACCCCTGCTGGTGAAAGCAAATCTGCCTTGGTCCTCCTTGGCTAGGGGACAAGTCCAAAAACCGTTAGAAATGTCTAAAGCAGTAAAAAGACAATGTTCAGATCCTATCTCGTGTAGGATAGTTGCGGGGTTGGCCACCAGAGGGTGCATTTTCTCAGACACTGAATTCAGAGAAGTGTAATCAATGGTCAAACGCCAGCTCCCATCCAGCTTTTTGTCAGGCCACATGGGAGAGTTAGTGGGAGAGGAGCAGGGAATCACAATCCCCCGTTCGCATAGTTCATCTACAACAGTGTCAGCTCCCTCTCGAGCCTCATTTTTCAAAGGATATTGTCTTCTGGCTTCATGCAACGGACCTGGGATGCTCAGTGGCTGAATCTGTGCTAAACCACAATCATATTTATCTTTTGCCCATACATCAGGAAATTTGGAAATTATAAACTTCCACTCAGGGCGAGTTTCAGTTAGACTAGCAGGTTCAGCCACTGCACATCTCTGCTCATGGTGGGGGCCACTCTGAGATAAGCGAATTGTTTCATTGCAGCCAAGCACTAGCTTATCTTGAGAAAGCAAAACATCAGCTTCGAGTTCTTTCAGAATGTCAACACCAATTAGAGTCCCTACAGTATTTTTCCCTACCCAAAATTCAGTCCAATAGACTTTTTCAGAGTTAGAAATGGTTAGAGGGATAGGAACAGATTTATGATATATATTTGTGCCATTTAGACCTTCTATATACAAAGTTTCAGAAGTGATCTCAAGATCGAGATCTGTAATTGATACAGTCGCGCCCATGTCAATCAAAATAAGGCATTGCCGGCCTCCTAACAACGCATGTATGAATGGGCGGGTGTCTGCATAATTACATGAACCGGAGGCTGCTGACCCCTATTCGTCCCCTATCAGCTGCCTCAGCTTTTTGAGCTCAGCTGTAGTCAGAGAGTTAAGCTTCGGAGCATCACTGTTGACAGAAATATCATTTTTAGGACCTTCCTTTTTCTCATTTCTGTGATTTTTTTTTTTTTGTTTACCACTACGACAATGTCTAGCAATGTGGCCCTCTCTGTTACAATTTCTGCATCTGGCAACAGGCTTGGTACAATCTCTAGAGGTATGACCTCTCTCGTCACAATTATAGCAGGTTATGTTATTGCGGGGACTCATTTCCACTTCAACTGACACAGCAGATACTTTACCCACATTAACATCATCATCACGTGTTTGCAAACGGCTCCAGCTTACAGAGCACCAACGAAGCAAATCCTCCCAATATCTGATGTCAATGGCACTGTTCAACAACATGTCTCGGTATTGTTTATTCAATCCGCCTGTAGCGGATTCTATCACTATGGCAGAATCAAGATCTTCTGCGTTGTTGTTTGCAGCACAGTACATTTCATAGGCTATGCGAAAGCGCTCAATGTATTCTAAGGGGTTTTCGCCAGCCCTCTGTTTAATCTGTGTCACACTGGTCCAGGGAAAAGACCCCCGACCCAAAATATCTTTCACGCGTAACTTGTAATCTGAGTAAGCTTCACAAAACTCAGGCCAATCTGTGGGGACTCTGGGGTGGAAAGGAGCAATCTGAACCACCCTTAATTTGCTGGTGGGAACCAAACCCTCAACCAAAGACTGTATATCTGCCATCCCCAGATTCTGTTGCCTAGCAACGGCCTCTAGCCTGTCCCATAGAATTTTGTTTGGGTTATACAACTTAAAAGGTTCCAACCCTGCAAGCAAACTGTTTTTCTCAGCCGCTGTGAGTCTTACCCATTGACCATCCTCCCAGCCAGCACCCATCTCAGTATTCAATCCTCCCCAAGCCTGATGTCGGATTGGGGCGGCAAATGCCGTCTCAATGGGTTTAGACATTTCTCTGGGGGACAAGTTAAGATTTCCGACCCCCGGTTTTTGCTTAATCTGCTTTGCTTGCACGGCAGGAATCTCCGAAATGTCATAAGGTGGGGGCGCGAAAAAGCCACATTCAACAATCCGCGCGCCTCAGCATATGGCCCATCGTTCTGATTATCAGTCTGATCAGCAGCGCTGAAAGCAGCAGCTGCCTGAGCAGTCTGAGAAGAGCAGGTGGGGGCCAAGGGAGCACTGGGAACTGTCTCATTTTTCACAGCATTTTCTGCCTTCTCACAAACAGTCTCGAAACCCTTACTCAAACTACACAGATCACAGCCGACTTCCTGCCCAAGAATTTTTGCCACTCTATCACGCTGGGCAATCAAACTAGACCATCCGTCCATCATATTTGGAATTGCCTTCTCATGGCTTAAAGGTATACCACCCAGTTTACAAATCCATGAATAGGCAAACACGGATAGATATTTGGCCCTATCAGCGTCTTTTTTGTTCTGCAGCCAGTCAATCTGCTGCATGACGTTCCAATCAGAATCAAACCCCTGACTGACCATTTTCTTAATGAGCTGTGCACATTTCTTTGATTTGAGCTCGTCAGATCAGAGCTGTTTACAGCGTGTGCCCTCCTCGTTTTGGTCAGAACTACTCAGAAAATTCCCTTTATCAGTCATATTTCTTGGTCACAGTTGAAAATCACTACCGAAAAGATTTTAGCAGCAAATATTTTACGTGGATAAATTAACTATAGCAGCAACAATACTGGATTTCTACACAATACACCACAAAGTATGCTTCACAAACATCCTGGTCACATATACTGATCCATACCAATTCGGGTCATAATTTATTTATTTACTTGGGACCGCTCCTGATGCATCCCTGGCAAAACAATCCCTATTGTATTTTATTTTATTTTATACCTAATATCTGAATCCCTAACTGCCTGATTCACTAAGCTCGGGGTACCCCTATCTGAGGTGGAAGAGATTGAGCAGGTTTACGGTGCCACTGGACCTCCCGTCCAGGGACGCACTCTGCCGGGGTGGTGCTACACCAATGCCCACCTGGGCCCCCCACAGAGCACGCTTCACTTGCGCTGTTTGCTGTTTTAACCCTTAACAGCTCTCTCAGCGACTTCTTATACTTTCAATAGTATAATTAAATTACTCTTCACTCGCCTCGTCGGAGTGAAGCTCTCCCGCTCCCCTTCAAAATCTCTTCCAGTCAGACAGCCCTAACAATTAATAAAAGCTTCCTACCTTGTTTGCTGATTTGCCAGAGATGTCACCACGGAGTGATTGCCTGCCGAATCCTCCACCAAACTGTTAGGGGTATAACAGTTATGACCCGGACCAGATATGGAGAAAGAAGACCAGGAGTCGAGAAGTTCAATTAAAGAATCAAAAATTTGCAAGGACGTACATTCCATTATTTTACTCCTGATTGGCTAAAAGACCATAAAGTCACAACATATAGACAGCTATGCGGCCTATCAACATTAATCAGCGCACTTGTCGTCCGAGCCCGAGATTTACATCTGAAGTGACCTCGCAGATGGTCGCGGGGCATCTTCGAGTCGGCCTGGTGTGCATCCCTGGGTTCAAAACCTGGGTAGAAGGTCAAACGCACACACAAAACACTGACGAACGACAGTTCTTCTCTGGGCACAAGAGAGCCAGAGCACAACGTTATCAGGCCATTTAAACCAAAACAGAGAGATAAAATATTCACTCCTCGGGTAGAGGAGAGGGTAGAAATAACATACATTTCTTCCCTAAAGAAATAATAAGAGAAAATCACACTTCTACTATTCAGGTATTATTACATAGGACTTTAAACCATATAATTAGTCATGGAAAGGTAACAATCAAACACAGAATACATCTGGAACCTATGTTTAACGCATTCTCAGGGGCTGGAGAGCATCACAGATAAGCTTATCCCCAAAAGACCTTCAGCCTACGTGCAGGACAGAGAGAAAGACTCTGGAATGTTCCTAAAAGAGACTAGTTAGCATTCAACACACATATGATTCAAAGTATATTTCAGTTATGCATAAGAAAATAGAATTGATTATGTGATCATGCATATAGTTAATTCATCACTTTATTAAAGAAGTTAAGCAACAGAATACACATAGATATTGATATAAAAGGATATATATATATATATATATATATATATATATATATATATATATATATATATATATATATATATGTATGTATTGATATATCTGAAGAGACAAGGGATTTTGACCCTCACCCTTCAATGGACTGCCAGCAGAATTTTATAAAAGGTTTTGGAACTGCATTGGACATGATTATTTTAATGTTTTATGTGAGTCTATAAGAGATGGTGTTTTACCTACTACCTGTCAATATGCTGTTTTATCATTATTGCCAAAAAAGGGGGATTTAGCCTTTTTAAAGAACTGGCGTCCTGTTGCTCTTCTTACAACAGAATATAAATTTTTTTCAAAATGTCTGGCAAATAGTTTAAAACATTACTTGGGTTTGGTTGTACCCAAGGATCAATCATATTGCATTCCAAAGAGATCTATTATGGATCATTTGTTTTTAGTGAGAGACATTGTAGATATTTGTAATAGTTTCAATGTGAATGTTGGATTAATTGCCCTGGATCAAGAGAAGGCTTTTGATCGTGTTGATCATAATTATCTTTTTAATGTATTGAAGGTTTTTGGTTTTGGTGAAACATTTTTAAATTGTATACAGTTATTATATAATGGTGCATCATGTATGGTTAAGGTAGGGGGCACTTTGAGTCGACCAATACCTATTCTAAGGGGTATTAGGCAAGGCTGTCCGCTGTCTGGTCAACTATATAGTTTAGCAATTGAGCCGCTGCTTTTTAAACTTCGAGAAAGATTGTCTGGTTTTTATGTACCTGGGTTTTCTTTAGATTCAAGAATTTCTTTCTGCTTATGCTGATGATATCACAGTTTTTGTAAATCACACTGAGGATATTAAGTGTTTATCTGAGGTACTCAATCTTTATGAGAAAGCTTCATCAGCTAAAGTGAACTGGGCTAAAAGTGAAGCTTTTTGGGCAGGTAAAGGGGAGTTTGAGATTCTCCCAAAGTTACCTGGGGACCTTAAGTGGGGTAGAGAGGGACTTAAATTGTTGGGGTTTTTTGGGGGTCAAATGAATATCAAAATCTAAATTGGGAGGGTATAGTGGAGAAAGTGTGCAGCAAGTTGTCTAAATGGAAATGGTTGCTACCTCAGTTGTCCTATAGGAGAAGGATTTTAGTGACCAATAATTTGGTTGCTTCCACTCTGTGGCACAAAATAACTGTGTTACAGCCACCTGTTGGACTTATTGAGGAAATTCAAAGGAAACGTGTGAATTTTTTTTTGGTCTGGACAACACTGGATTCGTGCTGCTGCTTTATACCTTCCTGTTCAAGAGGGAGGTCAAGGATTGATTGACATTAGATCCAGAATTATGGCTTTCCGGTTAAAAGCAGCTCAGAGACTGTTGTATCACACGGATGTATCATGGCTAGAGACAGCTTCTGCTCTTCACAGACGGGTCAGAAGTATGGGATTGGACAAACACTTGTTCTTAATGGAGCTCCAGAATGATGATCGTGTGAATCTTACATTCTTCTAAAAGTCAGTGCTGGAGGCATGGAAGGTGTTTACCATTTCACGTTCATCAGATACACATGCTGGATTATGGCTTTTTGAAGAGCCACTTTTTCTCAATGACTTTCTACCTTCAAGACTTATGTCTGGTCCCAGTCTGCGTGCATGTCTAACTGCAGCTGGATGCACAAAGTTGGGACATATTCTGAATATAAGCTCAGAGGAATTGAGTAAAAGGACTGGGGTGAGATCTTTGCGGCTGCTGAAACAAGCTACCACTGAAATATTCAACTCTCTGCATGTGGATCATAAGACTTTGGCAAATGACTCCATAGTAATTGATCAATGGAGAAAGGGGGTTCCTTATGTTTTCCCCTCCCTTAATGTAAATATTGCTGTGGGAGAATGGCAAGATGACGAGAAGTGTCTTTTGTCTTTTAAAACCCCTCAGCTTGGAATTTTCGAGGAAGTAGGGGGAAAAGCCCTCTATATTTCTTGTGTGAAGGCATCTAATGATAATCTTTTGAGTGGACTTCCTTCAACAAAATGGACTGATTTTTTTGGAACTATTTCTTCCCCTATAGGCTGCTGGCGGTCCTTATACAAATGCCCAATTGATAAAAGAACGGGTGACCTTCAGTGGAGGATTGTACATGGAGCGATAGCCACAAACAGATACGTGATGCACATTGATCCTTCTGTAGGGGTGGGTTGTCCCTTTTGTACAGATGTTGAAACGGTTTTTCATTTATTTGTACAGTGTGCTCATTTAAATGATTTGTTTTCACTTTTATCTCGATGGTTTACTGAAATTGGTGAAGATTTCTCTTTTGAAATGTTTATATATGGTCTTGATTTTATTGAATTTTTTGTCTGGTACAGCAAAGCTTGCTATTTGGAAATCTAGAAAAAAAATTATTGTTAGGACAAGGCTCTCTGGATATGTTGAAAATCTTCAAAGGCTTGGTAGCGGCTCGGCTTAGAATAGAGCATGCCTATTATAAAATGGTTAAATGTGTAGAACTTTTCATGTACATTTGGGGGATAAATGAGGTACTTTGTACAGTAGATGATGATGATGATTTAATGCTTGCTTTTTAAAATGCTTTCTTGTTTTTACTTGTAGTATTTGTTGTGTGTGTCTGTGTGTGAGGTTGTAATATTTTTGTGAATACTTTGTTTTAATAAAGATGTATTAAATTCAAAATTCTCTCTCTCTCTCTCTCTCTCTCTGTTTACAATGCAAATTGACCGTTAGTGGGTATGGCCAAGGGTGCCATTACATATGTTGTGGGGCATGTAAATACAACTGAGCAATGTCTCTTGACCTTACAAAAACATAGTTTTCAAAACAAGACGTTTCAAACATTTGAGAACTATAAATGCTCTTTTTAGGTTTGGGTTCCCCGTCTGTCACTCACTTTGACGTTGTGTCGAGTGAAGCGACACTAGGGGACTTCTTTGAAGGACTCGTTACCTCTGAACTTGAGAAAAAGGCCAATGAGAAATTGGCACACAGAATTTGTATGTCCCTCCCCCAGACACACGGGTATAAAGGAGGGAATTATGCATCTGTGATTCAGATTTCTTCATCGGAGCCGAGTGGTTGTTCAATCAGCGAGCTGAGATCACTTATTGTTCCACTCACCTCTGCAGAGTTGACAGTGTTGGATCTATGGCGCATATCAACGGCTTTCTCCTTTTCTGCACGGCAGTGCAGCTTTTCCCCTGGGCACTTCGACAGCGCTGCTAAAAGACAATATTATAAAAGAGTTTATAATATAGTAGTTCCTGGATGCGATCAATTTCTCTCCACTCCTGATGGTCACAGACACTGCCTCAGTGTGATGGCGGCCCAGACACATGAGGCAGCGTCTGTGGATGGTTTGTGTTCTCACTGCGAGAACCTCACCATGGAAGCTTTGCAGTCGCAGCATTCCTTCTTAAAGAGGAACGCCACTCCAGCTGCCCCCTGCGTCACTACTGCTTCCCATGGGAATGAGGACGACCCGGATTGTGATGGAGGCGATTTGGGGATGGCAGCGGGCTCGGTTTCACCGGGTAGATCCCCACAAACCACCCGCCACCCGGCACACTCGTTGACTTCTGTCCAAGCTCGAGGTGAAAGTGGCCCAGAAGGCTCCCAAGCGTTCCTGAGACGGATGGTCTGCTGGTAAGCAGACCACTCCATCCCCCAGTAGAGGGCCGGTAGGAGAATCCTCAGTTAAAGTTATTTTCTTCCCCTTCGGGCTGCGGTACCCAAATTCTCAATAATAGAGCAATTTCCTCTATCCCTGGGTCACCTGGCCCGCAAATGCTGTTCTCACGGCAACCCGGTGGCACAATCAAGCAGTCCTGGTACCCCTTACGCGGAACACTCGCCTCCGGACCCACGACTGCTGCCCCCCGGCCAGCCGGTTCTGAAGAGTCCAGAGGATGCCTACATGGAACCTCCTCCTCAGTCACTAACCTCGCCCTGCCGGGACGCGCTTTTGACTCCCGACGCCACACTACCTGCTCCGCCCCGCTACGAAGCTTCCCTTAGTGCCCCTCGCACAGAGCTTGGATGCGTGGCTCTCATTCCCAAACCATCGCGCTGGTTGGCCAGGACCATCCAGCTCAGCTATGCAATTCAGTTCGCCAGGCGTGGTGCACGGCGAAGACGCCAACACCCAGCGTGCGGAGATCACAACCCTTTTACTCAAAGACACTATAGAGCCTGTCCCTCCAGACAAGATCGCTTTGTTCCCCCCTTCAGGGTTCCGGGTAACGAAAAATGTTATGACGATTTTATGGGGCGTTGTGGAAGGGTAGGTGCAGTCTGATGCAGCCTGTCACTTTGGCAAGCAACTGCCTGCCCTCACCTGTATCAGCAGCGCACGTACATGGTTCAGCGCATGGCGTCATTAAATAGGGACCCCTAGTGTCACTTCACTCGACCCAATGTCGAAGTGAGCAACAGACGGGGAATGTCTAGGTTACTGTTGTAACCTCCGTTCCCTGAAGGACGTTGACGTCAACTAGACGTTGTGTCCCCCTGGCCACAATGCTGAACCGAGCCACTTCTATGGCCGAACCTTATTCTCGGCTCCTCAGTGCAAAACCTGAATGGACAGATGCATGATCCCCTCCTTTTATACCCGTATGTCTGGGGGAGGGGCATGTCAATTCTGTTTGCCAATTTCTCATTGGCCTTTTCTCAAGGTCAGAGGTAACTGAGGCCTTCAAAGAAGTCCCATAGTGTCGCTTCACTCGACACAACGTCTCGTTCCCTCCATCAGGGAACGGAGGTTACAACAGTTACCTAGACGTTTTTAGGTCGATTTTAGTTTTAGTAAAGTAACGCTGTATTTTGTATAGCAGAAATGTTTACTTTCTTGGAATATATTAGTACACAGACGCTGTATCACCATGCTAAGCCACAAAAGGCACCTTGCACATTTAATTGTTTTTTTTTAGCTGATATATTGTTAATATTGACATGTCATGATTGTAATAAAATCGTGTTCACTCAATCTAGGATGTAGCATTTATTTTATTTTTAGTCTCTTGTAAGTCTAAGCAAATAACATATGAAATCTATTGATATATGAGCCTAGAGTCAATTTAGGTTTATATACTGTACATTTAACACATTCATTAAGAATGCATAGGCCTAATTGAGTCTTGTCTCAGACTCGACCCTCTCTGGTCTTGGTCTTGAATCGGATTCAACCCTTTTCATGGTCTTGGTCTTGACTCAAGACTCGACTTGACACTGCTTTCTTCCATAGAACACCAAAGGAGAAGTTTACCAGAATTTCCGAGCTGCTCTTTCTCATACAATGAAAGTGAATGGGGACTTAAACTGCAGAGCTCCAAAAGAAGAAAAAAATTTTTTTTGCATTTGCTTACATTCAAATAAAGCAAATTAAGATGTGTTGACATCAATGACAAGGCACACAAGAACCAATGATGTTTGATGTCATTCAAATTAAATACAATGAGTGACTGGATTTGTATAAAAATAAAATAACGTTATTTTTTTTTTTTACCATTTCATTTATTTATTAAGAATAACAAGAGAGTCAAAATAAATTAAGACATTAACCACAGAATGGGCATCATGTGGCATCAGCAACACCCCCAATTTCTAAAGAACAATAGAGGGAAAACATTTGTCAAGCAAGGAAAAGATGTGAAATGCAGATAAAATACAGCTTAAGTTTTTATTTAGTAACCCTAAGATACTATATATACATAATGCATATGATATATGAATTTGCATAATGCATAATAGTACTATGATTAAGATGTGCATTCGTCGAACATATTGTTGTAAAACTTAAAACATGGGATCATATTCCAGTGATAACATGCTAGGAGCATAATAGATACACTACAGATCTTATACTACAGTACAAATCATTTTGCTTTGGAACAAAATGCATACAAAACATGAGAAACATAACCATCTCAGAAACATAACCACTCATCAAGTCAGTTGGTTGTGGAGTGTATGCCAAATCAAAAGAAAATTTTTATTTTCTATCAGGATAGAAATATGACTCAATATGCCAAACACACACACACACACACACATTTGTATTCCTATCATTATAATTTTTATACTGTACAAACTATATATTCTATCCTCTAACCCTACCCCTAAACCTAACCCTCACAGAAACCTTTTGGCATTTTTACATTTTCAAAACAAAACATTGTTTAATATGTTTTTAAAGCCGTTTGAATTACAGGGACACTAAAGATGTCCTCATAAACCACATTTATAGCATAATACCCTCATAACTAGCGTGTAACCTAAAAAAAATGTCCTTGTAAACCTAAAAAACCAATACTCTCTCTCTCTCTCTCTCTCTCTCTCTCTCTCTCTCACACACACACATTTAAATATTTATTTACATCCACTCATCATAGAATTACAAAAAAAAAGGACATAAATAGTTTTGATGCATATTTACATAAATAATTGCAGGTCACACATGACGGTATTACATTATTTGTATCAAGGATACAAACAACAACGCCCCCTACACACACTACGACTACCAATTATGGCTGATGCAGAATAGTATCTGGACAGCTGTTTGGCCTTCCTCTGAGACATACCTGTGAGCTGTAACCCCCTCACCACAAGCCTGTGTACATGACCTAGACTCCCAAAAATAAAGATTAAGAGTTGACACGTACTGTATAACCAATGTTGTTAAAAAACACTGAACAAGAGGTTGGTATTTATGCAGTTTAGAAAGAAAGACTTCCTCCAGACTGTGATCAAACACACACCCCACTTCCCACAAAGAAACTCCCTGCTGCATCTAATTTACAATGATTATGTCTGAGGTATTCACTATTATACAGTATTTAAAAATACATCAGGGTTTGTACACATTTTTAACATGCCCGAATTACCAGTAGAATAAATGTACCGGATGAAGAAAATGCACAAGTGACACTTTCAGTCAACAAATCTAATGTCGGGCGATATAAAGGTCCTTATATGCTGGGCAACCAGTAAAACATGAACTACTTCTTCACTATTGTGGTGTAAACAACCAGGAACATGTCTATATGGAAACCATATAGATAGATTCAGTCTTGTTGGCAAGACTTGCATTCTTACTTTTACTGTAGATATGATAATGTCCTCACCCAATGTAACATTCCTCAGAATCATATGAGAAACTGAGCGTTCAGCTGAGGAGAGTTTCCCCTGCCAGTTTCAGCCCAGTCCAGTGCAACTATTACTGCAGTATGTGCAGATCCATAAAATGACTGCAAGCTTTAATCTCTGGAAGCTGGTCCCCAGTTCCATTTTGGTTCACTGTCACTCTGACTGAAGCCAATGGGTCAGTTATTAATTAATCTGAGACCTTCACTGTCTCAGAGGAAGACCGTTTCCACTCTAGACTTACACCTGTCCAGCAGCAAAGGTCATTCAGCTCGAGCCAATCGGACCAAACTCCAAAGTCAACCAAATGTGCGTCTAGTTTGCCACTTGGTTTCCTCTTAAATCCCAGAAAACTGAGATCAGATTCTCTAGCCAGTGGGACCTTGCGGTGCTTTACATCTAAAAACAGTGATGCCCTTGCAAGTCCGGATTTGCCAAGGGTGCCATACAATATAATGTATGTTAGTATTTAAACAGGGGTGTAAGAGTATCTGCCACTATTTGTGCTAGAGTGCAAATCGCATCTAACACTATTTCTGTGAGTGGTGGTGGTGTAGTGGGCTAAAGCACATAACTGTTAATCAGAAGGTCACTGGTTTGATCCCCACAGCCACCACCATTGTGTCCTTGAGCAAGGCACTTAACTCCAGGTTGCTCTGGGGGGATTGTCCCTGTAGTAAGTGCACTGTAAGTCGCTTTGGATAAAAGCATCTGCCAAATGCATAAATGTAAATGTAAATTTACAATTAGTGCAAATAGCCTGCCATATCTTTTCCATTCTCACCTATCACTTCAAACTAAGATAATGTGTTTCCAACATAGATAATATGTAGATAGTCCACTCTGTTGTCTTTGAGTAATGACTACTCCCTGATTGCTTAGTGTTGCATATGTATGCTACCAGTCAAAGGTTTTGAAAGCTTTTTTAAATGTTTTTTGTATTTTTTTATTAAATTTTAGTTTGTAATGAAAAAAATTATATGGTGGCACAATTATATTTTTGTCTACAAAACTAATTTCAAACATTTAAGCATACGCCTTCAGATCAAAATATTTTTAAGATCATGAGAAACATTTCAATCAAGTGTTTCAAAACTTTTGACCGGTAGTGCATATATAAATAAATCAAGCAAAATTGCAATTGACAGCCAGATCACCATTCATTGTGTTGTACAGACAAGAGCAGCATTGACATTTTGACAACTCTTTTAGTGTTATTTTTTATTTTTTTGTAAAGTGTTTTGGGGAAAAAATTATATTAAACAATATATTTCAAGTGGCATGTGACTCAATGTGACTACTGGCAATGAGTGATTTATTCCTCAGCGTTTTAGACAGACACTTCCTCTTTTACCTAAAATAAAAACTCTAGAAATATGTAATTAAAAGCAAAGAAACTGTTTATTTACCATTCAATGTCTTAACAATACCATGATAACATAAAATAAATGAAGATACATGACACAGATCTGGCATCAACAACATTCTCTCATTGTTAAAGAAGCTTCTGTGAGGAAAAGCTTTTAAAAACATGTAAAATACAGCATTGTTGTTTGACTGTTTGTAACCTTAAAATTGTATGTACCTTAATGCATTAGTCAAATGCTACTTATTACTTTAGACATGCATGTACTATTTTGTTATACTACTGGAAACTTGGGATCAAATGTCTGCTAGAAGCAGTTGCAAATAGCATACACATAGGAGAAAAGAAAAAGTAATTTAGGTAGGTAGTAACACGGTTCTGTTTGTTATGCATGAAGCATGGTATCAAAATGCCAGTGATAGGTTGGATGTCAAAATCTCATAAAATCTTATGCTACTGTTAGTAATTTAAACAAACAACATAAATAAGATGTAAAAACACAAAGTCCAAAAAAATCTTAAGTAAAAGAAATTAAAGGGTCTTAACCAGACATTTAATCAGTAGGTCCTCGAAAAGTGAAAGTTTGAAAGTAACAATAGTTTGTATTATGCAGTGTACTGTAGTGTATTTTGTAATATTGGACCGTTTTACATTTATCACACAAGAAATACAATTGTCAAAAATTATTTCTTGCACCTTATAAAAGTTTATTGATGAAGCCAATTTGTCTTAGCAGTGGATGTGAATATATGTATCAGTAACTAATTTGGTTTTAATTAGGTTTTTTAAGCTTTGAGAAACATTTACTCTTAATCCAAAGATTAGACCAGCACTACTCAACACGATCTATTGATATAATCATCAGAAATATATGTGTCAGCAGCCTATCAAATCTGTATGAATCTGTATGAGGTGCCCATTTTAATGAGAATTTACGCTAGTCCTCTACATTGCTGAATCACGTTAGAGAGGGTATTCAACTGCAAGAGGATGTTACAAATAATAATAATATAAAAAATATATAAATACTATTAGAGCATGACTGATGTTATGAGAGTGGCGGTCGGTCTGCGCGAGCGTTCACACGCAGTAAAGGTGCGTACACACTACCAGCGACATCGCGTGCGACAGCGACTCAATACCATTCATTTTCAATGCGAGCACAGCGACTTCCGGCGACACGAGCTGACGCGACCATTGGCGCTAGATGTGGGCGTGTCCAGCGACGCGACAAAGTTGAGAAAAGTTCAACTTTGGAGCGACTAACGGAAGCGACAGCCAATAGGAGAGACGACGGGAGAGCTCACGTGATCCTTCTCTCTCTCTCAGCTCCTGCAGTAACGGAAAGATGGATGAAAGGCTAATTCTTGCTGTTAGAAATTTTCCAGTGCTCTATGATATGTCTCTTCCCACGTACAAGGACATTTTTAAGAAAAATACTGCGTGGAAAGGTGTATCTGAGATCGCAGGGATTTTATGGACCCAGACAGACCGGCATTTGCATTTTCGCCGCAGATAAACAGCCGCTATGGCAAACAGCACGCCTTGTTTCTCATTCATCTTTGATATAAAGCATTTTATGTACTGATTCCATTTATATTTAGTCTTTTCCCTCCAAAATGTTTGTTTTTAGTGGCAAGAAAAGAGATTTGCTGTCAACAGCAATGGAATGGCATCCGTGAATTTCATTTATAAACGTTACTAGGCAACCAGTAGTGGGAACACCCACTAGCGACTTCACCGCCAGCCACTGGCGACCTGCAGCGATAAAGTCGCTGGCAGTGTGTACGCACCTGTAGGCTACATGTGCGCGCGGTCTGTCAATCAAACATGTGTGCTAACAATCTCACTTAACTCAATCTGTCTAATCTCTTGAATAGCTCATCAGAGATATGTACTCGTCATGACAACAGTATTTACAGAAAAATAATACAGGAAATCATTTCCAGCTATGACGGCATCACGCAAATGCTCTTTAGTGATCTGCGTTACTTTGACGCAAAAAGCTAAAGGAGTGAACAAATCTTAAAGACTTTTCACGAAGGACTTGTGGTTATAATTTTGAATATATCGCTCTTGTTGTTGAACACATCTCTGGAGTACATGATTTTGAACATGTTGGTGTTTGTTAGTTGGCAATCACAGTGGCAACAGAACTGGTCTAAATCAGAAAATCAAACTGGTAAACCCCTTATGTTTAAAATATTGACTAAAATGGATAGTTGACCCAAAAATGAAAATGATCTCTTAATTTACTCACCCTCATGCCATTCCAGATGTGTCCGACTTTATTCAGCAGAGATTTTTAGAAGACTATTTCAGCTCTGTAGGTCCATACAATGCTGGTCAGAACTCTGAAGCTCAAAAAAGCACATACAGGTAGCAAATAATCAATGCATATGACTCTAGTGTTAATATCATATAATCAAAAGCAATATGATAGGTGTGGGTGAGAAAAAGATCAATATTCAAGAACGTCTGTACTATAAATCTCCACTTTCACTTTCATATCTGACAGTCACATGTGATGCCTGTTTTGTTTCACTTCACATCTGAAAGTGAAAGTGGAGATTTATAGTGTGTGTGTATATATATATATATATATATATATATATATATATATATATATATATATATATCATAAATCATAAAAATGAAGAGTGTGACCCTCAAAGGTACATTGATCCAGCTTTGCTGACCCTGACCTTTCCAAAGTTGAGTAGCCCTGGATTAGAGGATTAAAAACAGGTGGGACTACAACCAATTCTAAAGACAAGAAATTACATAATAATATGTGTGGCAAAAACGTTTGCCAGAACTTCCTTCTATTCTCTAAAGATGCATTGATCAGATTAATATAAGACACTATGATGCAAACTATAAAGCAACAAAATGTGACAATAATGACATATTGTGACAAGGTTGAGGACACTCGGCCGGCCCTGAATCGGGCAAATCAGCCGGGAGGGGGATAAAGACTAGCTGGAGGTGCCGGTTCAAGAGAAAGGAGATATATATATATATACTCTTTTTGTGAGGGAAAACTCTGAAGATCTGCTGAAGGGGCAATCTCTGCAGTGCACCTGTCCAGAGAGGGGAGAAAGACGCTGTAATGCGGCGTAAGGATCCAACTTGAACCATCAACTGTTCGGCTCCGAAGAGAAAATCTGAATGAGCGGTATGCACGTCCCCCTCCTTTATACCCCTATGTCCGGGAGAGGGGCAAGCAAATACCACTCGCCAATTCCCATTGGCCTTTTATCAAAGATCAGAGGTGTCTCGGGCTCTCAGTTAGCACAACGACACAATGTCGAGTGAGTGACAGATAGGGAACCATGAAGCAAGCTACTCGACAAACTTTAGACTATAACACAACTTTCCACCCACCCTGGATAAACGCTTCATGCAGGTAAACTTTTCATTATTTTTATTCTCACAGAACAGTCTTCTCTACTTTTGCTCAAACCATTGGGTTACACGACCTTAACAAGTTCGACTATAGAACCTATTTGCTGCATGACTTTAAAAGCGTTCAACAATCTGTCAATTTTACGCTCCACAATAAGTCTAAAATATTATGGGTTTAAATCGATGCTGGATGATTCGGCTTTGCACAATTATTACAGGCCATCAATACAAAAATACATTTTATTTATCTCACTACTGGAAATGGTATTGTTTAAAATGGTTACAAATCTTTTAAATCCAACTTCCAGGCACAAACTCCAAACAATTTCATATGTAATCGTCAGAGTCACCCCGTGCCAATAATACAGAGTTATGAAATTACTCACCTCACATTGGAAAACATTCTTCAAAGCACCAGACCATACGTTTAACTTAAATAAACATCAGACTAAGGTATTTATCTGGATACTTTGTTTCAGGTGCGTTCTAATTTCATGATAAACCAACCTTAAATTATGTTGTATGTACGCACAAGCAAGCATGTTTCCTGACATTGCTTCACATGTGTATCCGATATTTGAACTAGCAACCGCTAGTTGTTTACCACATTATCATGTTTACCATTGGCTCAGTACATCCCTAAGCAGCACAAATGTGACGTCCAGGTGCCGTAACTGTGGTGCCTTTGGGCTGCAAAATTTGACCCAAGAATCCATGCCATCCAACCACACCATTTTGGACCTCCAAATCATAGACCATGAAACAATCAAATACCTTATCAAACAGAGTATGATGAACACAATATTCTCTTGAATAGGCTAGAGAATTATGTTGGCATTTGTGGACTTGCATTAACATGGTTTAGGTCCTGTTTAGACCTCACTGATCTCTGCCTGCATCAACTCAGTCTAATGATGGACTGCACTCTTATAATTGAATACATTGACCTGCAATTAATTGCCAACAAAACCCTTCATCAGCCAACTAACAAGGAAAATGCATCTCAGAAAAAATTTATTCAAGCCATTCCTACTGCATTGGCGCCACAACCACTGCAGCACAAAAAGGCATGCCCGAGCATCAAATACGATTACTGGGCCTTTGGTCATCCGACATTTACCCTAGCTATATCCGTGCATATCTCAGCAGGGGTTCTCTTGTTCGAAAGAGTGCAAGCTAACTCATGTTTATTTGTATCGTCGGGTTCCCATTGAAAGTACAAGGAGGACTCCCCTGTGTCTGAATGGGGAGCCAGGTTGGTTTCGAGTGGCTAGGATTCACGCATCCGCTAAGGCAGATCCAGCCGGCGTTGCAGACCCCTCCAACACAATGTATTCTAGGGCTCTCCCAGAATCAGTAGTGGGATTTTCCGCCCGAACGCAGTGTGAGCTATTCATGTTTATTTGTATTGTGGGCTCTCCCATTCGTGGCTGGGTTGACTCCCTCGTCGAATGCTGTGAGAGCCCTTCCCGTTCGAACACTGGTTGGCCGCCGTGTCTCCCACTGGGCTCGCACTTTTCGCCACACGAGACCATCTGTCGAATCAAGCCAGGAGGGAGACTTAAGGTCGGCCTGGGCGGTCAAGATTCATGCCTCCGTCCAGGGAGACTTTGTCCTTTCACGGGGATGCCCCCCACGTTGGGCATACTGATCCCTCCTGCACACAGCAGCTCTCCGCAAGCTCATTTCTCTGCGGCCGATACCGCCACTTTCCCTTCAGTGTTTCAACTTGCATGCCCTCTCCAATCTCTCCCTATCCTACTCCTCCCAGTTTACTATCCCCCTACATGGACCCTAGCGCGAGGCTGCCTCAGCAAGCGGCATAGCTCGATTCTATATTCTTTGATTCTATACAACACCTGCCCATCACTCACATAATCCCTCACACACATGTTTACACTATCTTTAATACAGGATTACATTAAGTGACCTCCTGAATAATTTATATAGATATATATATATATATATATATATATATATATATATATATATATATATATATATATATATATAAACATAAATCAAGTATGGACATTCTGATAATATAATAATAAAATTATAGGTACATATATGTACCTATAATTTTTATTATTATATTATCAGAATTTCCATACTTAATTTATGTTTTATAAGTCTGGATATATTTTCATAAGTAAATCATGTTGTTTGAACTTTTGGTTCTTCGTAATTTTTATTTATTCATTAATTTGATCAAACGTAATAATCTCCAAAGTCTTTAAAATCATGAATAGATATTGATCCAGAATGATAATTTCACTGATCGTACATCACAATCATTTACATTCTGGGAAGGTTTGCTTATGTTAACCCAGGACTGTCATTGTCACCATGTTGATTCTGGACTAATATTGTGACCATGTTGATTCTGGCCTGTCATTGTCACCGTGTTGATCTTGGACCATCACTGTCACCATGTTTATCCTGGAGCATCACAATCATTTCAATTCTGGATAGATTTGCTGATGTTGACTCAGAACCATCATTATCAAACTGGATATCAAGGACCATCATTCATTGTCACCATTGTCACATGTTGATCCTGGACTTTCAAAATAATTTTAATCCTGGGTAAATTTGCTGATTTTGATCCATCATTGCCATGATTCCCATAAACTAACCTGTCAACCACAGTTTCTTTCCAAAAAAGTTTTACTTCAATTTAACTATAACTAAAATTATTAACAGTAAAAATATTATAATGAATATGGCACTTTCACATAGAGGAAAATCTCTCTTTCTTAGTTTTGTTTTATAACACCAATGGCTAATACCAACTAACTGTAGTTTTATTGTGTGTAATTCATGCTTCAAAGATGTGGCATTATTATTTATTTACATTTTGTCTAAAAACAGAGCTCAGAGAGTTAGGTTCTATATAACCACTGAATTTAAATAAATAGTTGGAATTATATAAGCGAGTTTGTGTGTGTAGTTTCACACAGAGTTAGGAGACTGTATTATTAAGTATCAACAATAATCATAAAACTTCACATGGGCGGGTTAAAGCTTTGCACAGTTTGAACATGTGCAAAAAGGTATTGTCCTTCCCTATACTCAGATTGCTTTATTTCAAGTTAAACATGTTTTGAACTTAATGCAGTTTGCATACCACTACTACAACATCTCATTTGTGAAGATGTATAGAAGTATACTTTGACATGGGGATGAGCCCCCCTAAAACTGATATTGTCCATGATACATACATACAGTACATTCTTACATACTTACATGCATATTTTGGTTTGGTTAGACTACAAAAATTTGTATGGTATTTCTTTGTATTATGTACATATGTATTATGTTCATAATTTGTTTTGAAAGTCATATATACAGGCACATTGTTTTGGACAAGTGTGTTCAAAAACACATTCATGCATTTTGACACAAGTATTGTATAAAGCCAACATGCCACACATTTTTTGCATATCTGAGTTCTGCATAAAATAATGAAATCTATATATTTTTTTAATCACTGTAGCTGTACAGTACAGCAATTAACAATTTGTTTGGCTTTACCCCTTTTTTGAGTTTCTGAAACATTCTCTCTTGCTGTATTGCATGAAGTAAAAACTATTTTGCGTATCACGGTGACATTTAATCCATAGATTAGAGGATTAAAAACAGGTGGGACTATAGCCAATTCTAAAGCAAAAAAAATGCGTAGGCTCTCTGAAATATCATTTGCACCATATCTGCTATACATTATATCAAAAAGCATAGCAAAAGTGAAATTTATCAGTGATAATATGTGTGGCAAACATGTTTGCCAGAATTTCCTTCTATTTTCTAAAGATGCTTTACATGCAGTGATCAGTTTAATATATGACACTACGATAATAACTGCACAGCTAACAAATATGACAGCAACAAAATATCCATAGACATTATTAACAAAGGATGACACACAAGAAAGCTTTACAATTGACCAGTTGTCACAGTATAATTTGTCAATGTGATATTTACAAAATGGCCTCAAGTTAGACAACAGGGCTCCTGGAACCACAAAGCAGTTGGGTACAATCCAGGACAAAATAATTAACCTAACACATGTGATTTTAGTTAATTTGGAATGATAGTCTAAAGGTCTGCATATGGCTACATATCTATCATAAGACATCACTGTTAAAATTGTAAACTCACAAAGTAAAGAGCTGTAGATAACATATGATTGCAGAGCACACATGTGAGCGGAGATCACATATGAATCTAGCATTAAATCAGACAAAAATTTCGGGTAGAATCCTGAGGCTCCAAAAACACCATTTAGACACAGATGACTGAAGAATATGTACATTGGTTCATGAAGAGCTTTCTCCATGATTATGACCATTACGAGGCGGACATTAATTGACAATATAAGCAGATAGAGGAAAAGAAAGAACACAAAATAAATATACCTATATGTTTTTGATTCTTTGGGTACCATAAGAGTCAGTATCACAGGATAAGACATGTTATCCATCAAGGCAGCAATAGACAAATATATTTTTTACAAGCAAAATGCACAATTAATAAATTATATAAACACTAAAATAAACACAGCTATTAATAATCCTTTGTTAAAACCATTATGTACATCAGAAAACAATACTTCTGTTCATTAAGCCTCACTATCTAATGCTGGCAGCTCAATGCTCAAAAAAGGCAAAAAATATCCACCGACTGTGAGGTGGATGTTCTCAACTAAAAGTGGGAAGGTCTTTTCTTTATATATATATTGAGTATTTTTTGCAACTCGGTTGGGACAAGTGAAGAAAAAAAAAATATCATGAGATTAATTATACTCAAAGCCAAAACTTTGGGCACACTTTTTTAATACTCTAGAAAATAAATAAGTAAATATATTTTTAATTTGCTATATTTGCCGCATTATTTAACATGATTAAAATGCATGTTAATACAGTAACAGAATTTCTTTCAAAAATATTAATAAAAAAATTGTGTTATGTGGCAAAGCTGATAGCACGCATACATGTAAAAACATGGGGGTAACATTTTATAAATTTTTATATTAGGGTATTGTAATGTTCATATTTAAATATGTGCATATACAGTATATAGTATATGGGGGAGGGTATCTGAGTAACTTTATCATACCACCTTTTTGGCAACCTTTCTCTAAAGTGTTTGAATGACCATTGCATTGTTCATAATACATTTTGCATAGCTATTGGCTCTTTGTGGTCTACAGTATATGCATATGTATAGGATAATATACTGTATAAGGATAATATTTGTTACAAAAGAATGAACACAAAATACAACAAAGTGTTTGTAATTTTGTGTCATTTTGTGTGTGTGTGTGTGTGTGTGTGTGTGTGTGTGTGTGTGTGTGTGTGTGAGCGTGTATTTATCACTTTGTGGGGACCAAATGTCCCCATAAGGATAGTAAAACCCGAAATTTTTGACCTTGTGGGGACATTTTGTCGGTCCCCATGAGGAAAACAGCTTATAAATCATACTAAATTATGTTTTTTGAAAAGGTAAAAATGCAAAAAGTTTTCTGTGAGGGTTAGGTTTAGGGGTAGAGTTAGGTTTAGGGGATAGAATATAAAGTTTGTACAGTATAAAAACCATTATGTCTATGGAAAGTCCCCATAAAACATGGAAACACAACAAGAGTGTGTGTGTGTGTGTGTGTGTGTGTGTGTGTGTGTGTGTGTGTGTGTGTGTGTGTGTGTGTGTGTGTGTGTGTGTGTGTGTAAAAGCAAGACTAATGCAAAAGTTTGGAATAATGTAAAGATTTTGCTGTTTCGGAAGGAAATTGGGAAAGTGGCATTCAGCTGATCACAAATTATAGTCAGGAGATCACTTATGTAAAAACACCACCATCACTATTTGAAAAAAGTAATTTTTGATCAAATCTAGACAGGCCCCATTTCCAGCAGCCATCACTCAAACACCTTATCCTTGAGTAATCATGCTAAATTGCTAATTTGGTCCTAGAAAAAAGCTTGTCATTATATCAAACTCTGCTGAAAGCTAATTGGTTCATTAAATGAAACTTAACAATGTCTTTATGTTTGTTGCAACTGCATGCAATATACTGGCATGTCTTAAGGTCAATATTAGGTCAAAAATGGCAACAAAAAAAAAAGTTTCTCTAGAAACTCATCAGTCAATTATTGTTTTGAGGAATGAAGGCTACACAATGCTTGAAATTGTCAAAAAACTGAAGATTTAAAACAAAGGTGTACACTACAGTCTTCAAAGACAAAGGACAACTAGCTTTCCACAGAAAGAGATGTGGATGGCCAGATGTACAACTAAACAAGAGGATAAGTACATCAGAGTCTCTAGTTTGAGAAATAGATGCCTCAGATGTCCTCAGCTGACAGCTTCATTGAATTCTACCTGCTTAACACCAGTTTCATGTACAACAGTAAAGAGAAGTCTCAGGGTTGCAGGCCTTATGAGAAGATATGTAAAGAAAAAAAAGAGTGCAAGCTAACTGTTTTCTTTTGATACAGAAAAACTAAATGAAACGGTTAGAGTGGGCAAAGAAACACAGAAATTAGACAACAGATAATTGTAAAAGAGTGTTATTGATCTTAAACCCATTGAGCTTTTGTGGGATCAGCTAGACTGTAAGATGTGTGAGAATACCGCCACATCTATGACAAGTGTTACAGGAAGCGTGGGGTATAATGCTACCTGAGTATCTGGACAAACTGACAGCTAGAATGCCAAGGATCTGCAAAGCTGTCATTGCTGCACATTAAGGATTTTTTGAAGAGAACTCTTTGTAATAGTTTAAGAAGTTCTAAATAAAAGTTATATAAATGGATGCAAGAAAACGTCATGGTTGCTGTTGTAACCGCTGTTCCCCGAGAGAAGGAATGAGACGTTGTGTCTATTGTAGTGACACAAGGGGTCTCTTCTGAGAGCCTTGCGTACCTCTGAACTTGAGAAAAGGCCAATGTCAAATTGTCCTTTCGCTTTCCTATTCTTTCAGGGGGAAAAGGCCCTGCGGAGACCATGACCTGCCCAGACTGGGGGGAGGTAACTTGTGGCTAATACACACGGGGGTTGTCAAGCCACCCGTGGACATGGTGCGGTGGTAGATTCTGCCTGACAAGGGAGGAGTTTCCACAGACATGGCGACTGGGGGGGCAGTGAGGACTGCCCAAGGGAGACGCGGGTCCTGCCAGCAGGGGGGCCGTACCACGGAAAATACATCACAGGGAGTTACCTGAAGTGGGAACTATGCCTGTGGAGCCCAAGCCCAACACGGAGCACTCGACTCGTGATGGGTAATTCCTCCGCTAAATCTGTAGCCAGAGGGCTATAGAGGAAGAGCATCCAGGAAGCAAGAGCTTACTGGCTAACCTTGGAAAGAAGGCACACTGGATCAGCTTGGTGAAGGGTGCAAGGTGCAAGTGGAAACACCCGGTCGGCTGTTCCGTATTGCCGAGTTCTACCGGCTGACAAAACACGGGATGAGACCAACTCAACCCTGAGGTTGTCAAACCTAGCAAAGGTGTTGGGTGTTGCCCAGCCCGCTGCTCTGCAGATGTCTGCTAAGGAGGTGCCATGGGCCAGTGCCCACGAGGATGCCACACTTCTCGTAGAGTGTGCTCGAACCCACAAGGGGGGGAAGGGGGGGCATGGCCAGGGTGTGATAGGCTAGGGAAATAGCATCAACAATCCAATAAGCTTACCTCTGTTCGGAGACGGCGTTCCCTTTCCGCCGTCCGCCAAAGCAGACAAAGAGCTGCTCAGAGCACCTTAAGCCCTGCGTGCGGTCCATAGTGATACGCAAAGCACATACCGGACACAGCAAGGTCCTTCCTCTGGGATTTGGCAGGGAGGTGCTGTCGCGAAGAGCGTGAGATCTGAGAACCAGGTCTGGGTGGGCCAATAAGGAGACACCAAGGTGACCTGTTCCTCCCTGACCTTGCACAGCACCAGTGCAAGAAGGCTTACTGGGGTAAATGCGTACTTGTGCAGCCCCGGGGCCAGCTGTGTGCCAGCGCATCTGTGCCAAGAGGGGCCTCCGTTAGGGAGTACCAAAGCAGGCAGTGGGAGTTGTCTTGGGAGGCAAAGAGATCTATCTGTGCCCTGCCGAAGCTGTCCCAGATCAGCTGGACCACCTGGGGGGTGCAGCCTCCACTCTCTGCTGAGCAAGACCTGTCATGACAGCGCATCTGCCGTCGTGTTGCTGTTGCCTGGGATGTGAGTGGCGAGAAGCGACCTGAGTCATGGCTGACTCCAAAGGAGGATATGGTGGGCGAGTTGTGACATGTGACGGGAGAGTATGCCGCCTTGGCGATTTATGTACGCTACCGTGGCGGTGCTGTCTGAATGGCTCAAGACGTGCTTGCCCCGAATCAGCGGGAGAGCAGGGCAAGGAGTTCAGCCAACAACTCGAGGCAGTTGATGTGCCAACCGAGTTGAGAGGCGTCTGTGATGACCACGATATGTCTGGACACCTGCTGTAGGGGGACACCTGTGTGCAGAAAACAGAGGTGTGTCCATGGGTTGAAAGTCTGATGGCAGGAAGGGGTGATTAACACACGTATGTTCTGCGGCACCATGCCCATCTCAGGACTCGAGTCTGAAGCCAGTGCTGGAGCGGTCACATGTATCAACCCGAGCAGTGCGACTGCGGCCGATGATGCCATATGCCCCAGGAGCCTCTGGAACTGTTTAAGAGGAACCGCTGCACCTGGCGTGAAGCGAGCGAAGCACGCAAGCACTGACTGTGCATGCTCGGTTGTGAGGTGCGCTGACATTGAGACTGAGTCTAACTCCAAACCAAGAAAAAAGATGCTCTGAACCGGAGAGAGCTTGCTGTTTTCCCAGTTGACCTGAAGCCCTAAACGGCTGAGGTGCGCAAGCACCTGATACCCGTGGGCGCATAGTAACTCTCGAGAGTGTGCTAGAATGAGCCAGTCGTCGAGGTAATTGAGTATGCGGACGTCAACTTCCCGCAGTGGGACAAGGGCTGCCTTGTACTGATACGCCTGGCCGTCAAACGTGAACTGTAAGAAGGGTCAGTGTCGAGGCAGAATGGAGGCATGGAAGTGCGCATCCTTCAGGTCTACCGCTGCGAACCAATCTTGATGCCGAACGCAGGTTAGAATTTGCCTCTGCGTTTGAGAACTCGCAAGTCCAAGATTGGCCACAACCCATCGCCTTTTTTGGGTATGATGAAGTAAAGTAACCTTTCTTCATCTCGGCTGGAGGGACAGGCTCTCTCGTGTCCTTGAGTAGCAGATTGGCAATCTCTGCACATATTGGTGTGGAGTGAATACCGCTGAAACTAGGCGGGAGCCTGGCGAATTGAATCACGTAACCAAGTCAGATGCTCCTGGCCAGCCGTCGCGACAGCTGGGAAAAGCAAGCCATGCATCTAAACTGTGCGAGGGGCACTAACGGGATGATCGTTGTGGACATACCGGGTGGGGCCTCGCGGAGGGGGGGAGCAGGTAATAGTTCGCCGGGAGGCAAAAGCACGTCCTGAGGCTTGGGTGCTGAGAAAAACTCAAAGCACTTACCTTGCTCCGTGCACCTGACAGTGGGCGGGTTATAGACAGAGGAGGAGGTGCTGTAGGGATGTCTTTGAGACTTGTCAGCGCTGGCCTGCCGAGGCTGGGCAGTCGTGGATCTGGAGGTGAGATGGCCACATCCGGGGAGCCGGGACTGCAAAGGTTTAGGTCTGAACGCTCTCTGATGCAGCTGTTCATGTGAACATGAACTATCCACAAATGCTGCCTCAGTGTGATCGCTACCCAGGCACATGAGGCAGCGTCTATGACCGTCGGATCTGGAGAGATACCAGCCACATCCAGGAACTACACAGCGGCGGAAGGGCATCTTAAAAATATGCGTCCTGAAAAGGACGTTCAACACTCGCTTGTAAATTGTAAAGGTATTCAACGGAAAGGAGGAGGCGAGAACAGGCTTGATAATATAAATAATGGTTTAATGATAAACTTAAAAGAAGACACAAACACACACGACAGATATGTTCGTAAACGATCTCTCTCTCCCACACGATCCCCCGCAGTCAGCCTTTAACCCTCACGGAGGCATAATTAGCCTAATACGGGACTGGGTGTGTAGGATCACGACCCGGCCCCGGCCCCACCGTCCGCCCTGCCACATTCCTCCCTCGTTCTCCCAGGCTGATGTACACCCCCCCCCTTTCCCTGGTGGAGGGCGCGCCTTCTGCGCTGTCTGCCAGCAGGTCATGCCCATCTACCAGGACGAGGGAGGGGACAAGGGGAGGGAAACAGAAATAATTAAAATGGGGGGTACTTCCTGTAAAAACCTTCCCAAAAAACTGTACATTTTAAAAGAGGGAAAAGGCCAACGCAAGAGCGACAGTGAGAGAGAGAGAGAGGAGAGAGAGATGAAATAAAAATAACTCTTACTCGCCAGTTCTCCGATACGCCGCAGCTTGTTCCTCGGCCACTCCTCCACCCTCTATCGGACGACAGCCGCCCCTCTCCGGGCGGATCCGAGGCAGTCCTCCAGCCCCTGGCGGACGGAACACCCCGCCGCGTTCTTGGGGAACAGAAGGGGTCTCCCCTGCCCCTGGCAGCGGTTCTCTTGCTCCAGTCAGTCGGCAGCGGCCCTGACCGCTCCAGGCGGTTGGTTAGGAGCCCCTTCTCCCCTCGCGGTTGGCGGCCATCGTCCTCGTTCAGGCGGCTGGGCTCCTCGTCCCCCGGCAGACTGCTCCGTTGGGGTGGATGGTAGTGGCGAGAACTCTACTACGGCGTATCCCTCCTCCTTCCCAGGCTTCGGCACCAGTGTAAAGGTATTCAATGGAAAGGAGGAGGCGAGAACCGGCTTGATAATATAAATAATTGTTTAATGATTAACTTAAAAGAAGACACAAACAAACAGATGCCGGACATGTCCGTAAATGATCTCTCTCCCGCACGATCCCCCGCACGATCCCCCGCAGTCAGCCTTTAACCCTCACGGAGGCATAATTAGCCTAATACGGGACCGGGTGTGTAGGATCATGACCCGGCCCCGCCCTGCCACATAAATGTTGCTCTTTTAACAGAAAAAACTCTTTTAGAGGAGAATAAACTCTTTTAGAGAAATCAACTCTTTTAGGAGAGAAGCGAGAAGTCTTCATTAAACTATTTATATTTATTTATATTGTCAAGCCAGTTCTCACCTTCTTCTTTCCCCTAACCCCTTTACAGTTTATTTCCAGGTTTCATTTAGATTTTGAATCAGACTCAGATTTTTGTTTGAACCCACAATGTGTTTTGCTCTGTAATAATGAGTCACCGTCCATGAGCATGTGTGCTGGGGTTAAAAATATCAAGATTATGATTATGCTTGTTAAATTTAACAAACTCTTTCTATTTCTTCCTGATCTAACCTTTAAAATTAAGGTTCATTCAGTGATGTTAAATAATAATTTTTAATTGTAATAAAACCAGTTAATTTAGATGTTACCACATGAAGCACATTTTATGAGGTTAACATTTTTTCAGTGTAGAAGATATCTCAAGCTCACGTGACTACTGTATTACCCAGCTCAGACAGTTTTAGAGTCAGTAAATATTGTATCTAGAGTGTAACCTTTAGTATGTTGAATTAAAAACATTTTTAAATATAAATGTTTGTAAGGATGTATTTCTATCTATATCCATTCAAAATACAGATAATGAAAAAGAATGTAACATATACTGTAGATCGTGAATTGCCAAAATTGCATGGCTTGTAACAGTATGCCTACCATTTAATGATCCAATCAATATAGCACCTTTTATAGTTTGTGTACACTATTTTCAGCATTTGCATTTTCAGCTTTTGCTGACACAAAAACTTAAAAGTGATTAAAAATGAGATCTAATTTAAAACCAGTTCCTCTATTTGACTCCAATTCACCTGTGTTTATTTAGTAGACACTGCATTATTAATCATGTTTCCAATTTAATATAAATTCAGTTTATCTAAGTACATAATCGTACTTCAGTAAAAATATTTGCTAAATGTTCGACTAGTTGGTGATGCTTGTTAGGAGAGGCATCATGTTACTGAAAATAAATATTATTGAACATAAACAATGTGACTATAAATGCTTAAAATGATTAATAGGGAGCATAATGAGATGACAAAAGTGTCTTTATCTTGTAATAGTACAGTATGTGCTTAATCACTTGTTTACCAACACAAAGGTATCAGTTTTAACAAATTGTTACACTGTATAGGAATAAGTCATTATAGTAAGAACACTACAAAACAGAACAAACTTGATTCTACATCATGATTTTTTCATGAATTGATCCATGATTTTAAGACTCTTCTCCGTACCTCTTTGAGTTTTAATCCATAGATGACAGGATTGAAAAGAGGTGGCACTATAATTATTTCTAAAGACAAAAAATTACGCAGATCCTCTGGGAAATTGTTTGAGCTGTATCTGCTGTATATGGTGTCAAAAACTGTTGCAACAGTGAAGTTTATCAAACAAAACATATGGGGCACACATGTCTGCCAAAATTTCTTTCTGCATTCTAATGATGCTTTACATGCAAAGAAAAGTTTCATATATGACAAAATAATTATGGCAAAAAGGCTAAAATAAAAAGAAATAAGGATAAATCCATAAATGTTATTAGTGACAGTTGATTCGCATGAGAGTTTTACAATTGACCAGTTGTCACAATACAATTTATCAATATTATTTTTACACAATGCCAACCTATTTGACAAGAAAAGAGCAATGGACATGGTAATAAATGGTGGAATCCAACAAAAGCCAAGTAATATGCCACAAGAAAATTTGTTCATCTTTGAGTGATAGTCTAAAGGTCTACATATGGCCACATGTCTATCATATGCCATTACTGCCAGTGTAGAATATTCACACATTGCTGAAGTGTAAATCACAAAAGCTTGGATGGCACACATGTAAGAAGGGATCACATATGAATCCCTTAAAATATCATACAGGAATTTAGGATAAAATCCTGTGGCTCCATATTGCCCATTTACACATAGATTGCACAGAAAAATGTACACTGGTTCATGAAGGGTCCTCTCCAAGACAATAACAATGCTGAGCCAAATATTCACTAACAATATGAGAAAATAGAGAAACAAAAAGCAAGTGAAATACATATGACGATATGATTTAGAGCCTCTTGGTTCCAATAGGGTGTAAATTGTAAAGGAGGTCATATTATCCAACATATTTATTGCATACAGATTTAAATGTGCATAATCTGTTTAATGTTTAGAAAATTGGAAAAAAGTTAACTCTATTAAGGATCTGATCAGCACTGATTATTACCATTGCCTTGACACAGTTGTCATGCTGGATGTTTATTATCATGACTTGGAGGCACAAGACCACGGGCATGCCTATAAATAACATTTCTGTTGAGAGCAACATCTTTGTGGTGCTCTATGAAATAAACCCCAGAGAATATAAATCATGAGATTGCACAAATTACCATTACCTTACCATTTTTGTCACAAATCAAAATATTTAAATCTTACCAATATAATTTTAGATTGTATGATTGCTTGTAAGAGTAAATAATTTTGTAAATTTTCTTATATAAGGATGCATGTTTAGATTGTGTTGTATAAAAGCCATAGTTTAATTTGCATTGGATGTGTATATTATTGTGACATTATTGTGTCACTTCTATGACACTTTCGTCTTACGTGTCAGCTTGCGAATTTGGCTGAGCTTCCAAGCTCAAAGTCCAACAACCTATAAGGTGAGCTACTGCAAAGGTCCATCACATTGGAATAAGTGAGATAGTAAAAGTAAGATTTCATAAATTTAGTTTTAGTAAAATAAATTCTATGAGACTTGGTTGGTCATACTGGTTTGAAAAGATTGTGAGTAAATTATGACAATATATTTGGTTTTGGGTGAACTATCCCATGTACTCTTTTCACTTGTTTGATGTCCACATAATAGTCTTCTAATTTGTGCATAATATATTACATCATATGACATGATGTGCAGAAAATAATATTAGAATATACAGCATGTAAAATACAAGATGCCAAGGCCAGAGAGCTGCACCTGTATGACATATTATTGACTGGAACATTTGACTGCAATTTTAAGCACATCATAAAGCTTCGGTTTTTGTCAAACCAGGCCCAGTTTCAACCCCAACAATCAGATCTGTTCCCATCATACTGGTTCAAGGCCTGGGGCCTCAGTCCAGGTCAGTCCCATTCCCTACTTATTACCAGAGCAGAGCACAACAATATGGAAACAACAATAATTTAGGAATGTCTGCCTTTAAAGAGGACAACCGCAATTTCCTAGCTACTTTAGGTTCAGTTGACAATGAAGGGATCTGCAATCTTTGAGCACAGAGTCGGTTTAACCCCCACCAAAGGATAAAATGGTTGATTGACAAATCAAGACATGTACTGCCTGTACATTGTGCACAAACACACAGTGATGCTGTCGGTCAGGACAAAAATGGCACTGCAGTAAAACTGCATGTTATACATTTAATTCAGTTAGTGTAAAACGTTTAAACTTGCTATAAGGTTCTAATTTGCTTTTATCTGGATTTATTTAGTTCCCCTTCTGTCGCTCTCTCCACGTTGTGTCAGAGAAGCGACACTAGGGGTCTCTCTTGAGCGCCGATATTCACCTCTGGACTATGAAAAAAGGCCAATGAGAGTTGGCAACCAGTATTTGCATGTCCCGCCCCCGGACATACGGGCATTTAAGCGGTGCAAATACGGGAGTTCATTCAGAAAATTTCTTCGGAGACGATGGTCGTGTCTGCAACTGCTGCGTGTACACACCGAGTTCCTGCTATCCCTCTGCTGCATGCTGTTGGATTCTACGGCGCACAACAGCGGCTTTCTCCTGTTTGCACGGCTGTGCATTCCTGCCCCTGGCCGCATCGACAGTGCAGATTAAAAAACTCTCACAAGTTTTTTCCCTAAAAGAGTGATTTTATTTAAAAGAGTAATTTCCTCTAAAAGAGCAAAACACAGCGGCGTTGAACGTCCTTTTAAGGACGCGTCTTTATAAAGATGCCTTTCCGCCCCTGTGTTGTTTCTGGATGCGGTGCTCTCCGCTTCCGACGGCCAGAGGCGCTGTCTCGTGTGTCTGGGTAGCGATCACACCGAGGCTGCGTTTGTGGATGGTTCATGTTCTCACTGCGAGAACATGACCATGACAACGTTGTGGTCGCGGCTTGCTTACAACCGTGAGCAAGCCACTCCAGCCGCCCGTGTCGCTCCTTCTTCCCACGGGATTGAGGACGATGCGGCTGGCGATGGAGGCGATTTGGGGATGGCAGCGGGTGCAGCTCGCCGGTACGCCCCTCGGACCACCCGCACTCCGCACGCTCGTTGATTCCCGGTCCGTGCTCGAGGCAGTGGTGACTCGCCTCACAGCCAGTCTGCCGACCCTCTTGCGATGGAAGCAGATGAGCTCGCCGCGGCATCGGAGGGCGTGTTATCTGATGCTGAGGACTCCCTGGGCTGCCGCTTCGGGCCTGCACGCCCAGGCTGAGGCTGACGCACAAATGACCGACATGCTTTCCCGGGCAGCCAACAGCGTGGGCTTGGATTGGAACCCTCCATCCTCCCCACAACCATCACGGCTGGACGACTGGTTCCTGGGGTCTGGGCGCGCTCACAGCCTCGCCCCCCACCCCCGGTCCCGTTTTTCCCAGAAGTGCATGACAAGCTGACGTCTTCTTGGAGAGCACCCCTCTCCACTTGTCACATCGCCACAGGCTCGTCCGCCCTCGCCATCCTCGACGGCGGAGCGCGCCATGGGTACGAGGCGATTCCCCAGGTGGATAGGGCGGTTGTGATCCATCTATGCCCCGGTACCCCTAACACCTGGCGAGGTCGCCCCGTACTCCCTTCCCGGACCTGTAGAGCAACCTCCTCGCTGACAGCGAAGGCCTACAGCGCCGCCGGACGCGCCGCTTCCGCCCTGCATGCCATGGCTCTCCGGCAGGTCCACCAAGCCAAGGCACTACGCGACATGCACGGGGGTGGCCCTGATCCCGACACGCTGCAGGAACTGTGCTCAGCGACCGACCTCGCCCTGAGAGCGCCGAAGGTCACAGCGCAAGTGCTCAGGCAGGCGATGGCCACGCGAGTGGTCCAGGAACGTCAACTGTGGCTGAACATGGTCGAGATGCGTGAAGCTGACAAGACTCGCTTCCTCAAGCCCCTGTCTCCCAGTTCGGCCTCTTCGGCGACACCGTCGAGGACTTTGCCCAGCAGTTCTCCACGGTGAAAAAGCAGACGGAGGCCATCTCTCACATCATGCCTCGCCGCAAGCCTGCCGCCACGGCCCATGCCCCGTCTGCTCGCCGAGGGCATCCTCCCGCGGCCAGAAGGCAAGCTCCTGCTCCGCCTCAACCCGGGCCCAGCTCTCAGCCCCAGCGTCTAGCAAACCGCGGAATGCGCACGCCCCCTGTCTCACGGACCCCCTCGAAGACCCGGAAGGCTCCCAGGCAAAGACAACACACCCAGAGCCCATAATTTGGACTAGGTTATAACTGTTACCCTCAACCATTTTATATTTATTTTGAGCACTTAAGTCTCCAAGTATTCTGTTATATTATCTTTTCTTCTATCGCGACTCTCTCCAGCATGGATCAAGCCGAGATCTCACTACAAACAATTTGGGACGCAAGTACAGCTAATTAAAGTTGAAATGACTGCCCACCTTGATTCAAAAACTGAGATTATACAAGCTAGCCTTACCAGCATCCACGGATCTTTATCTTCATTGTGTGATCAAATCGCGGAGCTTGAACACAGGGTGAGCTCTAACGAAGATAACATTGAAGATTTGTCGAAAAGTGTGCAAACACTTGAAAAAGAGAATGCCTACTTGAAGGACAAAGTTGACGACGCTGAGAACAGAAGTCGGTCATGTAATCTTCGGTTCATCAGTGTCCCCGAAAAGAGTGAAGGTAGTGATGTGATCGTCTTTGTGAATCAGCTGATTCCGCTTCTTCTCGGCAGAGATCAATCCTTTGCTGCACCGGCTATTGAGATGGCCCATCGCTCTCCTACATTTAGTTCTGGATCCAGGCCTGTGCCCAGACCTATTTTGGTCAAGTTTCTGCATTTCCAGGACAAGGCAAAGATCCTACGTTTGGCCAGGGAGAAGAAAGAACTATTTTACAAAGGTACTCGAGTTTTCATTTATCCGGATTTTAGTGCTAGCCTGATCAAGAAGCGTCGGCAGTTTGATGCTGTGAAAAAGAAACTCTGTGCTGTGGATATTAAATACTCTTTGCTGTATCCCTGTATGTTGAGGGTGATGGTGCATGGAAAACCGAAATTATTTCGTAGTTCTGAGGAGGCAGAGACTTTCTTTCGAGATCTTTCTGTATCCTCATGATTATGTATTCTCCGTTCTGTAACTAACTTTTTCTGTTAGTGTATGTTATTATTTATTTATTTATCTCTTGATCCTACATCCGTTTAGTCCTTTTTCTTTTTTTTTCTTTTTTTTTATAATATTATTGTTGCAGTCTGAATCTGGGGCATATTGGTTTTATTTATTTCGATCTTCAATGAAATTATTTTTTATTTGTTTATTTTTTCGTTTGTGTGTGTGTGTGTGTGTGTGTGTGTGTGTGTGTGTGTGTGTGTGTGTGTGTGTGTGTGTGTGTGTGTGTGTGTGTGTGTGTGTGTGTGTGTGTAGTGTTCGTGTGTTTGCTCAATTTGCTGTATTTCTTTCTCCACCCCTTCCTTTCTTCTATAGTTCATTATTTGGCTGGTTGAATTGTCTTTATTAGTACAATTGAATCTGTTAAAGGTTTAAAGGTTATTCACCTTAACATTAGGAGTCTTGTCTCTAAAATAGATCTCCTCAGAGCCTGGGTTTTTTTTCATAAACCTAATATCATCACTATATCAGAAACCTGGCTACATAACAACATCTCTGATGATGTGATTAAAATTGAGGATTATGTTTTGTACAGATCTGACAGAGCCTCCAGAGGTGGTGGTGTGGCAACTTATGTTGCTTAAATGGGGCATTGGGGAAGGGTACGTGCAGCCTGATACAGTTGGTCGTCCTGCACGTAAGAATACCTGCTCGCTCCTGTATCAGCAGTTCACGTACACGGCTCAGCGCATGGCACTTTTATAAGTGGACCCCTAGTGTCGCTTCTCTGACACAACGTGGACAGAGCGACAGAAGGGGAACGTCCAGGTTACGTATGTAACCTCCGTTCCCCGGTTTTCTTTCCATTCCTCCTCTCCTTTTTTCTTCTTTTTTAATCTCTATTTGACATACTTGGGCTTTGATGTAGTTTCAGATTTTGGGTTCTGTGTGGCAACATTTGGCTGCATCTGAAATTCAATGTGAAACTGAATTTACTCTAGTGATTGCTTGACAACTATAAAGCTATACTTAACCATTAACCTGATACAATTTTCCAAATAAACTAACATGTAGCTAATAGTTAAGCATACCCAGTACACACTTTCTCAAGTTGGATAACTTGACAAATTTACCAGCTTGTTAGTCTCAGAACATTGGTCTGTTTCCCAGGGACCAAAATGGCCTGAGAGGAGAATAAAGAGATGGCGCAATAATCTCTTGGATCCAGATCATTTACTATCATGAGTTGGATAATTGTCTCCCTTGGGCCTTATTTTCTCTGTGGTTGGTCCCAGCTGTGAGTTCAATGGACAAATCACAGTGGTCTTCAATGTAATGACAGATAGGCCACTATTTTTGATCATCATTATACATTTCTTATTTTGTTTAAAGTGAGATAGAGCTGTCACTAAATTGAAAGGGAGAGATTTATTTTTTTTCACTCATTTCATCTCAGAACATGAGGCAGATTCGTTGTCAGCTCTCAGGTTGTCTGTGCATGTGAAAGTCCTAAACATAAGACCGGGTCTGTATACAGTGGCCCCAAAAAGTGTTTGGTTACTCAAGTCACACTTAAAAATGTCTGAATTTCATTACATTAAATACAAAATATCAAACCAAGTGGCATCAGCAAACAAATGTTCCCAGACCTTTTTCGCTGAGCTAACTTTAATCTTCTAAGACATTTTTGCAATACTTTTTAACCAGTTTGTCTCAAGATGATTTTTAGTGAATGTATAAAGTCAGTTCTCTTGAAGTTACCCAGAGTAACCACAATTGTATTTTATAACATTAACTATGGACATGTTCCACAAAGTTTGACGACCTGAAAGTGTCCACATATGTTTTATCATAATTTTGAACAACATAATACAATATAATTTTTAAACAATATAATTTGAAGCTTAATCTAATATTTTTTTTTTTTGTTGTGAAATGTAGCGTAGTTGTGTAGTGTAGTTTGCTTAAAAAGTGTGTTTATGCTATATTTTTTAAAATAAATGTCAGTTGATTAGACATTTTGTTGTGAACACCACAACGTTCATACTGTACATTTTAAGAGTCCAAATACTTTTTGGGGTCACTGTATATGTGTCAATATGGTTGCTTCATTAAACAAAATCTTGAAATGGTCTCACTTCATATTAGGTGCTTTTAACTAAAATGTATTTATTATGTTGTTTTGAAAAGTCTCACAAGAAGGGTGGCTGTGGCTCAGGTGGTAGAGCGGGTTGGCCACTAATCGCAGGGTTGGTGGTTCGATTCCTGGCCCACATGACTCCACATGCTGAAGTGTCCTTGGGCAAGACACTGAACCCCACATTGCACCCAATGGCAGGCTAGTGCCTTGCATGGCAACTCTGCCAACATTGGTGTGTGAATGGGTGAATGAGACACAGTGTAAAGCACTTTGAATACTGCTAAGGTTGAAAAGGTGCTATATAAATGCAGACCATTTAATTACAGATACAGTATTAAATGCAGGTATTTTAAATGTACAGTGCATCCGGAAAGTATTCACAGCGCTTCACTTTTTCCACATTTTGTTATGTGACAGCCTTATTCTAAAATGGATTAAATTAATTATTTTCCTCAAAATTCTACAAATTCTACAATACCCCATAATGATAATGTGTTCGAAATCTTTGCAAATGTATTTTTAAAAAAAATGGAAAAAAAAAATCACATGTACATAAGTATTCACATCCTTTGCCATGACACACAAAACTGAGCTCAGGTGCATCCTGTTTCCACTGATCATCCTTGAGATGTTTCTACAACTTGATTGGAGTCCACCTGTGGAAAATTCAGTTGATTGGACATGAATTGGAAAGGCACACACCTGTCTATATAAGGTCCCACAGTTAACAGTGCATGTCAGAGCACAAACCAAGCCAAGGAATTGTCTGTAGACCTCCAAGACTGGATTGTATCTGTGCCTCGATACAAGAATTTATAGTAAAAAAATCTGTTTCTCACCCACACCTCTTCTGAAGATATAGATTTAACCAATGGAGTCGTACGGATTACTTTTATGCTGCCTTTATGTGCTTTTAGGAGCTTAATATTTTGGGTAAACATTTTACTTGTATTGTTTGGACCTACAGAGCTAAATTATTCTTGTAAAAATAATTTGTGTCCAACAGAAGAGAGAAAGGCATGCACATCTGGGATGGAATGAAGGTGAGCAAATGATGAGAGAAATGTCATTTTGTGGTGAACTATCCCTTTAAAGACAAAAAATGTAAAAAAAATAAAATAAAAAATAATAATAATTTGCACATAACTGTAAATCTTTTTCCCCATTGCATGTAAAGGATATGAATTATTCATAACTACAATTCAATGTTGATTAGTCAAAATGCTCATTCTTAATAACAGCAACTGAAATTACTACTAGTGAAAGTTGACTGTAAGCACAAACCAAGCCAAGGAATTGTCTGTAGACCTCCAAGACTGGATTGCATCGAGGCACAGATCTGGGGAAGGGTACAGAAACATTTCTGCAGCATTGAAGGTCTCAATGAGCACAGTGGTCTCCATCATCCGTAAATGGATGACGTTTGGAACCACCAGGACTCTTCTTAGAGAAGGGCCTTAGTCAGGGAGGTGACCAAGAACCCGATGGTCACTCTGACAGAGCTCCAGCATTTCTCTGTGGAGAGAGGAGAACCTTCCAGAAGAACAACCATCTCTGCAGCACTCCACCAATCAGGCCTGTATGGTAGAGTGGCAAGACAGAAAAAAAGGCACATGACAGCCTGCCTGGAGTTTGCCAAAAGGCACTTGAAGGACTCTCAGACCATGAGAAACCAAATTCTCTGGTCTGATGAATCAAATATTTAACTCTTTAGCCTGAATGGCAAGCGTCATATCTGGAGGAAACCAGACACCGCTCATCACCTGGCCAATACCATCCCTACAGTGAAGCATAGTGGTGGCAGCATCATGCTGTGGGGATGTTTTTCAGCGGCAGGAACTGGGAGACTAGTCAGGATTGAGGGAAAGATGAATTCAGCAATGTACAGAGACATCCTTGATGAAAACCTGCTCCAGAGTGCTCTGGACCTCAAACTGGGGCGAAGGTTCATATTCCAACATGACAACGACCCTAAGCACACAGCCAAGATAACAAAGGAGTGGCTACGGGACAACTCTGAGAATGTCTTTGAGTAGCCCAGCCAGAGCCCAGATTTGAACTCGATTGAACATCCGTGGAAAGATCTGAAAATGGCTGTGCACCAACGCTCTCCATCCAACCTGATGGAGCTTGAGAGGTCCTGCAAAGAAGAATGGGAGAAACGGCCCAAAAATAGGTGTGCCAAGCTTGTAGCATCATACACAAAAATACTTGAGGCTGTAATTGGTGCCAAAGGTGCTTCAACAAAGTATTGAGCAAAGGCTGTGAATACTTCAGTACATGTGACTTTTTTGTTTTGTTTTTTATTTTTAATAAATTTGCAAATATTTCAAACAAACATCTTTCATGTTGTCTTTATGGGGTATTGTTTGTAGAATTTTGAGGAAAATAATAAATGAAATTCATTTTGGAATAAGGCTGTAACATAACAAAATGTGGAAAAAGTGAAGCGCTGTGAATACATTCCGGATGCACTGTAAGTACAATGCAACAACCCCTATATACATAATAAGTACATTGTATCAAATGCTTAAATACATAGCAGTTAAAGATACCTAATATAAAGTGGGTCCCTTGAAATGGTTCTTGGCAACAAAAGTCAGGAAGAGCATCTGGTAGCAGCATATGTATAATTAGCCAGTCTGATCTCATTAATATACCTAGCTATTTGTACGTTAATATTTGTAACATTTAAATGTACAAGATTGTAACTTGTACACTAAAATGTACAATATGGATGTTTGAAAGCATCTAAAACGTAAACATTTGTACGTATTTACAGCTTTAGAAATGTAAAATATTGACGGATCCATTACAGCTATATTTGAATAAATGAATCGATTCTAAATATATTTGTAATTTTTACTGTTTTATAGATATTTTAGATCCCTTAACCCTACCCCAACCTCTAAACATAACCACATTTTAACGATATAAAAACATGTAACAAGTAGATTAATATACAGTAGCAATTATTTTTGTTACAATAAATTAATTTATATATATTTTACAGCCGCTAATCCAACACCTTTTCATAAACCTAACCATAAACATTTATTAAGCATATAAAACATGTAAAAGGCAGATGAATTTAAGCAAAGATGTACTGATGATATTACAATGATTAAAAAAATTATTCCATTCCAATCCATTTTTAATTACATGTTTTTAATACGTAGAATGAGTATTAGATAATTTTATTATGGAGTGGTGGTGGCGTAGTGGGCTAAAGCACATAACTGGTAATCAGAAGGTTGTAGGTTCGATCCCCACAGCCACCACCATTGTGTCCTTGAGTAAGGCACTTAACTCCAGGTTGCTCCGGGGGGATTGTCCCTGTAATAAGTGCACTGTAAGTCATTTTGGAGAAAAGCGTCTGCCAAATGCATTAATGTCAATGTGTTATATACAAATATATTTATTTTGATAAATCTGGTGACATGTCTGGCTACTGTTGCTCACAAACATTTGTGGTTCTCAATACCTTTAAGAAAAAGTATATTTGTAACTACATAAACAGGATAATTAGGGGTCATTATTTCTCAAAATGTGCACATTCCCAGGAGGACAATTTACAGTAATCACCGATGAGTTTAAAGTACAATGTCAACAAACTGAGCCCAATGGACAGAGGACAAAATCACACCAAGACCATAATGACCTCCCTAAAGAAGCCCTGCTAGCGTAATACCGTTGAAACAGTGTGTAAGAGATTGATGCAATCACAACAAAGTTGTTTTCCTCCTCTCAGCTAAAAATAATACTAATAAAAAATAAAGCATGTGATATTTTCACCTTGAGTTTGACCAGTACTTTTAAATAAAGCCCTATTCACAATTACTATGTTTAATTTGACTTAACTGTTTCATATGTAATTCATTTTATTCCTCACCACTCATTTTTTAATGTCTGTTGTAGCCTCCATGGTTGATCTCTTGACAACACTGTTTTCAGTATTTTCCATAAATTTCATAATGGTTTTCTGTTGTGCACACTGGTGTCTGCTTAAGAGACTTCGAATAAGGCAATATTCTCAATGACCTGTGATGACTAAATAATGTGTTGTATTATCATCAATTTAAAGGGATAGTTCACCCAAAAGTTAAAATTCTCTTTTCATAATTTACTCACACTCATACCGTTCCAGATGTGTATGATTTTTAGAAGAATATTTCAGATGTGTATATATGGGGCAGTGGTGGCTCAGTGGTTGAGTATGTGTATGTCCTCACAATGCAATCAAATGGTTTTGAAGCTCCAAAAGCACATAAAGGCAGCATAAAAGTAATCCATACGATTACAATTGTTAAATCCATATCTTCAGAAGTGATCTGATAAGTGTGGGTGAGAAACAGATCAATAATCAAGTTCTTTTTTTACTATCAATCTCCATTTTCACTTTCACATTCTTCTTCTTTTGTTTTTGGTGATTGACATTCTTCATGCATATCTACTTGGCAAGGAGCAGAATTTATAGTAAAAAAATCTGTTTCTCACCCACACCTCTTCTGAAGATATAGATTTAACCAATGGAGTCGTACGGATTACTTTTATGCTGCCTTTATGTGCTTTTAGGAGCTTAATATTTTGGGTAAACATTTTACTTGTATTGTTTGGACCTACAGAGCTAAATTATTCTTGTAAAAATAATTTGTGTCCAACAGAAGAGAGAAAGGCATGCACATCTGGGATGGAATGAAGGTGAGCAAATGATGAGAGAAATGTCATTTTGTGGTGAACTATCCCTTTAAAGACAAAAAATGTAAATAAAATAAAATAAAAAATAATAATAATTTGCACATAACTGTAAATCTTTTTCCCCATTGCATGTAAAGGATATGAATTATTCATAACTACAATTCAATGTTGATTAGTCAAAATGCTCATTCTTAATAACAGCAACTGAAATTACTACTAGTGAAAGTTGACTGTAAGTGGACCAAAAATATGGATGTTGTCTTGTTTTCTAAACTATTGAGGGTTCTACAACTCACAGATTATTCCATTTTTCAGAAAATGTAGGAGTGATATTTGAGTACTGGAGAATAGGGGAATAAACCCACACACACTTTATCCACCTTATTCCTGGGGGCAGGGCTGGATTGGTAATCTGGCACACCAGGCATTTTCCCGGTGGGCCAACGCACTTTGGGGCCAATCAGGGGCAGACTGGCTATCGGGAGAACCGGGCAGGCCGGTGGACCAGCCACGAAACGGGCCAAATGGGCCAAGATTGGCTTAAATGAGCTGCCGCGTTATGCCGAACGAGCCACAAAACGGCGCTTTGATATGCCGAAGGGGGCAGTGATATGCAGAAAAGGACAGCGACCTTTTGTGATCGAATCACAAAAAACATTTGGAGAGGTAGTCAAAAACGCATTTGAAACACTGTTAAAACCATCCGGGATGCTGCAAAGGGCCACTCCTTATCTGTCAATCAAACGCTGCACTAAATCAAGAGTTCAAACTCTTCATGATTCTGGTGACACATGGCTTTAAAAGGAAATAACTGTCCAATTGGGATTTTTTTTATATATATAGCTTACATATACATATACGAGGTCTTTACAGCTCTTCTTCAGTGTCTTCATGTGCACTTACAGTAGATGAAATTTGAGCTGTACCTGGTGCACAATTTTTCCATGCTTCTTTGTCTTTTGTGTCATTTTTCCGGTTTATTAATTTATGATGTAGTAATGCTATAAAAAAAAACGATCACAAGTGCTCACAGGAGATACATTTGTGCGACCAACAGTGATGCGTCTCGCCTGACCACATGTGATCGGATCACCCGAGATCAAGGGCTTAGATTTGGCTTGAACATTGGGGGGTTAGAGTGAGAAGAATTTATGTGTTTCCATTGATCATTGTGTAAATATCTTTTTTTATTATAGGGAGGTTACCTACCGCACATCCCCCCAGGAATCTACACCCCTACCAGAGATTCATCTTAATACTGTGATGATGTGCATTATTTACAATACCTGTTGTTCTTCAAGAATCCAGTAGATGGCACTGTGTTACAGCAAATGTTACAAACGTTTGAGAAACAGACATACAAGACCAATATATAATGTGTAGTCAATCAATAAACAGAGACAAGTGAGTAATTTTATTTATTTTTTTAATCATTGAACAAAACAAATATCAACCATAATCAAGGTCTTAGTGAGTATTGAATTATGTGTTGCTCAAGTCGTTTCAGCTAGAACATGTTACCTGTCCTTACAGAGCTCAGGGATAACATGTGCAGTTTGTGGCTCTACATACATCTGGAGGCAACAAATCATCCTCCCAAATCTCTATTAAAGATGGAACGGCTGTTCATATACTGTCTAGTGCCCGACTGATTTATATTAGCCTTTCAGAGATATATCTTATCGGCGTATATGTTTTCTGATATGCGCATATATTAAATCTTTTTGTTTTTCAGAACATATAATGCAGAAAACAATGATTGGGGAGACTAAGAATTGGTATCGTAATATAGTTTGTCCAGCAGAGCACGCTCAGACTCCATTGTTTACAGAGCTGAGCAGCCTACTTAATGGCTTATGTGGCCCCTGTACCAAAACAATTGCACACCTCTGCTCAATTTAATATGTAAGACTAATACTGTAAAATGTCAAGCAGATTTCCTTGAATCCCAGCAAACACACAAAATTCCCTGCAGTTTGTGAACACACAATTGCTGCATCAAACCTTATAAACGTGCATGATTGTGCAAATCAGTATGCCCTAATCTGCAGGTGCAGTATTTTGCTGTCATTTTCAGTGACAGATCATGTGGGGGGAAAAAACAAAAATCAATAAATGTTTTGTTCATGAAAAACTAATATTTTCTTTGTTTTAGTAGCATTTAAACATTATTTAATATATACTAAATATGTGTAATTACAATACATCTCCACTATATACAGAGGATTTTCAGAAGCACCCTCTGTGATTTTGATCTAGAACCAGGCCTGTGCCACTGATTTCAGAAGTATTTACCCATTCAATTTTTCCATAGTATTTTCTTATAATTCTCTGTACCTGTAAGTATTTAAGTTCAATTAACTTACATTTACATTTATGCATTTGGCAGACACTTTTATCCAAAGCGACTTACAGAGCCCTTATTACAGGACAATCCCCCCGGACCAACCTGGAGTTAAGTGCCTTGCTCAAGGACACAATGGTGGTGACTGTGGGGTTCGAACCAGTGTCCTTCTGATTACCAGTTATGTGCTTAGACCACTACACCACCACCACTCCAGTTTTCAAGTAGAGTGAACATTGATTCAATTCAGTTATTAAATCCTTTCTTTACAGAAATGCATATATGCACTTCAGCTGCACGTGCATAAAGAGAACTGAGATAATATGGCCAGGGTCCAACTTGAACAAAGAGACACAGATCACACTAATAGTGACATTACACCACACATCTATGTTCAACAAAGCATAAATAATACAACAAAAGAGCCAAAACATCTATGAATTCTTAATAAAAATTATTTAAATTCCCCAATCTGTTCCCTCTGACCATGTAAACATAATTCAAGCAGCAAGAGATTGTGTGTATTCCCCGTAGCCTCAATTTTGAACTCACTAGTTTGAGTTATTAACACTTCAAATCTTCAGTCTATTTATTTTTAAGAAAAATAAGTTCAATGAACTTAACTATTTGAGTTAGAAGTCCAAAACTTGACATTTTAAGTAATACTTAATTAAGACAACTTGATTTTTACAGGATTGACAAGTTTAGGGTTTACAGTGTAAACCGATGAACGTGTCACGTGTGTAAAAGCGTCTCGAGAACTTAAAATTTTAAATTACACAGCTCAATTATCCTATTTTTAGAAAGGGAAAGAAGACATGCAAGTTCAGTTCAAGTATTTGTAGCATAATGTTGATTACCACAAAACTTTATTTGGACTCTTCACTCCTTTTCTTTAAATAAAATAAATAAATCTGAGTTACTATGAGTAATTCACTAGGGAGAAAATGGGGCCAACCCTTAAACGTTTCAAAAGTGAACATGCTTAAATATACATGCTAACTTGAATTTAGTGTGATAAAAACGCTTAATAACCTTTTCTGTGTAAAGATGTATCCAATTGTACTACTTCGTTGCCATGAAGATGTTACGCTGTAAACCCTACGAAACCATATCTTTCAATGAAAGTCAGAGGTTTGCTTACTAAACCAGAGTGAATGTCTCACTTAATTATGCCGCTCAGTCGCTGCATGTAGATAAGCCCAGATGCAAAATAGTTGATGGAATCTTCAATAAAAATTTTATAGAAAACAAAATTATATGGAGTGGTGATGGTGTAGTGGTCTAAAGCACATAACTGGTAATCTGGTAATCATAAGGTCACTGGTTTGAGCCCCACAGCCACCACCATTGTGTCCTTGAGCAAGGCACTTAACTCCAGGTTGCTCCAGGGAGATTGTCCCTGTAATAAGTGCACTGTAAGTCGCTTTGGCTAAAAGCGTCTGCCAAATGCATAAATGTAAATGTAAATATGAAAAAGCCAGTAATATAAACTTTCATAACAGGGGTGGTTTGAATTTTATTGATTGTAGTTCTTTAAATAACAAGTTGGCTCAATCATTTCCTTAAAAATCCAACCTCTAGTTGGAATCTTTTCCCTCACCATGTCTTCTCACAGCTTCTTGGCAAGAATTTTGTTTCAATGTGTAACTATGACATCCAAAAATTCCCTGTCAAGCTATCTAACTTTCACCAACAGGTACTTTTGGCATGGACTCTCATTCTCTTTTGAATCACTGGTTCAGTAATTTAATATTTCATGTTAGTCAGCTGTTTTACAATGAAGGTCTGTTATTTAGGTGCATGGAATTTCTCTCAGAATATAATATACCAATAACTCCTAGAGTTTGCAACAGGTGCTATTTCATCTGGTATCTGCATGCTTTTCAAAACATAATAATCACTCCTTAAGGTCAACAGCTTCCATTCCTGAACCTGTCGACACACCTATTGGCAATATATGTTTTAATGAGAGCAAAGGGAGAAACCATAAAGTAAGAGCTTTATTCTTTGAGAACAATATTTCTGCCCCACCTGCAATCTCATACTGGAATAACCTTTTTGATAATCTAAATAGGAAAAACATATATAGTCCATGCAGCAAATAAATTTCCTCACAAACAAAGTTAAAGAAATATATTTTAAATTAATCCATAACTTTAACCCATTTGTTTTACAATGATTATACACCCCTATATCTTAATGCTTTTCATATAAGTTGTATTTAAGACTGCAAGCTATACTTCGTCGTGAATATATGCGTTGTCGTTGATGAGAACAGTAGCCACGAAAGAATGTAAAGCTAGGTCTAACGGTATGTTGCTTAGGCTAATCCAAATCATTTGGTACATACACAATGAACTAAGCAAAGATTATTAAAATACGGGATAATTACGGGTAAATATTTAAACGGGAAGACAGTAGGAAATAATTTGACCGGTATGTCAAGGTTGGATTGGTTTATAGCAAGCTACCTAGGCTACAAGTAAGCTAGACTAATTATCAGCTAAAAAGAGTGCAAAGCAAAACAAAGAAATGATTTCAAATCAACTTTATAGTGGTAGTCATGGAGTTATATAAGCCATTTATGGTTGATCGTCACAGTTTATACAATGACACAATTCTGTGCATGGTAGCTTATGCACATATGGTGGAAAAATATTTTATTTAAAGATGGCTGTTTTTGAGCTATTTAACAAAATTATTTGTGGTCAGAACTGCAGTAGTCTTGTCAAGCTCGTTTAAGATGGTTAGCATCTTAATACAAATGTCAAGATGAAAAATGTGATTTAAAATTATCTAGTAATGTGTGCTTTCTGTGTTTATTTATCTGAATATAATTCAGTTGTTTATCTAACGCACAGACACGGACAGGACAACATCATATCTCTCCACACCCAAATGACTACAGAGGTGATCGTTGACAATCATCACATCAACAGCACCATGAATGGAGCAGGTCAAGGTCACGGAGTTGCTTAGTATCCACATCACAGATGACCCATCTTGATCTATCGACACCACCAACAGAACCTGGCCAAGTAAGTCCAAAAACCTCTGCACTTCCTCCCACAGTTGAGGAAGGCTCATCTCCCACAAATCCATCCTCTTAACTTTCTATAGGGGAATCATAGAGAGCCTCTTCCTTCCACCCCCACCCTCCAATAACCTAAGGGCAGCTGATTGACTCTTGCACAAATACACTGGTAGTTTACACTATGATGCTGCTACATTGGTTTATTTTTTTATTTTTAAATTTGCTATGAACATTTGACCCCACTTACACACATATTGCACTGCCTTTTGCTACTTGTCATGTCATCCACTTGCACTGAAATACTATATTAATTAGGGATGAGTCACGATTTTCGAATATTCGATTAGTTGATTTTATTATAGAATATTGAATAGGATGTGCGGGATGATTGTCTTTAAAAAATCCCCATGTTTTAGTTGTGGTTATAAGGTGCAATCCTAAATTCACATAATATTTTTATACATTTTATAAATATATTCTTAATATTTGTTGTTTTTGTTTCTATGTTTGAGCTTATATATCTCAATATTAATAACAGTCTGGTTAATTTTGAGTCTTGAAATGTAAACTCTCAAGGGTTGGCTTTCTAAATATATGTTGGTTATGAGTATATTCAGAATGACTTCTGAGCAGCAACCTTTTTATTTTGGGGATGTCATGAATTTGGCATCACTTGCCAAAATTGGGGCTGACTAGTAAGGGGTTAAACGTATATAAATAAAACGTTTTATATAAAAATTATACATTTGATACAAACCTTCACTGTTGTTAGCTGCATTTTCTATCTTCTTACGTGCTCTTCTTATGTGTTCTTTGTTGGTGAACAGCATGTAGCATTCTCTGTGAAATCCAACATTAGCCGGCACATCTTGGACGTCTTTGGAATTTAAGTTAAATGCCAATACGGCTTTTTCAGCTACTGTACTCTCTGTGGTTTGCAGGTTCACCCATAAATTTGTACATTGAACAATCTTTGCCCAACTTGTCTGGGAAAGGGGGGTTACAGGGCTTTTTACATTTGAGGCTAAATGGATAAAACACCTCATTTTTACCTCAGTATTATTGAACTACAGAACTAAATTTACATTTTTAATGATTTACAGCAAAATTGTAATTTCAAGAACGCAGCTTCCTGGTCATCTGTGTTCATTATTTACATTGGTTGTCAAGGAAACGGGAGGTTTTCTAACGTTATGATTAGTACTCCTGCTTATTTGCCGGTTTAAAAAAGTAAGAGTTTGTAAGGACATTTTGCGTCAAATGTGCAAACAACAAAGTTGGAAACAATGTCTGTAGTACTTATACGATTTTATTACATGACCTCAGCAAAAAAAGACTTACACAGCTGTGAGGTAAGTATCAAATTCATAATTTCGAGGTCCGGCCCACCGCCTATCTCCTGAAATTGCTGCTCCGCCATGACTAATCGAAAAAAGAATATTCGCTCTAGCGCCCCTTGTGGCAACTCCGAGAATACAGCGTGAACTTGCGTTGGGTTATGAACACTGATCTACACACACACACACACACACACACACATATATATACATATATATATATATATATATATAACGTTTCACAACGCAACGACGCGTGAAATCGAGCTTGAGTAGCAAGATGCATCTGCGTTCACGTATTTGGGTAGAGTATGTTTAGCCTATACAATTACTTTAACAACAGATGGCAGCAAATACAAATAAATAAAGAACACAAGAGAGATTAAAATGCTTTTTGAAAACTTCAGAGTAGTATTGAAGACGTGTATCATCCAACACACCAGACTGATTAATGTTCACAAATAAAAGTTATTTAATTAGGTGTGTAGATTTTAAAGCATCAATCGTCAGGGGCACGGTTTGTTTCATTGTAATATAGTATTACATTTCAATATTTCCTAAACTGAAATTGTTCGTTTTTTATTAGATATTTTACTTTAGTTGTACCCAATCTACTTGAATCACTTGAATACAGATAGCACAATATAATATTTAGTGTTACTTGTTTTGTTTTATATATTATTCAGGCATTTTAATTTCTAATTCAATACCATGTACATTAAGATTGCATAAGGGTGCAATAAAACAGGCTATCAGCCAGATAAAAACAAACAAGTCACCATGACTTTACACTTTTTGTGTGTGATTTTCTCCAATCTAGAGGAGGAGCAGCCTGTTGTGCATGGGCGGAAGAATTTTAGACTCTTCCGGTCAAACACTTTATCAGTGTCGATTCTTTATTTTGTGATTACGTTCTTTGCTTATCTACGGACTTGTCTGAAGAAACCCCAAAATGTCCAAAAAAGTTGCTGTTGTTACCGGGGCAAATAAGGGCATCGGACTGGCTATAGTGAAAGGGCTGTGCAAAGCAGGTTTCAAGGGAGATATTCTCCTCACTGCCCGGAATGAGAAACTGGGACAAGAGACTGTTGCTGCACTGGGATGCAAAAACGTAATCTTCCATCAACTTGATATCTGTGACCAAGGGAGCTGTTTGAAACTCCGAAAGTTTCTAGAGGAGAACTATGGCGGCCTGGATGTTCTTGTTAACAACGCGGGGATAGCCTTCAAACGTTAGTCCGAAGCAGATTTGTTTGTCTCTCAGTAATTTAAGACGTTAAATACTGACGAAATAACAAAATAGACGGTCACTAATAGTGACTGATACTTGAATGAGTAATAGTGCCATTGATTGGACTGGTGAATCGATCGCAGTAATCTATGTGCAGTGTCTTTGAAACATTTGACATTTGAAATATTGTTATATATATAGAAAAAAATATATGCATTTCAGTGAGTTAAGTACATTGCATGGATTGCTCATCCAAAAATTATGTTTTTTATTTTTTTCCAGCATTTACTCACCCGATTGCAGTTTAATACTCTAATTGCTTTCTTCTGAGTTTCCTAAAGTTGTTTAATCCATGTGTTCTGAAGCGATATGATCGATACGGGTTTAAGGGTGCATAAATGATGAGAGAGTTATACTTTTTTGTGAAATAATCCTTTAATTAAAAATGAAGTGAAATGTTTATGTAATATTATTTGTTTGCCAGCACAATAATTATTTTACAGCCATAAACAAGTTGCAATTCTCTTATTTCTAGAGTCAGCAACAGAGCCATTTGGAGAGCAGGCTGAAGTGACCATGCGTACCAACTTCTGGGGTACACTGTGGGTGTCCCATGCTCTTCTGCCAATACTTAACCCCAATGCTCGGGTGGTCAACGTGTCCAGCTTTGTTAGCAAGAAGTCCCTTGATCAGTGCAGCCCTGAACTGCAGGCAAAGTACGAGTGAATCAGGTTTTTATGAAAAGTGATAAGGTATAATAAATACCTTATCGGGTATTTATTATTGTTTTGTGTTTTTCCTTTGGTCAGACTCAGAAATATACAGATGTCAGAAGAGGAGCTGTGCCTGTTGATGGGAGAGTTTGTTCAGGCTGCACAAAAAGGGGACCATGCAGCTCAGGGCTGGCCAAACAGTGCCTATGGTACCACCAAGGTAACAAACATCTATATTTGTTACTGAGATACAATACTTAAAGGGATAGTTCACCTAAAAATGAAAATCTCTCATCATGTACACACCCTCCTGGCATCCCAGATGTGTATGACTTTCTTTGTTCTACAGAACACAAATGAAGATTTTTAGAAGAACATTTTAGCTCTGTAGGTCCGTACAATGCAAGTGAATGGGTGCCAAAGTTTAAAGGTCCAAAATCCACATAAAGAGAGCACATAAGTAATCCTTATGGCTCCAGTGATTAAATCCATGTGTTCAGACACGATTTGATAGATGTGGGTGAGAAACAGATCAATCTTTTCGTAATTTTTGCCATATATTCCCCTCCCTGCCTAGTAGGGGTGATATGCACGGATAATGGGAATAACCAAAAACAGAAGGAGAAAGTGAAAGTGAAGGAAAAAGTACTTAAATATTGATCTGTTTCTCACCCTCACCTATCATATCACCTCAGAAGATATGGATCTACCCACCAGAGTCGTCTGGAGTGCTTTAATGTTGCCCTTATATGGATTTTGGAGCTTTAAAATTTTGGCACCCATTCACTTGCATTCTATGGACCTATATAGCTGAGATATTCTTTTATCAAAATTTTAGTTCAGCAGATGAAAGTCATACACATCTGGGATGACATGAGGGTAGTAACATGATGAGATAATTTGTATTTTTGGGTGAACTAACCCTTTAATTCCCTATAGTTCTTAAAGGCATAGTTAAAAAAAAAAAAACAATCTGCCATCATTTACTCACCCTCGCATTGTCGCAAACCCATATGACGTTCTTTCTTCTGTGGAACACAGAAGGAAATGTTTGGCAAAATGTTAGCCTCAGTCACCATTCTTTATGGAACAAAGATGCAATGAAAGTGAATGATGACTCAGACTAACATTCAGGAATTTGGGACTGGCAATGAAGCAACTTGTTTACTGTCTTTTGTAGATTGGAGTGACTGTGCTTTCAAAGATCCAGGCACGAGTACTCACTGAGACAAGGCCTGGTGATGGGATCCTCTTGAATGCTTGCTGTCCAGGATGGGTGCGTACAGACATGGCTGGACCAAATGCTCTCAAGAGCCCAGAGGAAGGAGCAGAAACGCCTGTCTATCTGGCCATGCTGCCCGTAGGGGCCAAGGAGCCACATGGACAGTTAGTGTGGGACAAGACTGTACAGGAATGGTAGAGTGAATAGAAAAGACCAACTCATCATTCAATCTAAACAATGTCATAATCCCATTTGATCCTTTCTTTGGTTCTGAAAATAACAGACTATTTCAAAATCATATGCAATATCATAATTATATGACATGTTATCTTATTTCAAGATTATGAATTTACAACTTCAAAATCATTCACACTAAAAACAATTAAACTTTAAAAGCCTCACGTGTAGTTGCTGTACATTTCTTGAAAATATTTGCATGATGTTGCTGTTTGATTTAGCGCTCCATATCTGATTTTTGAATATTTGTTTAGTTTATTTAAGGTCACTTTGTTAGATTCTTTAATCTGTATGAACTTTTTTAACCCCCAATTATCTCACTGATAATTCTCTAGCTTTCTTGTAAAGGAGGAAGCGGGAGCCGGATAAACAATCCACGTCAGTCTTTTTATTGCACATATTTCAGTGGCACACACAAACTAATGCTTTTCAGAAAAACCAATAACATACACCTAGACACTGCTGTGTGTGTTTCTCTCCCCTCCAGCGTTCTGAACTGTCCTTTTAACACCCTCCAGCTATCAATGCAACACATAACAGCTATTAGAGGTGATTTCACACAGGTGTCAATCCTTACTGCTCTTCCTTTCCCAGCCTCGCTCTCCACATATGTTGCTCGGCCACGTCCACATCACCACTCTCACTTTAAGATAAACAGATTGTGGCCTCTAATCTACACAAAAGATTTTTCTCTCTGCACAAAATGAAACTGCATCTAATGTTATGCAAATCTCTATACATTTTTAATTTGAGTATATAAAGAAGCTAAATATATTTAGAAAGTGGAAAACTTTGTAAACAATCATAAATTTTAGCTACTAAAATTATAGGTCAATTGCTTTCACTTTTTGTTTGCTCACATTTTTTTTAGGTAATATTATCTCATCTGCATATTTTTGGACACCTAAAGCAATAATAGTTGTGAAGGATTCGACTTGAATGTACTGGACAAAATAGACATTTATGCCCTGCAATTTATCAAGAACTATAGTCTATACCCATCTCACCACTCATGATAATTTACATGAACTGGATCTACTGATGTTATGCAAGCTTTTGTCCTGTTTGTGAAGTCTGTGGTCTTAGAAAGCCAGCTAAAGACATTGTATATCTATAATTAACCAATTCTGCTTTAAGTTGTCTTAAAAGTATAAATTATAATTATAGAGAAAGCTAAATTTGCAGAACATTGTGTGATGTTCTACCATCTTGATAATACTGATAAAAAACAGTTATCTGGAGTTGAAGATATTTAAGCAGGAATAATAGAGGACTTGAAGTGTTGATTATAAGTGTTGGCATTTCCTTAGAAAAATGAAGGTGGCAATCACTTATGGTATGGAGAAATCATATTTTGATGATGATGATCATGAAACATTTTTGAAAACACAATCATGGTGTGGCTTCTCAGCTTGAACTATAATCGTATGCTTTAGATTTGTGGAACGGTTTTCCCTCAGCTCAAATTTAATGTCTAGGTGGCTGCTGACACATCCAGTTTTGGCAGCAAGCACTCTCTTAAGCAATGAAGAAATAAAGGGAATGTATGGTCATTGACCTTGCATACCTCAGTTTAAAGGAATAGACTAGTTCATTCAAAAATAAAAATTCTCTCATAATTTACCTACCCTCATGCCATACCAGATGTATATGACTTTCTTTCATCTGCTGAACTCAAATTAAGATTTTTAGAAGAATTCTTCAGCTTTTTAGGTCTATACAATGCAAGTGACCATCATTTTAAAGCACCACAATCCACATAAGGGCAACATTAAAGTACTCCAGATGACTCTGGTGGTTAAATCCATACCTTCTGAAGTAATATGATAGGTGTGGGTGAGAAACAGATCAATAACTAAGTTTATTAAGTATTTTTATTTATTTATTTTACAATAAATCTACATTTCTTTTTCACTTTTACATTCTCCTTCTTATTCATATCGCCCCCTACTGGGCAAGGGGACAATTTATGATAAAAAATGACTTAAATATTGATCTGTTTCATCATAATGTGTCTGAACACATGGATTTAACCTCTGGAGTCATATGGATTACTTTTAATACTCTCTTTCTGTGGATTTTGGAGCCTTAAAATGTTGGCACCCATTCACTTGCACTGTGAGGATCTACAGAGTTGATATATATATATATATATATATATATATATATATATATATATATATATATATATATATATATATATATATATATTTAATCTTAATTTGTGTTCTGCAGAAGAAAGACAGCCATATACATCTGGGATGCCAGGAGGGTGAGTAAATCATGAGAGAAATTTCTTTTTTGGGTGAAATGTCCCTTTAGCAGCAGTGCAGTACAACAGATCAAGTGCAGCATCAAGGACTTCGTTGTGTAAATGAATTCACTCAGTGAGTTCGATCATTTGCCAGTTTAATTATGAGTAACTGAAATATTTTTATATGGTAATATCAATCAGAAAATCGTTAATTAACAAACAGAAACCTGTCATATTATTCATATTTTGTGCGGATTGAAAATGTGAGGGAAAAGACAGTGCATGTGATACTCAGTTGTTCCACTAGAGTGAATCATAGGACTTAACATTTCAATAAAGTCTACCATTGATTCCACCACTGTTGTTTCTCATTAGGTTATAAGCCAAACTATCCTAATTATAAGCCTTTTTCATGGCTAAGTGATGTAGTGAAGTCATGTTTTTAATACTGGGATGTTTTATTCTCCTCTTGTAGATTAATTTAGGTATTTAGGCCCCTTCAATCATCCGAATGTAAACGGAGATAAAGAGAATCCATCTTGATTAACCAACTGTTATTCTCCAATTCATTATATTTTCAGTATGAGCATAAAATAATATGCCGTAATCAAATAGACAGCATACATAAAATTACATAACATTAAACAACAAAAGCCTTGCCAGCTGTGTAGTCACAAGGAAATTGGCTGTCAGGAAGTTTTCTTTCCTGAACACCTGTAACAAATCGAGACTGTAGAACAAGTTAATACAGTTAACAGTAAACAGATCACAATTGTGCGGCAAGACAACGGAATTTGCAGACAACAGAAGAGAGTCAGATAACAAAATTTGGGGGTGTATATAATTATATTATGAGATAAACACTCTGTATCGTTGCAATGTTCTTATTTTGGCAAGCACAAAAAAGGGACAAGGAGGTTTTTAATGGCCTTTTTCTCTGCCAACTGCTTAACAGATGAACAATGCAATGCATTTTGTTGACCTATAATTACAGTGTATTTATTAATGATGGTGCTGATAGTCATCATTTGAGAGTCCTCAGCTAAATAACACATTCACTGGCATCAATACATAAACAAATACAAATAAACAAAAGACTATTTCCCTTTTACGACAAAATGTACACCATATGTGGATTGCTATTCACATAATATTTTTTTTTTTTAAGTTATAAAAAAAACTTTCAAATATGACAAATTAACACATAACAGGAAGGAAACTAGATTTTCCTCAAATAAATATCCACAAATGTTTCCTCACCCAAGATATTACAGGTTATAAATGTTCTCTTGATCATCAGGACCAAATAAAAATGATGCTCTCAGCAACACTTGCAGGTCTTCACAATCATATTTGACAATTGTTCTACCTAAGGAAAGTTCCATTGAGCATTAGTATTGATTTATTTATTTATGGCAGGGTACTACTTTTAAAAACATAATATTAAGTGCCTTGTCATAACATATCATACTCTTATGTTGACCACTGACAAAGGTAACTTACACAAATATTTTATATTACATTAATGCCACAGAAATTGGGGGGAAAACACAAGGGGGAAAAAAATAATACTGACCTTATGTTGCCTCCCCACAAAGTAAAGGATGGGCAGTGGATCTAGAACCTGTGGTACACAGCAAGGTTGGGCCGAGGCACCAGGATTATGATGACTATAAAGTGCAAGTACCTGTGGTAGCCAGGTTAACAATTTCAGACAATATCAGACCCGTATTTTCTAAGTGGTCAAAAAGTGAAATATGTTTAGAAGTATCTCTCCTAACTGGTACCTGTGAGTACTTATTTTCTGAAGTCCAGACATAGGAGCAAGAGCCAGTACAATAGTTGGCATAGTAACCAGAGGGTTCATGTATCCACTTCCAGCCCAGGTCTTTGCGAAAGTCAATATACAGGCTTCTCACACAGCAACCGTCAGACTTTCTGCATGAAGAAGGCTAATTTATGACACACTGAGGCCCTTGATATGCAACAACACATTTATGCACAGTATGAATTTGTCTGATGATGATTTTATTATAACAGTCATAAAAGGCTCACTCAGTACAAACTCCATCTGTCTCAGCTTGCCGCTTTCTGCGGGATTTCAAATGACTGTGACCCTCAACAGGAAGTGACATCACCAGAATGAGGGGCCTTGGCACTTGGCTAGCTAGGTTTCCTTTATCACCTCTTTGACCAGCCAAACCTACAGTGAAAATTTGCAATATTAGCTTGTTCCATTGTTTGATTACTTTCATTTGGTAAGCTAAGACAATAAAAATCATGCAACTTTTTATCACTAACCTCCTATTGTGAATTGAAAATCAGACTGTGGCTTATCACAACCACAGTGCAACTTCAGCTGAAATACTTGTTCCTCCGCTATGATTGAAATTTTCGAGAAAGATGGATTAATCATGTATGCATTGTATAAAGTGCTGTTTAAAAAAAAAAAAAAAAGTCCCCATTGAATATCAGGGACTTAAAGCTCAAAATAAACCCTTTTTTAGGGAAGGGGGTTGAAAAATGTAACAACGGGGAAAACATTTTTTTACATTGACCATGTTAACTCAAAAGGGCAGATTTTCTTGCTTCCATTGATGCTCTTTGAAAAATTCTCAAATTATGCTAGGATAGCATGGATCATCAGATTTTGGATTTCAGACTTGTAGAGTCTATGCCAGCTCATGTGTATGCTGTCATAAAAAGCAAAAGGAGTGACATACCAAATACTAAATCTATTCTGATATTTTTTTGTTTTCAGTAAATTTTTCCCTTAAAATTATATGCTGAAAAACAATTTGTTATTAAAAAAGTGGACTCAGACTTTTAAAAGGCACTGTATGTTTTCAGTGAACTAATATGACATTTAAATGACCATTTGAAGCTTTTATAATGCAGTTCACTGGATGCATAAACACGTTCTTTTCCATATCAGACCTCTAGTACCCACTGGCACTGTTGATCTTAGAGGTAGCATGAATTCTCACCTGGCTTCTCCAACCAGTCCTTCAAGGTCTTAGTCACATCAAAGGACAGCCACTTGTTGGCCAGTTCATTAGAAATGTAGTGTGATCCCAGGTAGTGAGCCATGTCCCCAACACCATGGTACATCTCCAGTCTCTGCTCGGAACCAGGAGCTATTTTTGGATCCTTGATGCGCAGACGGAGCTCTGCCTGGGTGATCATGCGCTCTGAACCCAATGTGAGCTTCATCTCTGTGATGTTGAACCATAAGAGCTTTCCTGGGTTTTCATACACTATTGATGAGATGCACAACAAAATAATTAAATATTAATATATTAAATTATAATAATATATATATAAGTATATGTCTGGAATCATGCATGTACAGTATGTACTTACAACAACAGGGCCTTGCATTTAGGAACCAATTTAATATCTGCTGAATCATGATTTTCCAAAAGGTATTAGTTTACATTAACACTGTATGTAAATTCTGTAATAAGCCATGAACAATTCCAGCTCGTTTGAATTTTGAATGAAAGTGGCAACTTTGTTGTTTTTGCGAGTCTGAGTCAGTAGGGGGCATGTCAGCGCAACTCCAATTGTACAGGCAACAAACTAACAGCTGATCAAAGACAGGACGGAGCAGAGTGAGGGGCCTCGAGAGTTTCACTCTACATTTAACTTGACACTGCATCATAAAAACCCAGCATTTATGGCTAGGTATGCTAAAAAACAATAAAATGCAATGCAACCATAGTAAGATGCGTGTGTACAGACAGACGGATTGGAAGAACACATCATGTGAGAACAGCCCATGTCTAAATCGGACAGACTGACAAACTCATTTGCAAAGGGAAGTATTCAATTATATGAAATAAACCAAAGACTTCTAAAGCCTGTTTTTGTATTTTCTAATTATTTTACTCATCTGCCACAATGTAATGTCTTTGAATTATCTGAATGATTAAATGTATCATATTATATGCTGATTTATAGTTAATGTATTTATTATATATTGAAATGTCTTTATTTGGGGGCCTTTTCCAGCCAATATTGATATATGCGATTAATTGTGATGAATTGTATGAAACTATTTAATCAATGACAGCACTTGTTTACATAATTGAAATATAAAGGTTAAGGCCTTTGCACACCAAGTGTGAATTTTTGCCACGATTTCTCACTGCAATTAACATTTTGAATTGAAACAATGGATTACAAACTAGCTATTTACGCCTGGAGCAACCATTCATGCTGACAAAGCAAGTTTTTCTTTTTATGATGTAATAGTTTTCTAAAAAATCTTTGCTGTGTTATGCAGAAAAAGAAAGTCATACACATCTGGGATGGCATGAGGGCAAGTAAATTATTGTTGGGGGTGAACTATTCCTTTAAAGTTATAATAAATATTAATAATAATGCTATAATTTAAAAGATTTGTGTATCCTTATATAACTTAAATGTAGTTTCAGCAACTTGTAGTGCTAACTCCTTTTTCAAAAATGTTGCTTAACTGTAGTTGTACTGCTTGATTAGCAGCTTGCAGTTTGGAAAGCAACAGTTTCAAAGCAGCTACCACAACATCATTGGTGCTTAACATGTGCTGTATCACGAGCACACAAATCTAAGAATTGTAGATGCTAAATAGTGTGAAGAAAATAATGAGATGGGTTGGAGGCGTGAAAAACATCCAAGGGGGTGACTTTTGTTATTGCCAAGTTCATTTCAGATAACGAACAACAAAACATACCCATATAAGTCAAGCCAGGGCTGTTGCCAATGTCTATATATGGTTTTAAGAGACAAAAATAAATTGAGGAATGTCTGGGGTTCAGTGATACACCATTCAACTTTACAAAGGCACTCTCAATACAGTATCTGAGTCATTAGTATTCTCTAAGCCGCCCCCCTTCCTGTTTGTCACCCTCCAGTCTCTAAGGAAATCATCAGGCATTTACCTTTAAGCTGCTAAATCTAAGTATTTATAGTCAATAACATGCACCAACAGAAAGGCTACTCACTCCGTTTCATTGTGAATTTGTGAACTTCTTTAGCATAGTATTCAGCGTCTGTCGATTCTTCTACAGACGAGAGTACAGGATCAATGCTCTGCTCTTCACTTAGCTCCACGGTAGAGTTGTAGACTGATATGAGTTCTACTGGAATGTTTTCTGCCTCTGCTTCTTCATCCAATTCTGGTTCCTTATGTAATCGCAACTTACTGAGGATCTGCCCTCGAATGGCTTCAATGCGCTTTCTCTTTATCAGTTCCAAATCTAGAGAATTGCAAGTTGATAAGGCTCCACTATAGCGCACAAATCCAAGCAGGCATTGGAGTACCAGTAATAAACTCTCTGCCCTCATGGTCCACTTTGCTGGATTTTATGTTCAGTCTTTGAGAGTGGTAATAGATATTTAAACGACTTGTAAAGAGTAGACTTTCTGGACTGTAGATCTGCCTTCACTTTAACATTGTAGAAATTTCTCCATAAGGCAGTGCTTTGAGCCAAGAGTAAGAATCAGAACCAAAACAATCAATGAGATACTGCTTCCCGTAATACTATATTAAAACAATAACAACAATAAAAGCCCCAATAGATCTGACAAACACAAAACTCACCACTGAAGTCAGAGGTTCAGTCACACAATAAATGTCCTCGCGAATTACCACGTGTCGCATTTGGAATTCGTAGTTCCCATACCATAACCTCAACAATTTCTTATATTGTTGGTTCAAAGTAACATCAGTTATTTTGTTCTGACTTCCCCTTGTTTGGTAAACTCTTTGCTCTTGACTCAAGTAATGACAAAAGAGGAAAAGGAAGAAGCACAGTTTAACCAAAAGACACAACACTTCCTTTGCAGCACAGTAGTTTCCCTTCCAGATTTAACCCAACACTGGACAATAAATGAGGCAAAGGGTTATGGTTAGCTTATTTTGACATTCATATGTATGGAAACAGCTGGAAATGGCTATCCACTCAACATACCATCTTATTTTGAACAAAGGCTATATTGTAAAACCAACATTCCATAATAATGGACCAATTAAAACAAGAATTATTCAATCTGCCATGTGTTTAGAAAATGCAAATTAAATTCCCACAGGAAGTATCCTACTTTATCAAGACAAACATAGATGACAAAGCCTTGTCTTACAGTTGAAACTAATTAAAAATAAATAGATAAATAAAAGAATAGGTTTGAAAATTACAGACAGATGAAAAACAGATAGATCTAAGAAAGAAAAAAAGAACAAAGAAAGAAAACAAAAATAGTGCAAGAAAGAGACAGTTAAAACAGAGGCCTTGTTTACGTTTGACATTTTTGACATTTGGAGTTTGAATAGTTTTGCCCATTTGAATGTAACACAAAACAGTAACTGACCCTTTGCTAAGCCCCGCATTAAAAGCACTTCTAACCAATCATGTCTTAGCAGACAGTTGCCCTGCCGCCATTATTCTTCTGACACGCGTTTGCTATTTTCCAATGACAGCCTGGAGGGAGTAATGTGTGTTTGAGTACTTTTAAGCGGGGTTATATATATATATATAATATATATATATATATATATATATATATATATATATATATATATATATATATATATATATATATATATATATATATATATATATTTGTGTGTGTGTTTGTGTGTGTAAATTATAAATTAAAACATGTTTTTGCCGGTTCATTTGTAAAAGTGACATAAGTTACCCAGCGATTATTTAAAAATAATCTTAAAAAAAATATGTAGAAGAGCATGTTATGGATTAAACTGTGTAATTCCCAAATGAACATATAACATCTTCAACGACACCTACATTTGCTCAAGTTAAAGCTAATAACTGAACGTTAATTCATAAACAGGATGTATTGATTCGAGTCATGGTAAAAGCGATAGTAAATAAACAGTTCACAGCATCAAAATGAGTGTTATGAGACGTTATAAACAGCTCTGTTCACTTACGATAATGTTAGTAGATGTGTAATCGCTATTAAATTAAGTTTTTCACTTTTTAAGTGACTAATAATCGTTTGCCTTGATTCTAATTCAGACGCTCTACAGTTTTTAATCAAATCACTGTATTTCATTTACAAAAACTTCAGATGCATTAGAATTGCCACTCTTCATACCAGCCCATGTAAAAAATATTATCCATTCCGTTTATGAGACTATTTTGCCCCCAAAAACGCTATCTCCAGTCTCCCATTCATCCCAATGGGGAGTTCTGCAGAGCTTGTCAGAACGTGCAACCGTTACTAAAGTGGGCAGAGCTTAGCGAAAGGTCAATCTAGAAACGAAATAGCAACTCGGGTCATAACAGCCAGTATGTGCTAAGTGTAGTGGATGTACTTTAAAAGGAGTTAAAGTCAGATCTGTTGGTTTTGGTTTAGGTATTAAAAAAAAATTTAATCTTAAATCGTGTCTGTAGAATTATAATATATTGGCATTCTCAAGACAACATTATTAGCAGAGGCACCTGAAAGCTGCACACTCGTTGACATAAACCTTTACTTAAGTAGATACGTCATCTCTCTCTCTATTTATACATAAAAGTTTATTGTCCTTCACCAGCATTTGAGAGGACGTGAGGAACCAAACACATAGGACACAAAACAACAGACTAAGATGCACAATCTCCATTTGAACCCATTTTGAAAAAGGTTGTCAACTGTTTTTTTATTATTCGTTAAATAGTTTTCTCACCCTCTAAAAGCACATACAATGCTGATGTAGCTTTTGTTCTATGTTCTAAACTTGCTCAACACGACTCACTGGTAACCCATTTGTTAAAAAATCGGAAAACTCTTTTAAACATTGTTCCTCTCTCTTACTCTGAATCAATGCATTCTGCTTATAAAAACATGATGAACCATGTAAGTATTTTTCTTCAGCCTCACTAAAGCAGTTAGAAACTCCACTCAAAAGGCAACAAAGATCTTTTGCAGACTATCAAAGTGTTGATTCTCATTATCTCTAAAACACAGAGCATGCTAAAGCAAGATTTGATGAGACATAATCAACTGGACTGATAAGGTTCACAGGGTGTGGTTTGATGAATTACGCACATACCAAAAAATAGAAGTACAAGCAGTGTACTGAGAGAGGTCATCCCAATAGATGAGGCTGTTGAAAGGTTTTCATGTAATGTACCCTATAATCAGACCACTGCATGAGAAACTATTCAAAATGTATGGTCAGAAATGATCCACCTTTGAAAACTGTTTAATTTGATTGACAAAAAACATCTACATAAACAAAACAAAAAAAACACACAACATATATTTGTATAAAATGTGCAAAGCGTACAAAAAGTGTACAAAAAATAAAAAAGTATATGCTTGATGTCAAAAATACACATACAGACTCGCAAACAAATTCAGCTCTCACCAAAATTTTGTTAATCATCATAGCATCCTATACACTATAAATTTGCATTATGAAAATCACACACACCATGTTAGTACATCCATCCAATATAACAAAACTTTTTATCCACTCCATAGCACTTCTCTGATCTGCACTGAAATATGCAACAATCTGCGATCCATTCTCAACTCTCCACACCATATCGGTCAAAGTGCCGCAGAATGATGCACAGCTCTAATTCTACTGTTCCCATGGCAACAGTGTGGAGCCTGTATCTGTCTGCTCCACTGTAAATGAGATCTGGAGAGCGCAGCTGTGGTCCTCCACCAACAAAAATCTGAGAAAGTTGATCCTGCCAGGATCCCAGTGGTCGCCATGTCACACACTGCAGACGATGCTGTCCTGGGCTTGATGGTACATGGCAATAACCATAACCATATAGCTGGCATCGCCCAAAGGAGTCCTGATGCCACACTTGAAGATGAAGCTTTGGCCATCCTAGAGGCAGAGCAGACATCCAATATTTTTTTTTAATCAAAATTGATCCCAAACGCTGCCAAAGACAGAAACATTAGACAAATACCTTGTAGGCCCTTGGTGGTATAGTGCAAATCAATGGGATGACTCCAGTATGCTATATCCCCTGTTTGAGGCATGTCCACTTGAGTCTGGCCTTCCTTTAGACCAGAAAGAAGTCTCCATGCTCCTCCTGATTAGCAGTAAAAGGTTTTTAAGTTATTATTTAGCTGTTATTCAGATTAAAGCATACATCTACTATGTCACATGAGCTTGTGTAAAGAAGTTAAAGGGATAGTTCACCCAAAAATGTCACCTGGCATCGCAGATGTATATGATATTCTTTCTTCTGCACAACACAAATTAAGATTTTTAGAAGAATATTTCAGCTCTGTAGGCCCTCACATGCATGTGAATGGGTGCCAAACTTTCAAAGCTTGAAAATCCACATAAAGGGAGCAGAAAAGTAATCCATATGACTCCAGTGGTTAAATCTATATTTTCAGACATGATCAGGGCTGGACTGGGAAGCGAAATCGGCCCAGAATTTTACATGGCAACTGTCTCAAAACTTGTGGCTTTCCTTTTCTGCATACCGTGGCGCCGTTTTGTGGTCCGTTCTGCATAACGCGGCGGCTCATTTGAGCTTATAACGGCCCATTCGGCACGTTTCGCAGCCGACCCACTGGCCTGCTCGGTTCTCCCTGTGGACAGTCCGCCCCGATCGGCCCCAAAGTGCGTCGGCCCACCGCAAAAATGCCCGGTATGCCAGATTACCAATCCAGCCAGATATGATGGGTCTGGGTAAGAAACAGGTCAATATTTAAGTAATTTTTACTTAATTTATTTTAATAAATTCTCCTCCCTGCCCAGTAAGGGGTGATATATGCATGAAGAATGTGAATCATCAAAAACAGAAGGAGAAAGTGAAAGTGGAGATATACTGAGCAGGGAGGAGAATTTAAGGTAGAAAAGGACTTAAATATTGATCGCTTTCTCACCCACGCATCATATTGCTTCAGAAGATATCTGGAGTACTGTACTTTTCTGTTGCCCTTATGTGGATTTTGGAGATTTGAAATTTTGACACCCATTCATTTGCATTGTATGGACCTACAAAGCTGAAATATTCTACTAATTTGTGTTCTGCAGAAGGTCATACAAATCTTGGATGGCATGAGGGTGAGTAAATGATGAGAACATTTTCATTTTTGCTAACCCTTTAATTCGTTAAAATGTGAGAGAAAAAAATGACTGAATTGAATGAAGTTTCAGTTTGATTGTGCTTTGTCCCAGCTGTTTCAATACCAATTTTTGTGATCCCCTTTATTCCCCTGGATACTGTATGTTCACTCTTTGAAACTTGCCTGAAACTGGAACAGTCTGCATAAAATATTTGCAATTAAAATAAAAAGGATACCTGTATGTACACCCCACTTGCAGAAGAGGCTGCTCTGTGGGAAACCGCTGGCCCCAATGATCTGTCCAATAATATGCAACTCTGCCATAAGAAGTCCTAAAACAGTTAGATACTATTTAGATACTACAATTTGTAAAATGTTAGTTTGCAGATCTAATAAGTCCATCAGTTTATATTATCACACAGGTTAAACATCTTCATATATGCCTACTTGTATTGCCCAAGGCATATTTTACTATTCATGTGTCAATGACGTGATACTTGTTGTTTTTCAAAATACATTCACACAAAACAATTACTTGAATACACATCTTCTATTTTTTTTAATTACTTAAATTTGTCTTTTGATATAAAATACTGAGTTAAAAATTATTTCGTTTTTATTCATGTCATCTTGGCCTTACACTGACACCTAGGGGCGTGAATGCAGCATCATTCAAACACATTATGATTCTGATGCCACTGTAAAAAAAAATCAATAAAGGCCTGAGTATACTTTTCACTATAAAGGCCTGAGTATACTTTTGTTGTTCGCATTGCTGAGCGCGGAAGTCATCGGCACAGTCTGCGCGCCCTGACCACACATGGACCAGATTTTATTGACCTACGGACAAGGCCCTCGTCTTTGCACATCGTCGCCGCATGCGCCGGCCATTGACTGTACTAAAGGAGCTGTAGTGGGCATGCGTCGAAGGTGTTCATATTCACTCGGGGTCAGACACGTATACTCAGAAAGGCAACGCAGCCGATCGATATGCAATGCACAAAAATGAAGTACAACCCAGGCCTTAAGCAATTATGAATTTAGTCCATGAGTAAAAGTGTCCAATAGCATGGTTGTTACTGTGATTAAGCGAGTAGTTTTTAGCTGGCAGCCCCCATGTAGAAAAAGGCAGCATTAATAAGGTTACTGAAATGACTGGCGTCTTCATATTATGCGAGTGCTCACGGTTTTGTATGTTTCAAAACTGTAAATAATTTGAGTAAAAATTATTTAATGAGGGAAAAATTAATGAGTGCAACTTTATATAAAATGTTATGTGGTGTAACCGTCTGAAGATAGTAAAATTAAACAAGACCAAGTGTTATTTTCACATTTTCTTTAAAACATTATTAATATTTTAAAAACCAAAATGGTGGTTGCCATTTTTTGTCATGTGACAAAAAATAAATACAATAAAAAATAAAATAAAAACAGAGAAGACCTCATTACTGTGTGCAGATAAAACTAGTTTTGTTTAGATCATATTGGAGTAACCCTGATATATCGTCTGATATTCTTGACTCAAAAATTAATGGTATGCGTTTTCCTTTTCGTTTCACTTGACTTCTCCCAGTAACTTCATACTTTTTTTTTTTTTTTTGGAGCTCGCAGCAATATAATATAATTTAATAACCAGCGATTACTTCATGTAATGTATTGTTTTAGTGATGTGTGCACTTCGACTGTACATGAAACTGCAGTCAGCTACAAGTACACTTTCAAACTCCGAATTAGCGTCGAAAACTTCATGTAGCAGGTGCTCTTTCTGTGTTTGCACTAACACAGCTAACATTAACATTATTATTTTTTAAGAATAGTCCGTATAGCTAAAGCTAGCCATTTAACGAGCAGACAAGATACATTCGTTTTTTGTTTCACCACGAAGACCAATAACATGCCTGAAAAAAGCAGAATACTTACAATGTACTCCGCGTATCACCGTCAATCAGTTCATAAAACAGCGGCACTGGTCAAATTTAAATTGCAAATTAGTTCTAATGCTAATCCATTTGTAAGTTTTTTTAAACTGTTTACAGCGCCTTCATGTCGTCAAGGTTGTTTTTCCATAGCAACGCTTCCTCGTGCTCTTTGTTGCAGGAGATTTTTGCCTTGAAAATGATTTTTACTGCCATCCGGCGCCAAGTGCTTGCATTACACTGCAAGCCCAGGAGTAATTACTTCCTTGATAATATTGATGTCAAATTCATATTTCTGTTCCAATCTCATTTTGAGCTCATATATTATTTCCTTGTGATGTTTCAGATCACGTACAGACACGTTTTACATAACACAATCACTTAAATGTTAGATGTGGAATTCGTTGTTTAATTTTAACCTTCCATTGTTGAGGATTGTGTGTTAGATTAAAGGGGTCATGACATGGTTTTTTTTATTGTATTATTATGTTCCCTTAGGTGCAATTATAGTATTAATATATATTTTTTTAAGAAAAACTTTTAAAATCTAGTGATTTATGACCTTTTCCCACCCTGTTTCTCATCCTCTGATTCAAACAGTCTGTTTTGGGGGCGTTTTCCATTTAAGACTTCAGTGTTAACGCCCACTGTTATGATTGGCTAACGTCAGTGCCTATGTATCAATTATTGACGCCCCCAGCCAGAACAATATGCAAGTAAACTAAGTAAAAACACTGTGATTATTCATAATGAATGAAATTGCGCTTTAAAAGGTAGTTTAAAGTTTAAAATAGATTAGGCCTACTTACAGTTTAGCGTCGTCGTTGTTCCCAGAATAGTCGGCACGGACTTATCTTTGAGCAACAGTTTTCTGGCAAAGCCAGCATCATATTGAGATTTGTTCTCAAAACAGTCATCCTTAAAATGTACAGAACAAACGCTTAAGTTAACACTGCTGTGACTGGAACGTCCGCAAAAAATAAACTGCATCCATTTTTCCCTGACGTCTGGATCTTTCGGCAGCTTATTCAGAGGTTTTGTTTGACCACAGCCAGGAACAGCACATCTGTGTGGCATCGTAATTTTCCTGTGCACAAGTAGTCTCTGTCAGAGCTCGCTGTCCATCGACTGAACACTTGTGAGGCGCACGGCGATACTGAAATGAGCGTAGCTGTCTTGCGCTTAAAGCGTAGTTATCTTGTGCTGGAGGCGGTCATATGCAAACGCTGTTACGTCACTTCTAACCGACACGTCACTTCTAACCATGAATCCAGAACGAGCTGTATTTTGAGCTTGATTAAATAAATGATTCGTTTAGAATGGGGAGGACGTCTTAAAATATTAAACTTGCAGGACGTTTTAATGATACAAAGACCTCTTATATACCAAAAGATCAAGGCAAATTTGGTTTCTCATGTCATGACCCCTTTAAAATGTGTCGCTGACATGAAATTTCAAGCACTACAAATAATATAATTACACTATGCATGCAGTATGACATCATATGGAACGAATAGGCGTGTGTAAGTCTTCCCCTGGCCACGGGCATGATGTTATTAATGCTTATTAGATATTGATCGGAAATCCCTTACACTAATACTGCTCGTATAGCTGCAACAGTAAACTGCCTAGGATCAGTTTCCCACCTCATATACAAACTTTAATTACTCGCATAAAGGGAACGCTGACTCTAGATCAGTGGCCAAATTCATCTTAAAAACGTTAACCTCGAGTCACTGCGTGCATGGAGAATGTCTTTATTTCTGAAAGAATTTAACATTTTAAAACAAATATACAATAACGTAGTTCAATTCCTACATTAATACATATTTATTAGATTAAGGTAGCATTGAAACATTCCTTTTTATTTGCATCCATTCACATTTAAATCAATAAGCATCCGATCAAACTCCAAACGATCCAGCAGATGACAGAAGATTATTTCATCGGCGTTCCTTGAGCTTGTGAAGACTCTCCACTGGATTTTATCTTAACTTCTAAAACTTTATTTCAAGTGCATGATCTATAGGTGCAGAAATCCCCACTAAACATCATGTCTGTTTATGGTTAAAGAGAGACACAGAAGCAATTGAGACGAATTGTGGTGAATTCTCCAAGAAGCTTGGAACATCCTATCTGCCAACAACCAAGAAAAACTGTGTCCAGGTGTACCTAGAATTGGTGCTGTTTTAAAGACAAAGGTGGTCACACTGAATATCGATTTAGGTTTTTTATGTTTACTGAACTTTGTATGACATTAAGTGATAAATGAAAACTATTTATGTCATTATTTTTGAAGACATCCTCTCTATGCAACATTTTTCACAAGTGCCTAAAACTTTTGCATAATACTGTATTTCTCTTTCTCTCTCTCTGATAAATCTCTTTGACTGGGATTCTGTTATAGGTCTATATCTTGTCTGTCATTATTTAATTTAATTGTGAAAATAGTTATTTGATGTAGTATTGTAGATTAAATGTAAAAAATATATAATAATAATGATATCAGATGTATTTTATGCATTTTATAAAAATCAGATGACAGCTGGAACAAGTTTATCTTCTTGCCCGAGGTAAGGCATCAACTTGCCTTTGAACATGATAAACTATCCAATTATTTTACAATTTAAAAAGTAAATGCTCATTCTTAAGGGATATACAGCTTTTAAATAAACTAAGCGAAATTGTTACTGCATATTGATCTCTGAAATGCATGAGCAGTTGGTTCCATAATGTAGGCTATTTTGCGATTTCTATGAATTAGAGATTGGACCACAGAACAATAGAGAAGCTGAATGCGTGTCTGGAAAATTTTGAAATGTGTCAAACAAATACCATGTTGGAGCATAATGAAATAGTATAGATTGACAAACAAGCAAAGGTGCAGAACAGTTGCAGCCCAATTTAAGCCTCGACTAAAAATATGGCTCCAGATGGCAAGAAGTTATAATTATTACTTTTGAATTTTATTATTATTAGTTTTATAATTATAAGCCTATTATTATAACCTATGAGGTTGTATTCATTCCGTTCACCCTCGGCCAATGCTTCAGGAGGACGAGCTAATGTCCTGGATGGAGCCAGCGAAGGAGAAAGGGCCATTGTGCTGGACAGAACAAGCAGAGGAAGGGCCATTCTGCTCGACGGAACCAGCAGAGGAGACATAGGGGGCGGAGACATAGGTGGATCTAGGAGGTGGAGACAGTAGTGGAGCAGGTTGAACCACAGGGGGTGGAGTTTCTGGGGAGGAGGGCGGAGCCGGAGGAGGTTTGGTGAGGGCGGATGGAGCAACTGGAATAAGGATTGGAGATTTAGGAGGTGGAGATTGTGGTGAAGTGGGACAAGCCGTAGGAGGTGGAGTTTCTGGGGTTAAGGGTGGAGCCGTGGAAGGCTAGACAAAGACAAGTGGAGCCAGGAGAGGCTCGATGAAGAGAGGCTCGACGGGCAGAGCCAAAGGCGGCGGAGCAGTGGGCGGTTCGAATGGCAGGGCCGCAGGAGTCCTGGGAGCTAAGGGGCCGTGGAAGGCCCGGGAGCTGACCTCCGTGGTCGAGAGCACAGACACTGACTGGGGAGCTGCCTCCATGGATGCAACTTCAAACATCGACTGGGAAGTCCTTTTCCTTCTCCTCCTCTTCCAGACAGCTGGGAGCCTTATTGCGGGAATGGTCGAGGCTACAGGCGCTGGCTCTGGGATGGTCGAGGCTACAGGCTACTTTGGGGCGTTCACTGTGGGAGGTGATTCAATTTCCTTACCCGCTTTACCCACAATAAAAGGGGAACCACAAAGTTCCAGAGCCACTTCTAGGTATTCGCACAATGTTCAGTGGGGATCAGCTGGAGGCATCTGTGCCTTTAGTGTACAATTTAGACTGGTTCTGAAGTAAATCGCCAGAGCATGGTCATCATAGTGCACTACATTAGCAAGTTTGAGAAACTCACGGACATGATCCTCCACTGGACGGTCCCCTTGGGTTAGGAGACGAATCTCAACAACTGCTAGATCCATTTGTGGTCAGTTCTTCTGTCACGGTATGTAGCAGAGTAAAGATGGGAGATGATGGATCTATACGCAGGCTTTTAATGAAGGTGATGGAGATACAAAACGTGGTGTTACACAAACAACCAAATAATTTATAAAACCCAAACACAGGAACATGCTAAATAGCGTTCAAGGTAACTTAAGAACTGACAAGGAGTTGGAAAAACTAGAGGGTATATATGCAAACTTGGGTGATGACAAAACACAGAACGCCTGGGATCAAAGATGGGGAACAGATGAGTAATCAACAGGTGCATAAAAGTGTAGTTTGGGGCCAACTAATGACAGAGGACAAAAAAAAAAAAAACATATCAAGAGTCCTAGGAACAGAAAGGTGACAAAACTGTTACACACTATTAGAACCAATCTATTAGACTTTATTTTTTTTTCAACTGAAAAAGTTGTAGATAAAGGGTTTCTAAATGTGTTTAAGCTATTACAGGTTTTTAAAATAACAAATACTATAGTTTAGTTTTTAGAAAAGACTATCTGTTGAACAAGGGTAGAACTTTAATATTGGTAAGTACAATTTAGAAAGGATTAAAACTTCCATGAACTGTGGAAAACTATTGACAGATTTCCTCCTTTTCTAACTGTCCTTGTCACCTAAAGGTGACCTAAATCATTAGGCCTGTGTCCTGCTAAACTAATATTATTGTTGTTCAAATAATGTCCATACAAATGCATGCAGTTACAATTGTAAATGGGTTATGGCTAGTCAAAATGTTGAGTGGCTAGTGACCTTGGAATCTACTAGCCACAGAGGCTGGTCAGCCAAAAGTTTAATTTCAAACTCTGATTGTATCTCTAGAAACTCTTGAATTGTTACACAACACCATCTGACAGTTTTACCAAACTTTTTGGAGCCATGCCCTCTCACTTAGACCACTAGGGTGGCACAAAGCTCTGTGTGCAAAAATTTTGTTTTAAGAGGAACTGTCACTTTAAGGTCTATTCACACAAAGAGCAAATATTCACGGTTAACAAGACAAAACAAAACAGACAGAACAAAATAGACAGAAACACTAAGAGACACGTCTACCACTGGGATTTCTTATGTACAAATATTCAGGGTTAATACTGGTTTTGTTTTTTAACACACACACACACACACACACACACACACACACACACACACACACACACACACACACACACACACACACACACACACACATACATACACACACATGCATACACACACACACCAACACCCACACCTTTGGATTCAGTACTCACTTTAAATATTATTATAAAATAATTATTTCCTAAAGTGTGATGCTCTGATGAATTTTGTAGATTGCAGTATTATTTATTGCACTATAGCAGCAGCAGTGGTCAACTCGATCTTCATTTCTTTAATCTTCCAAAAATGTCTCATTTAAATAATTCTACATCTAAACTCACTCAGACTTTATTGCTGGGAGATCAAGATCTGAGGACATTCTTGTATTATCTTCCTCTTTGTCAATGGGGTCATGATTTTTACCATGAGGTAAAAGAGTGCTTATCAAGAGACATCTCATGTATTAAGAATTGAGAGGCCTATGGGCCGCTATAACATGGCGGCCCCCAATGATGTGTCACGTGACTTCGTTCAGCTTTATGCGCTACAGTACGCTTGCCAGATTTGGCTGGATTTTTCATATTGATGGAAGAAAAGTTTGGAGCAATGTCTTACACGGCCAGTTATATGTACATTTTATTATGAACCGATCCAAAATCATGCATTATTAATAGGGGTGTGCACGGTATTCAAACACCAAATTCACTATTCGGTTATTCTGCACGTGTTTAGAGATCTTAAACCCGATCTGAGTCCAATGGTACCAGACAAACCTGCAGGTTTTGGGCCAGGTTCAGGTCAGTTTTTTTTTTATTTTTTAAGTAGGCTACAGGGCGAATTACGGGCTGTTCACACGTGTGTCAATGCCATGTAAACACGCACTGGATGAACTTGTGTATATATACACACACACACACACACACACACACACACACCTCAATACACCTACATTCTGTTTTACAATTCGGTGTGGAGGACAGTCGCATTTCTTTAGACACTGTTAACAAAAATAAATTTCAATATTTATCTCGAGACACCTGTGTTCTGTTTGACCATTTGTTGCACTGCAATATGCTTTTTCAGTGCTTGTGTGAAAAATCAACATTCTGATGAAGTTCAGGTTGCAAAGAGGACATAATGTGACTGTTGCGACTATAAGCGTAGCGTTCGCTGCCTAATGAAAAGTGAACCTGCCCGGGCAGAATTGCGCATTTTCCATTGACTAAGAATAGGCCTACTTTGTTGCAGGCAGTGACAGATTATTTTTGATTGACTTTAATGTGATTTTATCATTTGAAGTTCTGTGTATTGTGATATTAAGGCTCTTAGCTCACTGTTTTTTCCCTGCTTCTGAGATCGTGTTTGATCGCGTTGCCCTTCTGGCCGTGCCTGCCGGCAGGCTTTCCCCGCCTTCCTCGAGACCTGGGAGGGAGACAAGGGGAGGGAAAAGGGGAGAGGGAAAGAGCGAGGCAGAGCGACAGTGAAAGAGAGGAGAGAGAGAAAACAAATTGCTTGTCGTTCTCAGACATGCAGTTGCCTGGTCCTCGACCACTCCTCCCCCCCTTCTGGTGGACGACAGCCACACCTCCCCAGGCAGACAGCAGTGAGTCCTCCGACCCCTGGTGGATGGAACGTCCCTCCATGTTCTGGCAGCCGGTAGCGAGCCCCTCCACTCCTGACAGTGGCTCCACCGCTCCTGGTGGCCGGCAGTGAGCCCCTCCTCCCCTTTCAGATGGTGGCCATTCCTCTGCGTCCAGGCAGCCGGCGACTCCGTCCACCAGCGGACGGCCGAGGCTGAACCTTTGGGCAGACGGCAGTGTTGAGGACTCCATGACAGGGCATCCCTCCTCCTTCCAGGGTTTCGACATCAATGTAAAAGGGGGATTAAAATGGGAAAGGAGGAGGTGGGAACCGGACGAACCATAAAGTAATATTTTAATAAAAACTTAAGAGACAAACAAACACACACGGCAGCTGCGTGTGGCTCTCTTTCTCCCGAACTGTTGCATTTGGCTCATCATGGCCCGGCCCCACCCTCCTCCTCGTCACAATCGGATACCATGTAGATGACTTTAAAAATAGTCCCTTGAAAATATTCCCTCAAAATGTTTTTTTGTATATAATAACCTTTGACTTTCCTTTTCGGAGATAACATTTTTCAATGATTGTAAAATATGAACTTGTTGTGATGGGGTCCGTGCGAGTACGCTGTTGTCAGCGCTCTTAAAGCGGTTCACGTTAGAGGTCCGCCGGTTTCGGGTCAGTTTTTCCAAGTAGGACTTTGGGTTGGGGTTTGTAATTTATGTAAAAATATACACTTCCAAACTTGTTTTGCCCATGAGTTAGAGGCCTTTCACACCGAACATGTTTTTCTATTGTTCTCCTATGTAAGCTTGCCGGACGAACGTCCTTGACTGCTGCACCGTGTCTTGCTGTTCTTCAGTGTCTCATGCAGTGTCACAAAGATTTCACAGTTTTCAAAATTTTGAACTATTCAGGTTGCAAAGTTACTGTTAGTGCCTTGCACTCGGAGTACACAGCTGACACAACCTCCGAGCCCTTGCCTCCTGTAGCTTTGCTTCCTGCTGCTCACAAAGTATTTTTGTGATTACTGTAACTTTAGACACATTTCTCACTTATAGGACATCAGGAACAGGAAACTTTCTCTTTGAGACTGTTTCTGCAAAAGCCTTCAAGTTTTCACTTCACTTTTGATTGATTGCATTTGCTAGATGGGACTGCCAACACTCCCCTGCTCAAAAACCTCTATGAAGCCCTTATTTCCGGCACCATTTACACAACAAATGTCTATCTTGGGAACTTTCACTTCCACATTCTGTTTCTACATCCTAAAAGGAAAACCTGAGTAAACCAGAAAATGCAATTGTGTAGCACACGTTTTGACTCGGCCCACTGTCCATAAACAAACAAGAATAAAACACAAACAGAACTGGACAGAACAAAAGGAATTAAATAAAAAGACAAAGGTGGGTGAACCCTACAACTCTAGCCACATAGGGAGCACATGTCAACCATAGGCCACCAGGATAATGTGGCTCAATTGACCTCAGTGATTATGTTATGTGACAGATAGCCCTGGCAGTTCATCTCCAGCAAGTTTATGGTTAACATCAGAAACATCCTTTAAGTCACTGCAAGTAAACTTGCACTGCCCTTGCACTGGAAAGGGGGCGTTGTTGAAAGAGATGCATGCCCAGGCGGCAGACAAGAGCCTTTAACTAGACCAGCTGTACACTGATTGGCAATCAATCACATTGATAACTAAAAAGAAAGAGAGGTGACAGTCTATTCTGCATAAAAAAAACCATGTATTTCCAATAGGACTCAAGTGAACTAGTATGAATTATTGTTATTATTCTGTAGAGAAGTTTATGCCTGAATTAACAGTATGGTCATCATCATGGGGGATCCTGTAGCTCAGCTGGTAGGTAGGTAGATGGACAGACAAATCCTTATTGATGAATTATAAATACAAAAATTTGACATACTACACATGACATTGCACTGTATTAAAACTTTTTGTGATTTGCAGCAAAGAACTCTTATGCAACCTGAAAACTCCAGAGTACCATGACAAACACCCCCACCTGGACTCTCCTGCCTCATAGTTAGTGACCACATTATTAATGTTCACTTTTTAGACTAGCAGTTCAGTCTTTAGGATAGTTTGGGAATAGGTCAGGAACACTGACAGAGATTTTTCCAACACAGATCATGCTAATAGTCCTCCAGAGCTGCTCTCATTCACAGCAAAAACAAACATATTTGTTGAGCTTAATCTAATAAGACTTTTATGGTCAAGACTACGTGCTGATTTAAAAAAAAAAAGACAACTAGATAGAACTCTCATATTCAGACTTTGGTTGAATGCAATTTTCATGCATATACAGTCTACACCTTCAGAGTGATTATGCCATTAATGAATAAGACCCCCTATGGGCATCATACATTATATCGCGGCTAACTAGTAATAACAATTGACATTTTAAAAACACATCCAGGCATGAAAGCCAGAACTTGAAACAACACTTAATGCTCAAGCAAGCCTAACTTTATCTGCAGCATGACTGTTTTGAGAAATTAATGTCTCTCGAATGGACATTCAAAAATTATACTTTTTCATATGAATCGCGTCACTCAAGGCCAGCTAGCGACTAGATGTGGGCGTGTCCAGCGACGCGACAAAGTTGAGACAAGTTCAACTTTATTCAAATGAAGAGCGACTTACGGAAGCGACAGCCAATAAGAGAGAAGGTGGGAGAGCTCACGTGATCATTCTCTCTCTCTCAGCTCCTGCAGTAATGGAAAGACGGATGAAAGGCTAACCGTACGTTCACACCAGAGGCGGCGAGAGCGTCAAATCGACCGGAAGTGATTCATTTTCAATGACAGCCAGCGTCTGTCGGCGGCGAGAAGCGGCGCGGGCGTCAGATGGAAGTTCAAGTGCAGTCAACATTATGGTAATGAGCTGTGACACGGTTCAGGTGCGTACACACTGCCAGCGAATTTATCGCTGCAGGTCGCCAGTGGCTGGCGGTGAAGTACACATTTTCCAGTGCTCTATGATATGTCTTCCCACGTACAAGGACATTTTTAAGAAATGTACTGCGTGGAAAGGTGTATCTGAGATCGCGGGGATTTTATGGACCCAGACAGACCGGCATTTGCATTTTCGCCGCAGATAAACAGCCGCTATGGCAAACAGCACACTTGGTTTCTCATTCATCTTTGATATAAAGCATTTTATGTACTGATTCCATTTATATTCAGGCATGTGATTTGTGAAACAGTTGTCACACTTTGCTTGTAAGCATCAATGAATAAAATCTGACTGGATACACTTTTCGTTTTTCTCTGTTTGCAGATTAATTAAGAGTAGAAAGCGATTAAAAATACATAGGCAAAAAGGTGATTGAGAATGAAAGGATGAAAAATATATTGGACACGTTAGGCCAGCAAAGGCTTTGATGGCCCTGCCTGGGGCTGTTCAACCAAGTTGTAATTCAGTGAATAAGACTTTATATTTAATATTAAATTTTCTTTCTTTTTGGAAATAATTTATAATATGTGTTCATACTTCCCACGGTCTAGTGTTTATGTCATCAGATAAAAATAATGAAATTAGCGAACTCAAATCATGACACATTTCATGAAGTGCTTGTAAAATTATTTGAGGCAGTTTGCAAAAATAGATTAAAACAAAGTACATTTAAAGTGTTAACAACGTAGCAATGAAGGCAATGGTATTCAGGTTCCGGTATACAGTAGATGACAGGACATACCTGTAAAACAGAATGTTTGAATCACATCAGCACTTTCGCTTTGGCTTTCCTGAAAGATGTGTTTTTTTTTTTTTTTTTTAAATACAGGAGACAGAACTTTAAACACTCATTGAGAACATGCAATATGGCATAACATAATATAATTGTAACAGATAAAGAACGGGCAAGGAGGTGGCTGGAACTGTAAACAAACAGTAAACAAAGTTTAACGCAACGCGGACGCGTGCGTCTCTCTTCGAGCCACTTTATCTCCTCTCCCGCTTATCATATAGTAACAACAGTAAATAATAATAATAATAATACATTAAATACAATTACAAATCAAAACACAAAAATATCTGAAATACAAAAACGTAAAGCGCAACATATTCATAAGGCTTCTTGTTAATATAAAGTACCTGAGGATGTAATTCTGCTTAGTTAAGCAGGGGGCGTACAAAAGAAAACCAACCCTTCGTTCAACGGATCAAGCATGGCGGCGTACAGACGAAAACTGGTATCTGCTGGACTGAGGTTGAGTATATTATATTCAGCCGTCTCATGTTAAGATTATTCCATTATCCAGACGTATCCTTTCATGTAGCCTAAATGTCATTTCTGTAGTTTGCCATCGGACACGTCTGTTTGCGTAGTAGAATCACTCAGGCGCTATAAGATGTTACACAGTACTAGTAGATGAAGTATCCTGTTGCTTAAATGTCCTACTATAAATTTCGAAGAACTCTTAGTGTTATTTCTGTTTATTGGCATTTACTGTCATGCATGAAGTGTTGCCAGATTAAACCGTCTTTCTTGAATTGAGTGGCTGAGAGTGATAGATCATGAGATGTTTACACAAACATTGTCTTCATATCTGATGTAGTTGGGCAGCTTCCTTGATGAACGGGAGCGCCTGTCAGACTCGCCGTAGACTTGCTGTGCTGCCCACAATCATAAGGAAGAACTGGATGACCTTGAGTGTCACAGGTGCTCTGTGTGCTGTTCCTTTCACCCAGGTCTGAACCATGACATTTTTGAGTGGAATATTATGCATTGCTTTATAGTCTATTAAAATGTAAACATTTAGAAAAGATAAAAAATAAACTTAAAACAACAACAACAACAACAAAAAAACTATAATGTCCACAATATTGTCAAATGTAGATGATAGTATTACAGTTAAAAAAGCTATTTTAATATTCCTTTCACTTTTTTTTATAGGAATAATTCACCCAAAAACAAATAAATATAAAATATATTATCAGATATTTTCATAATCATTTGTCATGAAAATTATAAATCGAGTCATCATTAATGTTAACACTGCAAATCATACGTGGACAAGTTATATATGCATGTAGCCTACTGTTTAAATACAGTTTAAATTAATACACTTAAAGAATGCATGTATTGTCAATTTCCTCTTGAAATATTCTTAGTTCAGTGTATTTTAATTAGGCAAATTTAGGTACCAATTTGCAAATTGTTTAATTACTCATAATGAGTGTTAATAATAGCGTGTATAGAAAATACATATTTGAGTTCATAAAAACTACATTGTGGATTGTGGGATATTTCTGACCTTTGGACTTCTTTTGTTTTTATTTGAAATTAAGTCAAATCATAACATGGTGCGTAAACCCAGGCCACAACGTACCGTTTCCTTGGTGATGGTGAGACGTCAGGTGAATGTGCCTTTGTGCTTTTCCAGCGATCAATGACGTAATTATAGGTTGGAATGAAACAAGGAGACCGGCAGATCAACTGTGCTTGTTGTCATCTTGTAATTAAACACACTATCGGGGTGTAAGCAGAATACATATTGTCCATTTATAGAGAAATGCTCCAACACTGATTAAATTATCTTTACATAAGAGGAAGTGAGGGATACGCATCTGTGTAGATCTTCTTCTGTGTTGCAGACAAGATGTGGCATTCAGTGTTGCCATATTAGTTTGATGATTTCCAGCGCAATGATTGTTCATAACCTGCATATATGTATAAAAATCTGTATAAATGGCATATATGAAAATCAAGAGCATATAATCCACAATATCAAAACATAAGCTTTACAACTTTAATGACACAATTATGTAACAAAATGAAGTTTCAAAAACCTTTCCTTATACCTTTTTTTTCTTATTCACAAAACCAGACAATTGCACAGGGTTATCAAGAAGACAAATAATAAACAATGTTTTTGTGCTACGATTTAAGTAATGTTTTTGCAAATCAATATTTTATGAATATGTCAAATAAAGATTATGTGTAATCTGTCCTACCTTTTTACACTGTAATGGCTCATTCAAAATTCCAACTTGAACATGCTTGACAGCTGTCAGGAAGGATGAAACACTGATGTTTATCCATACCGTGTTCAGGCCTTTGCACATATCCAAAGAGGAGTGGCACTTTTAAGTAATGTCACTTCTGAAAATTCTTTGTCCTCCATTAATAGATGTAGGAAGTGTACAGTAAGCTACATAATCACCTTCTTTTGCAGTGGTCTCATCCAGCATCATTAAGCTTCTAGCCAAAATGCATATCAGGTGAAATTTCTCCTTTGGGTGGCAAGAGCATCAAATAAGTACTGGCATTTATCACAACTTGAGGTTCAGAGTCATTTCACCATGTTCTTAGATTGCTCAATTTCTATCGCTAAAATCCACAAGCAACCCCTGCAGTTCGTGCGCTTACTGGTGGGTGTAGCAACATGTAGCTCCTCTGAAAAAAATATAATTTATGTCAATCAGTGTTTTGGCAATTTGGTTTATTGATTCTGTTATTTATCACTCCAAACCTGTAGGCTTTTATATCTTTTGGGTAGCACAAAAGGATACATTTTGAATACTTTTTTACGCAGCTCTTTTAACAGAAGTGGTCACTTTGAACATATGTACTGTGATTTTGCAGTATGTGGAAAAGAAGTGGGTGAAGCTGCTTCCAAATGTCTTCTTTTAGAGTTTCACTGGAAAAATAGCAGTGTACGGTTTTGGAACAACACGAGGGGGAATAAATATGACAGAATTTACATTTTTGGATTAACTGTTCATTTAATATCCGTTTTCTCTTGTTTAGAAACCAGAATTTCTGTCCCATGAAGACTTGGTACGGAGAGCATCATCTCTGGTCACTGACAGTGCTAATACTTACCTTTCACAAACCACTTTAGCTCTGCTTGATTCTCTCACAGGTTATACAAAGGTAATCCTAACTATTGGAACAGTGGATTGATGCCTTTTGTTAACTACAACCCTACTCTCAAAGCTGTTAGGAAAAAATCTTGACAACCTACTTGTCTTTTCTAGGCTATAAACAACCTTGTGACATTGCACAAGCAATACGTGGCATCTATCAGCAAACTTACTCCTGCAGAGGAGGATGCTGTCTGGCAAGTCATTCTTCTTCAGCGTCAGGAGGTAATTATTTGGAAACACTAGACAAAGTTTACTGGCAGTGACTTAATGATCACAAGGGTTACCATTATCCAAAGATGGTAGCCATATATTTGTGGCATCATGATCAAATAAATGTATTGTTAAAATTGTTAAATTTTTAAAAACCTTTCCTTTGCTCAGATTGACTGTGAAGTTGTTCTTCATTGAATTAGGTAATTGAAAGGCAAAAGGATTGCAAACGATTTGAATCTTGCTGGATGACTGCCATCAATCTCTCAGAGTTGTCTGCTGAGGCAGCCTTCAATGCGGGTAGGTTGTGGGTGTTAAAGATGCCATTACACAACTAATTACAGTCTTGTTAGCCTTGCAGACACCAATCAGAGCACTTGCCTGCAAATGGCATTGAAAGAGATAGTTCACTCAAAAATGAAAATTCCTCTCATCGTTTACTCACCCCCATGTCATCCCAGATGTGTATGTCTTTCTTTCTTCTACAGAACACAAACAAACATTTTTAGAAGAATATTTCAGCTCTGTAGGTCCGTACAATGCAAGTAAATGGTGACCAGCACCCAAAAGGTCCAAAAAGGACCTCGAGTAATCCAAATGACAGTGGTTAAATCCATATCTTCTGAAGCAATATGAGAGGTATGGGTGAGAAACAGATAATTATTTAAGTCCTTTTTTTACTGTTAATCTACACCTTCACTTCCACATTCTGTTGTAGAAGAGACTTTCATATTCAGCCACCAACTGATTTGGGCTGGTCAAAGGTGTAAATTTATAGTAAAAAAGGACTTAACTTTTATCTGTTTCTCACCCATACCTGTCATATCGCTTCAGAAGATATATAAGATGTCTCACTGGAGACATATGGATTACTTTTATGGTGCCTTTTATGTCCTTTTTGGATCTTCTGTGATCTGGTCACCATTCACATGCATTATGCACATGCCAAAAGAGCTCTGATATTCTTCTAAAAATATTTTGTGATGGTGTGTTCAGCAGAAGAAAGTCATACACATCTGAGACGGCATGAGTAAATGATGAGGGAATTTTCATTTTTGGGTGAACTATCCATTTAAGACAGAGCTAAGTAAAAGTGATACCTACTTCCACCTCGTGGTCACTCGTTGTATTGCAGTTTTGGTAAAATGATGTCATAGCCTAACCATATCTTTGCTCTCTAGGGGCTGACCAAGCTTCTGTGACAGCACAGAGCAGTCTACAGGTGGCACAATCCCAAGTGGAACATGTTCGACAGCTATCAATAGAGGCTGAGAAAGCACTCAAAGACTCTAAAGCTGAAGAGAGTGAGAGGCTTCAAAAGGTCCTCAGCACTGCAATGGAGGAGGATGAAGACATTCCAGATGCATATCTACGAGAAGACTAGTTAGATTAAGAACTTATGCACAGTTGCTTTGCTTCAATACACATTTAAAGAATTGTGACCACTCCAACACCAAGACCTACCCCACTACCATCTGAAACACTGAATCCTAACTTCAGTTATTTAACTTATAGAAGTGGCTCAAGACAAGTGCTGTGAAATGTGCTGCTTAAGTGGCTATAAGTATTAAAAACCAAACTAAAGGGTGTGAAAAGGGGAGATAAGTAAAGAATTGGGTGAATTCCATTTCCAACATCAGGTTATTTAGTTTCTTAACAAAAATGTAAGGGTCTGTTAAATTCTGAATGCATGCCTTTTCTGTGGTGGGATATGCTTTTAAGGCTATGGGTCCTTTTTAAAAAAAATAAAAATGATGATTACAAAACTTTGTAATAAATGTAAGCAATGTTTAATGCTATAAAATATTTTTCTTCATTTTCCATGCCTTTGTTACAGTATATACTGTACATTAGAGTCCATCAGTAAATTATACTTAAGTAATATTAAAATGCATTGTTAAGGCTTTTCTTTTAGTTCTACATTTGCAATAACACCAAAATATAAATTCCCTTATTTCTGTTTCCTTCATTCTGCATTACCGTTTTAACAAAAGTAATTAATCTCTTATCAGTCTTATTTCCAACATGAAAGGGCATGTTCGACACTGATGTCTCGATCTCCTTATCTCCACCTGTTGTTTCCTGTGTTCTGGTTTGAAGGGCCCATTACCAGCTAATCAATCATGTCACTAGAGATGTCAGTCTGCCTTTGTGCTGTCCAGAGTCTTTTCACCTATCACACACTTTCATTCAACCCCTCAGAACCAAGGTCATATGTGTTATTCATTCATCCTGTCACATTGTAATTTTCTAACAGACATGATGAATAATGATTAAATAACTTTTAAATACAATAAGAATAACAGCTCAATTATTATGTGTAATCAAAAGCCCCCTTACGGTAAAGTGATTTATTTTCCCAATGATCCCATTACAAAATCTCTATTCCGGAAGGTGGTCTTTTAAGCTTTGTCTTTTGGGGGGAGGCATAAATGAGTTGGCATAACATGTTCATGCACCATTTGGGAGTCTTGTATGTGTTTGTATGATAGACAAATAGAGTGACACTGGGCTGTTCACACATAGGTCATGCATCAGTTGTCTAAATGTGAGAACCCTGACCACACCAATAGGAATGTGCTCTTTCTTGGACAAAGAGCCCAACCTTTGTCTCAACAATTGTATTTTTCCAACTAGAGCTGTGGTCTGAATTAAGAAGGTATTTTTTTTGTGATATGTCTGATATTAACAGACATTGTTTGGATAAGAACTACACTTTTCTATTTCAATGTTACCATTAATGCAACCAGTACACCTTCTCTGGTGATGGTTTTCAGCCAGCAGAGGATGCTCTAGTACAAATTACACAGCTGACTTAGTTTTCTTAAGAGTAACACATCTCTGGCATGAAAAAAGTGTATCTATGACAGTTTGTTAATTTAACAGTCATATTAAATTGTATTCAGTGCTTTTGGATATTCTTAAATTTGTCTAAAATATGTATCATTTAGTGGTCTACTGTCATGATCAAGTCATGATCCAAAATCTGTTAAGCAGTTGCTTGACAGTTAGTAAGTTAGTTGATTGGTTGGTTGGTTAGTTAGTTTGTTCAAGGGGTTGGCATAGATAGTGTTCCCTCCAAATACGAATTTTAAGGGCACTTCAATAGTAATTGCTTGCTAAATGGACAAAATAAACACTGCAATGGTTTATATAACTCATCCTATCAATATCTGCCCACTGCGACGAGTTTCATGGCAATTTGGCTATGGCAACATGGATTTAGATCCTAGATTTCCAACATTCTGGGATAAAAAGTTCACTAACATGCCATGTTGACAACACTCAAGTAATTTGGGTTTGCTAGGCTCATCAAAGGAAACCCCATAGTCGGCACTGACTACAAACATTTCGTTTTTGATCTTGCATGCTGTATTTATAAAAGAAAAGATGTGTTTACTGCACCGAAAATAAAAGAGTAAGAATAAAAGAATACTTCACATTGAGTGATGGAGGGGGATAACACAAAAATGAGATTGAGAGCGCAAATCAAAACATATGGATAAACAGCTCTTCACAAAACATGCTCCTCTGCATTTCACTCTTCAGCCTTCATTAGACATCCTCCATTCCCTGCAACTCTTCAGTGCTGGGTACTGGCATGGTATATGGTGACATTCCACACATGATTTATTTTCTGAGGGGAGCTGTTTAATGTTACTTGTCTAGGAAATGTTTAAAACTGCAGCTTGAAGAAATATTGTAGTGTATTTACTTGAATAAACTATAGTGACTCTGCACTGAGGGAGTTAAGTCAGAACGTGCTGGTACAAAAGAGAGCGCAACAAACATCTTTTAAGGGTCCTTAAGGACTCATGCAACATTCCTGGAGCAGGCAACACCCGCAGTGCACGTCCTGATTTTGAAAAAAGCAAGGGTGAAAAATATCATTTTTAAAGGGTAAAATAATATACAAAACCTGATAGTGTTTAGATTTAGAACAATTATGCGGCTCTTGAATGCTTGGACGTTTAATACTTGATAAATGACAAAAACACTTTTGAAAGAGTTTGAAACGACAGGTTTGAGCAATTATACCTCAAGTGCTCTAAAGTGTGTCTATTTGTTATGGTTTCAAGACAACCTCTGTGGCAAGATGAGGAGTAGATCAATTGCACTATCACTTGAGTATGGAATACATTACCATTTGAATGTTACTATGACATCACACCTTTAGAGACACAAAACCTCTTTGCGGGAAGCTTGTCCAGTAACCTGCTTAAAGGTTTTTGTTTATATCTAACAAAAATATATCTAAATTAGAGACTGTAATCACACTGTGTTTTTCTAATCATGTTGTGCAGTAAAATCCAAAAGTGCGGAAACAGAATGTTGACTTTTCTTTAGCTTAAATCGTCTGTGCTTACCGAAATTCGAAACACTACCTACCTAGTGGCCAAAGCGGTTATTGTTGTTGGGAGTTTGGGCATATGTGAGCTCCATTTTCTGGGAGTAATGTCCACAGAGGGGCGACAAAAGCAAGTTGTGAAGTACGGTTTACGGTTTATTCCAGGATTTTAGCGGAAAATGGTTTATTCCAGGGTTTTAGCAGAAAGTTGTCAATCTGAAATGCCATGTAAACAAGAACAATGATTTACTTAAACCATTTAAGGGATTAAGAGAAAGTGGTTTAACACACCTAGGTTCCTCTTGGAAAAAGTGGCTTCATTTGGCCGCTTTCTGGTGTACATGTAAGCATAAGGCATATAATGTGGCCGTTCCTAGGGTACCGGAAGAATCGGAATCGACATGTCAGCCTCCCATGTGATCATGTTGATTTAACATGGTTGTATAATCAAGCTGTGAATATTTGAAGTGAAAATGTTTTGTACAAAATGTCTGTGGAGGCGAGGGCATGGTTGAGTGTTTGTCTGGGGAGAGAGGAAGCGGTAAGCATTTTCACCTCAAATGAATAATTGGTAATTGCTGGTGATTGCTTTTTCTTTGTTAACAGTGAGAGATGGAGGAAATAAAAGGGGCCAGACCTCAAAGTGAGAGAGAGCCGAGCCTGCACATGTGTGTGTGTGTCAGTGCAGCTATAGTTTGATTGTATGTCTGAAGCTTCACTGTTACGCAGTAAAGCAAACGTGTTTGTGTGTAAACAAATGTACCTTTGAGTTGGATTCTCTGTCTTCCGCTTCCTCATTCCTGGAACCTTTGTTACACTGGTGCTGAAACCCAGAAATAGAGGAAGTATATGCTGTCACAGAGTCGACGGCACTGGAGAAAGTCTTTAAGTCCCTTGCCATCATCCACCAGGCCCTCATAGAGCTTTGTAGAGAGCAGCAACAGTTCTTTGAGGTGCTCCTTCGGGCCCAGGAGGAGGAATGGTAGGTGCTGCGGAGCTTAATACCCCAGGAGGGGGTGGCCGGATTGGTCCAGTGCCACCGACCGGCATTGCTGGACAAAGTGATTCAGCTGGTGGAAGACCATCTAACTGCGTGTCTGGTGGCCTAATGTATTGCTGCCCACATCTAGCTCAAAATTACTCAAAGTGACAAGTGCCCTTTGAGGTCACATGACAAGTTGCGGAAGTTGACTAAGAGGTAGTGCGTACGGATAGGTATGGGATATGTCAGATTTACCACCAAAGCGATTCAGCTGGTGGAAGACCATCTAACTGCTTATCTGGTGGCCTAATGTCTCATCCCCTGTTCATTCTCCCCCCTTCCTTCCGTCCTGTTCTATTTGCCCAGAAATGTGGGAACATTCTCCCAAGACCGGCTCCCCGGTCATGTGGGTTCTCTGCTTCCCCAAACCCCGTCTCTGGTGGTGCTTGGGGAGGGGTGGCCTGGGCCATCTGTGGCTGCTCCATGTCAGGCTGACACTGGGGAAGGGGAGGTGTCCTCCTCCCCTGCCCTTAGGAATTCCTGGTAGGGTATTTCCTGCTAGAGCAGTCATGAGGTGAAACCCTGAAGCACGCGTTTGACCAAGTGAAAGACAATGTCAATAGTCAATGTCTCCAGCCAGTCATTGTACTCACATATCGATATTTTTCAATTATAAAATATCTGTTGTGTAGAGTGACAGTACACTCGGACAAATGAAAACACAACCCGGTTGTTGATACCAAAGAGCCATCGGGAAATGTTATTTTAGGCGGCTCATCATAATCCAATAGCAGGTCACTTAGGACAGGGAAAAACACTAGCCATCTAATGGCCATTTCTATTGGGATGTTCGCTGGTGGTGTTCAGCATGCCGTGAATGTCAGCTGGTGAATCCCTCAGCTGCTCCAAAAGCACCATTGTGTCCCCTTCCGTTGATCGAGGTTCCTTTCGAACTAATTGGCATTGACCTTGTTGGGCCATTAGAACGGACAGCATGCGGGCATCACTTTGTGTCCTGGAATATTAAGTAATCCGATATCCATGAGCAGTGTCTCTGCGTAACATCTCAGCACATGGCAATGTATAGGCACTCTACAATATTATCTCCTGAGTGGAGATTCCAAAAGAAATCCCCACTGATCAGGGCACAGCTTTTATATCACTATGTGAGCTGTACGAATGATTGGGTATTAAATCGATTCGGACAAGCGTGTACCATCCTCAAATGGATGGCTTGGTCGAATTATTTAATAAGACCTTAAAGAATATGATTCTTAAGTTTGTGCATGAAGATGATTGGAATTGGGATAAGTGGCTCGAATCCCTGTTATTTGCAGTGCGAGAGGTCCAGCTAATTGTCCAGTTAGGTCCAGTTAATTGTGTATAGCGTGTTAGAAATTATGAAGGAAAATTGGGAGGAGGGACCTTCACAGAGCAAAAATGAAATTCAATACGTTCTTGTCCTGAGAGCAAAACTCCACTCATTGGGGCATCTATCACAGGAGAATTTGCTACAGGCGGAAGAACGTCAGTCCTGGCTGTATAACAGGAGAGCTCGGCTACAGGAGTTTGCACAGGTAGATAAAGTACTTGTATTGCTGCCCACATCGAGCTCGAAATTACTCTAAGTGGCAAGTGCCCTTTGAGGTCACACGGCAAGTTGGGGAAGTTGACAAAGTGTTTATGCGTATGGATACGGGCGGGGCATGTCAGATTTACCACCTCAACCTACTAAAACCATGAAAAGACGCAGTTCCCATATCCTTGGCGACAATAGTTCCAGAGAGGGAGGAGCTTGGACTGGAGGTGAATCTAAAAGCCAATCAGTTCACCCTAGTCCATTGTGGAGACCACCTCTCTCATATCACAAAGTATGGAGGTTGCCCAGTTGAAAAATAATTTCTCTGATATGTTCTCTCTTCTTCCCTGCCACACTAATCACATAAATCACCACATCGGGACAACCCCAGGAGTAGTGGTACATAGTCGTCCTTACCTCTTAACTGAACACAAGAGACAGGTAGTATGGGAATAATTAAAGGCCATGCCTGATATGGGGGATATAGAAGAATCCCACAGTGATTGGGCCAGCCCGGTGGTTCTGGTACCTAAGAGCGATGGCTATGTCTGGTTCTGTGTGGATTAAAGAAAAATTAAGCCAGTGTCAAAATTTTAATCTTATCCAATACCTCATGTTATCAGACGGCTAGATTGGTTGAGCAATCACTTTTATTCGACATTGGATTTAACAAAGGGATTTTTGCAGATTCCCTTAACGCAGATGTCCCGTGAAATAATGGCCTTCTCCACACCGTTTGGTTTGTTTGGGACGAAGTACAGCACCATAGAGAAGGAGTGCTTGGCCATTGGGTGGTCCTCACTCGCCACTACTATTTGTTGGGACAAGCATTCACCCTCTGTTCGGATCATGCCCCACTCCAATGGCTCCACCGCATGAAGGATGCCAACGCCCAGATCACCCATTGGTATCTGGCACTCCAGCCATTTAATTTTGAGGTGGTCCACAGGCCAGGGGGTGCAGATGGCTGTGGGGGGAGTGGGCTGGCCAGACAGTTCCCCCAGCCTTAGTCAGGCAGTGGGGGGTATGTGGAGGCAAGGGCATGGTCGAGCATTCGTCTGGGGAGAGAGGAAGCGGTAAGGGTATTCACCTGAGATTAATTGTTGGAAATTGATTTTTCTTCGTTCACAGTGAAAATGGGGGAAATAAAAGGGGCCAGACCTCAGAGTGAGAGAGAGAGAGAGCCGAACCTGCACGTTTGTGCGTGTCAGTGCAAGTCGCCAGTGGCTGGCGGTGAAGTCGCTAGTGGGTGTTCCCACTACTGGTTGCCTAGTAATGTTTATAATTGACATTCACGGATGCCATTCCATTGCTGTTGACAGCGAATCTCTTTTCTTGCCACTAAATACAAAGATTTTGGAGGGAAAAGACTAAATATAAATGGAATCAGTACATAAAATGCTTTATATCAAAGATGAATGAGAAACCAGGCGTGCTGTTTGCCAGAGCGGCTGTTTATCTGCGGCGAAACTGCAAATGCCGGTCTGTCTGGGTCCATAAAATCCCCGCGATCTCAGATACACCTTTCCACACAGTATTTTTCTTAAAAATGTCCTTGTACGTGGGAAGAGACATATCACAGAGCACTGGAAAATTTCTAACAGCAAGAATTAGCCTTTCATCCATCTTTCCGTTACTGCAGGAGCTGAGAGAGAGAGAAGGATCACGTGAGCTCTCCCGTCTTCTCTCCTATTGGCTGTCGCTTCCGTTAGTCGTTCCAAAGTTGAACTTTTGACAGGCCCACATCTAGCGCCAACGGTCGCGACAGCTCGTGTCGCCGGAAGTCGCTGTGCTCGCATTGAAAATGAATGGTATTGAGTCGCTGCCACGCGCGATGTCGCTGGCAGTGTGTACGCACCTTATGTCTGAAGCTTCACCGTTAAACAGTAAAGGAAATGTGTTTATGTGTAAATAAATGTACCTTTGAGTTGGATCCGCCATCTTCCGCTTCCTCATTCCTCGAACCTTTGTTACAATGTCAACATTAAATATTGTACAATAAATATTCATTTTCGAAAATTCAGTTAAAAAATATTACGTTTTTTTTTATTCCAGCTTTATTATTCGGCAGGTTATGTTCGGCTATTACATTTCACTTTACAAATTTGCTTCTTAAATTTCAGGGGTTCAAATTTGAAAATCATATTTTGAAACTGAAATTTGGAAGGTACATTTTTACTACTGAATTTTTAATGTTTAACATTTTTTATAAAATATTTTTCGTTGAAATATTCACAGCGTAAATCCATTGTACAGCCTTGTAAAATTGAAGTCCACAAAAATGCTATCACAGTTAATACATTGCAGGTTTTTGTTTCAATTAGTGCAATTCAATGTGCTTTTTTGATACAAAGACATTTGTCATAAATTTGGATTAATAATCCATTAATAATTGGTATCAAAAGTCAAACATCCAGACCGAAAGAAAAGAATGACACTTTATTGATCCCCTGTCATACATTAGGAAAAACTCTGTAATTTACATCAGAAATAAATTGTAGATCATCATAAAGTTGTCAGTAACCCAGTGAGTAAGTCCTTCTTGAAATTTTTAATCACTTCGAGTACCTCATAAATAGTCCCCTTCACTTTGCCAGGTGAGAGTATGTGCCCGGTTTTCTTTCACTGTTTTTCTACTTTTCCAATTTACTACATGACGAAAGAGCAATTAGACAAAAATGCTCAAGAATAAATCAAGACCAAACCCTAAGGTGAAACACTGGCATATTTTTAAAGGATTTGAAGAAATGTACATAAAGTCCCTCCAGAATGTTCATTTCCAATAGGCATCACTCACATTGAAAAGGCAAACTTTGCCTGGCTAATCACAAAAAAAAAAAATAAAAGAGAGAGAAAGAGAATGCATTGTTTGGTTCATTTAGGCTGCTGAAAGGAACAGATCCTCAAGGAACGAGGCTCACTTCTGAATGCGAGGGGTTGTGGGAGAGTCTGGGGGATCTCATCTTTGAAGCGTTGTTTTAAAAGCTGTTTACATAAAGGATATTTCAGTAGCTGAGTGAGCTGACTTTGTTGATGGAGCATTGCGACTCATGAGAGACAGTTTAGACAACTTCATAGAGGGCAATTCTGCTGTTGGTCTCTCTTTTTAGATGCCACAGTGGCCAAATGATCTACTTGCCAGAGTAACTTAACTTCTTTCTTTGCCCTCTACTGCTGCCATCCAAATAAATGAGTGAGCAAAAGCTAATCCTTGTTGGATTTAGACAAGACAGAAACTCAACAAATTGCTGACCTGGAATAAATGGGGTGGAGCTATAAGTCACCCCCTGCATTTGTTATTTGGTAGGATTAGTTTGTCAATTTATATATGTCCCAATAGACTCAGACTGAGAGGTAACGGCAATGGGGTGAGGGGGATTTCTTGTGGCTTTGAGGCAAGAAAAGCACAGATTGGACTGGAGATGAATTTGTGACAAGGGGGCTCTGAGTGGATTAGAAGGGGGTACAGGGGATTAAGTCAGATACTAACACAAAATTAGCACCCATTTGTTGGACTGGATCTGGACCAACAAGTTGAACAAGTTACGATGATCCTCTAAACAAGTAAGAAATGGAAACTAATAACTGAGTTCTCATGCCCTACAAATACTCAACGGACATTACGAACTCATGTTTTGTTGTTTGTTTGTTTTTTACTCTTCACATATGTTTTCCCCCCTTATTTTAATTTGGTACATTTTTGACTACTGTTTTTCTATGAGTCAGATGTACATTTCTCTTTTAATTGTTTGTTTCATGCACTAAAATGTTTTTTAGGCTATTTTTAAGATTTATGCATTTCAATTTAATAACAAATTAAATTGTTATCAAGTTTAATTGAATGTATGTACTGTAAAATGGTATACTGCTGTAAAATCATAATAAATTAATATGGTATTTTTCTTCAAACTATATGAACATAATTAGTCAAATTAATTGAAGACACTATGGAATTTTTGGTGATTAACATTTTTATTTATTTTTTATACATTTTAAATATAATATTTTGGTGAAAACTATGGTTGCCATGGTTCATTTTTTTAATTTGAAAATGTATTAAAAAGTACTTATTAAGTTACAACATCTATCACTCATTATCACCATGTATATTTGATATGCAACATAATACGTTTATATTGCTTTAATGTAAAATATATAAATATGTTAAACAACGCGTTAAATTAACTTTATTAACATGTCCACCAATTAGCTATCTTTCAAATAATGTTTTGCAAATAAAGAGCGCTTCAGGTGAGCCCACACACACCCCCATAACTGAGAGGCAGAGTGGTACAGTCCAGAGGCAGCATTATCCCTGTGGAGTTGATGCTGAGGAGGTTTCAGAGTTTCGGGGAGAAGGAAAAGAGAGGACTGGTGGCGATATGGCGCTGACAGTGACTGCCCATTATCTCAGGAATAAACCAAGTCACCCGGGGCTGAACGTTAGTCTCCTATTCATGCTGACTTTCGTGTCAGGTAGGTTTGATCAACCGTCATTTGAGTTTTGTGAGAGCACAACCCCTTGCGAAAGTTTGGGGGAATCCAGCGGTCTATGGAAAGTATTGAGCGCGTGGACATGATGCCGTCCACGCTTTTTCAAACGTCACCGTGCAACGTCGTTTGTGCCGTAAAAAAAGTTTCTAAAACTTCTATGTGGGATAGCTTTAAAATATTTCGTCTTGAAACCGAATCCTGTGGTTTAATGTTGTTTTAGTTGTGTAAGACCGTTATTTCCCCCTCAAACTACACTGGTTGTGTAAATACTCAGCGCAGGAATCGAGCACGAGGACTGAGATTCAGCTGCCATTGAAACATTCGAGCAGAAACTGAGAAGCAAAACTGTTCCTGATATGCATTTCTTTGGTAAACATTTATTTATAGCCTCAAAGCTTTAAAGAATTGACGGATACCCGGAGTAAACCATTGACAATTGTGAGCTGGCAGTGGTATGCTTGTTATTGTTTGCCTACGTCGTAATTCATGTCAAATGTTGCACTCATTGTTTGTTCTCTAAAAACACACAAAGCTAAATTGTTCCTATAAAAGAGAGAAATGAAAGGAACTCGTGCACGTATTCGGCGTTATTATCTTAGCATGTTGCAAGTTGATCAGCTGTAAAAGGGTCTGAGCCAGAAGTATGTGACCCACTTCAGGTTAAACAATGTATAGTTTTAGTCTTAAACTTGATCAGAAGATTTTGCTGTAATCTTAGGTGACCCTCAGTACCCAAGAAGTGACATGTGCATCGTTTGTCGCTTGGTTACTCATAAACGCATTGTTATACAATTAACCATAAGACTTGTGAAGAGTTAAACTCATTCTGTCCCTGACGGGGTATCTACAAGCACACCTGTCATGACCGCAGTTGCCTTTTAGCAACGGGCCAGCAAACCCTTCAGCTGTGTCGTGTATCGTTTTGCAGCTATAGGGGACACACACATGCAGGCAGAGGTCAGACCACAACACCGCACTCCGGCTTGTGCACTGCAGGGCGGTATCCATAGAGACCGGGTTGTCTGCACGAGACGATGTCCTCGCGCCAAATCGATCGAATTCCATCGTTGTGTTTGTATTTGTTGTGCTCTCAGAAGGACGACAATTGCGCTTATGTGTGTGGCATGCATTTCAATGTACAACAAGCAAGCATTTTCACGGAGATGGGATGTTTGAAAAGCCATTAAGTTCTAATAAAAGTACTAATGAATTTAGGTGACAGGTTAGTACATAATTACCTACCACCTACTCATAAAAACCATTAGTTATGGGATAAATTTAAGGGATGTTTTAAATGTCATTGATGGAATCACTGCAAGAATTTAGTGCAAGGAAAAACTCAACACTTTAACTGTAAAACGACTCCTGTTATCTATAGATTGAAATATCCAATGTTTGTTTTATATGCAGGGATGGAAATGGTACTGAAAAATAATACTAGAGTGAAAGTACTTAAACTAAATTTAAGAAGTAACAGTAGAGTAAAAGTACCTGTCCTAAAACTACTAAAGTAAGATTAAAAGAGTAGCTCATTTAAAAGTACTCATGAGTAGTAAGTATTGAGTACCGAGTTGTGAAAGCTATGCCCCTTTATAATAAAAACTCTATGCTGTGATTTAAAAATGTAGCACACATACTGTTATTTACATTCCATTCTATGGCTGTTTGCCAGAAAGTATTTTATAGGTGTTTGTGATTGACCACTTTTAAAATGCATCACTTATCTATAACACTACATGAATCTGATTAAAAAAAATAAAATAAAAGGCGACATGATTACAGAAATAAAGATTGTTATTTTCAATATCATGTATGAAACAAATACATTAGAATCAGTTCATGTGTAGAGTCTAAATGTTCCTTAATGCCAACTGAGAGAGTTATTGTTGCGCTTAAAACATGTTCAAAACAATGCCAGGAATGCAGAAAAACACTAAAAAAGCAGGGTCACTTGGTGCGTAATGACCACCACAATAGAGGCGGTAGAGCAGTTGTTTGATACAGGGGCCATATTGGGCTTTAAAGGAATAATTCACACAAAAATTTTAATTCTCTAATTTAGTCACCCTGATGCCATCATGGATGTGTATGACTGTCTTCAGCAGGACAGGAGAATATTTCAGCTCTTTTGGTCCATACAATGCAAGTGAATGGATGCCAAAATTTCGAAGCTCCAAAAATCACAAAGCAGCATAAAAGTAGCCTAATCCATGTGACTCCAGTGGTTAAATCCATGTCTTCAGAAGAGATATGATTGTTTGGGTGAGAAACGGATCAATATTTAAGTGTATTTTTGCTTATAAATTCTCCTCTGATCAGTCAATCTCCACTTTAACTTTCACATTCTTTTTGGTTTTTCATGCATATCGCCACTTACTGGGTAGGGGGAATAATTTCTAGCAAAAATGGATTTTAATATTTACCTGTTTCTCACCCATACCTATCATATCACTTGTGAAGTCATGGATTTAACCATTTTGGAGTCATATTGGCTACTTTAATGATGCCTTTCTGTGCTTTAGAGCATCAAACTTTTGGCATCCATTCACTTGCATTGTATGGACCTACAGAGCTGAAATATTCTTGTAAAAATCTTTTCTTAATTCGTGTTCTGCTGAAAAAGAAAAGTCATAAACATCTGGGATGGTTTGAGGGTGAGTAAATGATAAAGAAATGGTTCACTCAAAAATGAAAATTATTTTAAGTAGCACATGGAGGGCCACATTGTCCTCCTTTCGAGATACAATGTTCCACATTTTGTTCTTGTATCTTTTAAGCCCAGAAATAGTTGTTCTGGTTCTAATACATGATGCACAATTTACTGAAGTTTGTGACTGGTGGAATGTTCTTCCTGAAATATTGCTCTTCAAAGGTTGATACTTTTTTTAACAGGCATTAGAAAAAGCTTGATAAAGGCCAAGCATAATTATAAATTATGTTATCATCTACTTTCCTGGTAATTTATTATAAAATTGAACAATCTCTACATCAGGGATCAGTGTATATATAAACCTCAATATTATTAAAAAATATTATTATAAAAAATGTCACTTTTATTCTATTACATTAATGCTTTTAAAACGTCAAGTTATTCAGCCAAACGTAGTGTGATTTTTGTTATTGTTTGATTAATGGCCTTTATATGACATACTAGACAGTGCTCAATTTGCATACATGTACACTTAAAGTCTGACATTTAATGCAAATACACTTGTCCCACTGTTCACGTTCACTTTAGACCAAACCGACTGCGTTTGCATTAATGCCTCACCAAGACCGGCATTGGCGGAATTGAGGTGTGTTTGACCATTCAGGTGCGAACCGCATCAGCGCGTTCGCACCCTTGTTCACATGAAGTTTCTCAAAATTACCTTTCAAAAAGAGAGCCTTTTGTTTCAGTTGATTGTAGGGACATTTCCACTATCCAGTGCTGTTTGTTCTCCGTTATTGTAAATATCCTGGTACTGTTTTACTACATGAGAAACCTTTCCAAATAATTGTCAGTGCATTCTGAACGAATTGTACTGAATCACAAATTGATTCAGACCGTTTTGCAAGCCCGTTTTGCCAATTCACTGAAAAGAACTGACTCAAAAGAATTATTCATTTGCAAATTGGGCAACATTAGTTCTTTTAAACAGCCAACAGAAATACGGGAAACACTTCATGATTGATGAAATAAGTAAATGTTTCTCAGGTCAGTAGTAGCGCTAATGCCACTGATTAAGAGTATCCTATGGCGAAACATTTTAAATCTACACGCAACTGTAATCCACCTACTCTTAAAATACAAGGAATTGACCATATACATAAATTAGGAAAGGCAATAGACCATTTCAACGATGTAAACAATAACAAATGAATTGGAACGCTGTTAGCCTGGCAGCACTTCCGATATCATTACCGGATTAGTGATGGGCATTTTGGTCATTTTGTCTACTCGAGTACTCCTCAAGGGGCAATTACATGTTCATAACCGTGTATATATAGTAACATGTCTGACAAATGTCTATGGCTGCTTCATTGCATCTTGTTGTTCCAGTGTATCGTCTATTCGTTATTATAGGCTGTTATAAAATAGTATGTTACAAAATGTACAAAAGATTGCATAATCAAAATATAATGCATCATATTTTGTCATTATGTGAAGATTCACTGCCCAACTCTGAAAGAATGTGCACAACACCCATCTGTTCCTCCTTCAGGTTACCGTAGTAATATTAGTAAGTGCGCACGAGTTTGGTTTTAGTGACTGTCTGAACAGTCCATTTTAAAATAACAGGAGATGCCATACTCATTGCGTTTTGTGTGTGTGTGTGTGCGTGCGCGTGCGCGATTCATGAAGCATTCCATTCCACTATTAGAGTCTGAATTTCCACCTTTCAACTGCAGAAAGTGCAACGGAATGACACTTTATATCAGATATCTTACTTGGAAACTCAAGTGGAGATCTTTCATTTTGTCGATGTAGGGAGGTTTAGTCAGTGACAATCATGATATCCATGCTCACAATTTCCTTAACGGTGAGATCGGGAATATTGGATCACTCCTATTATAATCAATGAAGCTGTTATGAGACAAGCTAAGGATAAAACATTTTTTTTTGTATGTGGTTTTGGATAAAAGCATTTGCTGAATGATTACAAGTAATAGTGAATGACTTGCGCAGCTTAATTATAATGGGAGCGATCTATAGTCTCTTTTAGAGCTCTACCTAACAAACTTAAATTTATGCCAACTAGGGCCTATTTGTAATTCACCTACAAGAGATCAGATGTGTGCTACAGTTGTTAGTACTGTACGTACAGCTTTTCATGCGTCTATTTGTCATTTGCTTTTTCGAAGATCTAAACACTTACATTTTTGTTTGTTGCGGGCATCCGGGGAGCATCCAGCCACCAAACTACATGGTCCACACCTCCGTGAAGTTGGTACCCCATATAATTAATCACCAAAACTATTTCATGTGTTTGTGTTGATTTATGCCGCAAAAATTAACGTTTCTGCTGGTTTGGTGTTTGAGATTAAGCATTCTTTTTTGGGCTGTGAGACGTCACTCTCCACCCCATCTCGCCCAAATCGATCCAAACTGGTGTCATTCGTTTGTGCTCCATTTGTGCCTTTTTAAAATTAGCACTTTATCTATTTCCATTCCTTAGAAATAACAAATGATTCGGGGCTGTGACATCACTTTCCACCCCACGTCGTCCAATTTGATCCAAACCGGTGAAATTAATTTGTGCTTTGTGCTGTTGAAAGAAAAAATATAACTAATTCCATTACAAAGAAATAACAAAATGATCTCCCGGATCTGTGACGTCAGTCATGCATTTACCTCATCTCGTCCAGTGCACACATTTTCTGACTCGTTGGTTTGTACTCGCTCGGTGCAGGTTTCTTACCGTTGCTGTCATTGTTTTTTATTTTTGAATATTTTTAACAGTTTGATCATTGCAGTAACTTTAAGATTCAAATCCAAATCAAATATGACCTATATTTGTGAGTGCGGTAAAGTTAGTTTTCTATTTTTGTAATGGAATTAGTTATATTGTTTCTTTCAATGGCACATATCGAGCACCAACGAATGACACTGGTTTGGAGCGATTTAGACAACATGGGGTGGAGAATGATGTCACTGCCGAATTTTTTTTGTTGTTGCTATATCTAAGGAAGGGAAATGGTTACAATGTTTGTTTTTAACAGCACAAACAACCAGTGGTTTGGATTGATTTGAGAAGAATGCCCAAAAAAGAATGCTTAATATCTCAAACACCAAACCAGCACACGCGTACATTTTTGCGGCACAAATCGGCACATACGAAGCACAAACAAATGAAATAGTTTTGGTGATTATTTAATTACATGGGGTACCAACTTCACGAAGGTATGGTCCACATTTTAATAATGACATTTCATTACATACTCGAGTGCGTTAACTTTAGTAACATCAATTGTGTTAAAGTCACTATGAATGAAGCGCCTCCTGCTTTTGTTTTGAATGACAACTAGCCGGAAATGTTCAAGAAACGAAGACGTCACTTCCTTAAAATCGACGAATAGTCCTTGAAATGGTCTATAGAGAACAAATAATTTTTTGATATACAAGTTAAATGCTATGAAATATCCTGGTTTATTTGAGGATTTAGAATAAATTTATCTAGGAATTTACAGTTTGATATTTTGATTTTCAGCGTTAGATTTTATTTATTCCTTTTTTTCTTTCCCCCTCAAGATAAGTGAATGTGTGTTTTTATTATCATTATCTGTGCAATTCATTTTGAGTACGGAAACAAAAGTAGTTATGTCAAATGCTGATCAATGGGGTTCACAAGGTGATTGTGTGACTTACTAGATGACTTACTTGATGTTCTCACCTGTGTAAAGTTTGTTTGACACTCACCCTGAGCCCACGCCGAAACGATTAAGTATTTTTGTAAATTTACATTTATGCATTTTGCAGATGCTTTTATCCAACATGACTTACAGTGCACTTATTACAGGGATAATCACCCCAGAGCAACCTGGAATTAAGTGCCTTAACGGTGTTGGCTGTGGGGATTGAACCAGCAATCTTCTGCTTACTAGTTCTGTGCTTTACCACTATGCCACCACCACTCTGGCTATTGGAATACAGTCATGGGATAAAGGCTTTTTATTTAGCTTTTTTTTGGGGGGACTAATATGAACCCTGGGCCATAGATAGAGCACCTTAAGTTTATACCACACTTTTGAAGCACATGTCCTGTTGCTGTTAACACCTTGTGTCCAGTGGGGTCGGCCGCTGTGTGTCCTATCTTTAGGTTGTCCAGACATGGTGTGGTCATTGGTTGCACTGCAGCAGGGGAATGGGAGAGAGAGGAAAGAATAACAGTTAAAATACCACACAGGAGCTGGGGATTAGCCTTGACATTCCATTCTGTATATCCCGCAGTCTTTTCTCAACCTCTCTCTAACTGCTCTTCGGTCCATCTGATTCATGTCATCTTAATTGCTTTTTTTCCTCTCTCTGACTCTGTCACCGCGTTCCATTTTTGGCCCAGAATCTAATTGGTTGGTTAATAACTTGGACTTCGTATTTTCTCTCAGGCCTTTTTCTTTGTTAAAGGGAGTTTTTGTCCGGGTGTCTTTAACTGTGTTCATATCCATAAATTCTGCCAGAAGACTTAACTCCTGAAGATTGGTAACATTTATTACCTGCTACTCGCGGTACTCAATGATAGGATAATTTGAATGACAAGGAACATTATACCATTTGTTTCACCCAACATTATCCACGAACACAAAATTGTATGTCTTTCTAAATTCTGTCATCTGAGAAATACTATTGAATACTTCTATTCTATTTTCTTGCAATAGGAAAACAAATTTTTTTTTTTTACTTCCGGAAACATACTATTGTCTCGCCTTCCTCTGCTTTGCAATCGATAAAAGCACTAAAAGGTGATGTGGGAATTGAAGCATTAGTGGTGTTAAACGCAATCCTTTCAACATTCTCGGACCATGTACGAGACCATTCTCTACAGCTTAAATTTCTGCTACTCAGAGAACCTTCTCTTATCAAGACCGAATCGGCCCAGTGGTGTGTCTGCTAATAGGATCAGTCTTGAAACATGATTTTAATGATAATGTTGTAATGATTTTTGGTTGTGATGTGGAATTCATATGGTAAAACAAAGTGGACCATCAACACTATCGTTAAGGCAGCTTATGCAAGAAAGATGAGGGGAAGGTTTTTTTCATCCATTGGTTGTTTATGAATAATTTAGATGCTTTATTAAGCATTAGGGCTGCATGATTTGGGGAAAATGTCATTTTGTGATATAATAAACAAATGGTATCATGAGTCAACTTGCTTGGTTATCAAGGAACATTTACAAATGGATTACTGATAATGCTGAAATGTGTATTTCTCAACTCAAACATACAATCTAGCAACAAAACCACTATAAATGAACAGTGTTTTCAAATTAAAATGAATATTTTTACAAAATTAATATCTTTGCATTACAGCAAATTATTTTCTCAATATTACACCTAAATAAAATAGAACAATTAATAAGAACATACACATTTTCATGAAAATAAGGTCCAAACAGACTTTTAAGCAGGATGTAACATACTTTGTATAAACTCTTTTGAAAAGGAAACTGGATAAAGTGTGGTTCACTCAAACCACTAAAACGGTTGTTGTGGTGTTTTTAAATGACCAACTGGTATTTCCAAATCCTCTTTCTAAAAAGTTCTACTGGTATTTCTTGTCCAGTGTGTGGATCATTTTCTGAAATCTCACTTATACTTTTCTCTTTGTCATGTTGCCATGTGATGTAGCTACTTTAATTTTGCATAGTACCTCACTGTGCTCCGTGTCTTATCTTAAAGCCAAAATATCGGCTATTACCAGGGTTTTTCCTGGCTCAAAATGAGGCGTAGGTGGTACCATACTGATTAAAAAAAAAAAAAAGTGACGTTAAAAACCAATAAACGTTGGCTTTGCATTAATACAGACACAATGACTGATCTGCGGAGACGACAGTTTATATATATATTGCGCAGCATATTTTTTTTAATTAAAGGTGACCTGCATTGGTTTGTGTGTGTGTGTGTGTGTGTGTGTGTGTGTGTGTGTGTGTGTGTGTGTGTGTGAGAGAAAGATAAATGGTAATTTAGAAATCATCATTGTCCAACCTCTTTAACCCTCTGGGGTCTGAAGGTGTTTTGGGCCCTGGGAAAGTTTTTTGCTTTTTTTTCAGTTGCTAAAAAACATATTAATGGCTAAAGTCTGAACACTGTATTCAGGACAATCTGGGCAATAATAATAGGTGCGCAACGTGTGTACATGTTTGTATTTTTGAGAAAATAAAGGTTATGCATGGTTTTTGAGAAAACTACAGTTAAGTCATTGAAATAAGGCCAAATAACACCTACTAAACACTTGTCCACAAGACTTTTGAGAACTGTATCTTGCAGCCTAGAGTTTTTGCTACAAAATGATGTGAAAACCATCCTGATCACTCATTCATACAAAACAATATAGTAATTGAACTTTTGTAAGACACTTAGTGTTAGGTCATATGCGAGGAGGCATGAATTAACATTAATATTATGCATTTCACACCTGAGACAAAGACCCCTCCCATAGGCCTATCAATGAGGAATGTGACAGACTTAATGATCAGTTTTAAGTTAAAAGTAATCTGACTATACATTTTCTTTACATAAAGACTTAATTTTAGACTTACACTACTGTTTAAAAGTCTCTTCTGCTCACCAAGACTGCATTAATTTGATCCAAAATACAGTAATATTGTGAACACTTAATGGTTTAAAAGATTTGAATATATTGTAAGATGCAATTTGTGATCAAAGCTGAATTTTCAGCATCATTACTGCAGTCTTCTGTGTCACATGATCCTTCAGAAATTATTATAATATGCAGATTTTCTAATATGGGAATATTTAAAGTGCATTTTACTAATTTAACCTGAACACATATTTGCAAGCACAAGCTTTGTTGATTTATGAGGCAGCATAAACACTAGATAAAATATAATCTAATCATTCATATTATTTTTATAACATATTACATATCATATTTATATCATACAGCTTACAATTTAAATACCTGTTTTAGCCGAAACAGCATTTTAATGTAACTATAACTTGCTTATTAGGACATATTTCAATTCTCTGAATTCTCTCTGGCAAGTCTGGAAAATATGTACATGTTTATATAAAATAGCATGTCAACTAATATGTAAGTAAAACTATAAATGACTTATTATGACTTATTAAATTATATCCTTGGCTGGATCAAGTCTCTTCAAAATGCAAATGTTGGCCCGTGGGTGTGATCACATTAGAGCTAATTAGCTGAGCCAGGAGAAACTGTACATCGCAGATTATATTGCAGGAAAATATTTGTTTTAAATTTGGATTGTTCTATTAAAAAGTAGACTTTTCTTTAGACACAAGTTTCATGTTTGTGTGATAAGTATTCGTGGAGTTTCAGTTTGTTTTTGTGACGCGTTTCAGAAATATGCTTGTGAACATGGAGACTGTTGACAGCTCACCCTTTTTATTTTCTTTATTTTACAAAAGCACAAGATTTTGTTATTGTGAGGGTACACAAATAAAAGTAGACCCTTTATAGTCTCTAATGATGTCTTACACTTATCTGTATGCCCCAAAATGACGGGAGTATTTTATGTTTCCGCTGTAATGACGAAAAAATCCAGCAGGACTCGCTGCCGCGTCCATCGACCCCAGAGGTTTAAGACTTCAATGTAACACCCACTGCTATGATTTTGTAACATCTTTGCATATTAAATAAGTGTCAACGCTCCTGCCTATACATGTGTGGGATTGTTTTGAAACATTTGGATGGTTATAATCAGAGAGGAATTTGGCCATAGATGTTTGAACCAGAGTCCGCTCCTGAATCTGAAGAAAAAGAACCCCCCCACAAACACCACAGATACAGTGTGGCAAGTAATCATTTTATATTTATTCCTTGCCTATTTGTGTAATAGACCTTACTTTTTATTCTCGTTTAAACTGAGGTGGCATAAGTGTTTGTCTTGTTACATAGTTGGGACATTTTCCAACGGTGAAACATTTCCGTGCTTTACAAATGCATTGTAACGCTCTACAGTGCCAACAAAAGTTTAATACTTGGTGCTAGCACATTTACACCTGTCAAAGGATATACTTGTGGTGCAATATGTAAACGTATACAGGATAAAACTTACTGTTGTTTGTTGCACTGTTCTTCATATTCATTGTTCATCATATATTCAGTGTAGTGACAAACGCATCCATTGTTCATTACAATGAGTCTTGTTTTCATTTAAAAGGAAAGAGATTGTCTAAACTGATTGCCATCAATTCTCCATAGGTGCATCTGTGGCACTCTGAAAACAATATTCAAGTAAAACAATGACAACATGCTACAGGCAATTATTATTGAATGCTGGATGTGACAAGATACAAAAAGCACGCATTAAAACGAATACACATGTTTGACTGAAATCACTAGGATCAAATCAAAAGAAAATTTAAACAACATAGTTTCTCATGAATAGTTCTAATATATTAAGCTTGGAAATTCTGGTTAAAACATTCAAATACTTATCTAACCGTCTGTAATGTATGAAGCAATACAATTAACATGGAGACTCACACTTGTCTGCTGACATTACTATCGGGTCCAATATAGTTGGCACTGCATCAACTTTTAATTTAAGTCTCTCTGCAAAGCCTGCGTCAAACTGTGTCTTGTTTGAAAAAGAATCCACAGTAAAATGAAGCGACCAAACAAACGCTGTCTTACTGACACGATCCGGGACTTCATTAAAAATAAACGTCAACCACTCTTTCCTAATGATCTGATCATTAGGAATCAAATGAAAAGAGTCAATTTCTCTGCAATCTGGCACTGCACAACATTTTGTAAACTTTGCTGGGATCACAAACCTCTTGTTGCTCCAGTAATCCCTGTTTATCCCTTCCGTGCCGACTCGTCTCATCACCGCTTTGAAGTAGGCATTGACCATTTTATGCAGAGGCCGACTAGTGCTGCTGTGTTAATCTCTATTACATAATACAGACGAGGAAGTAGAAAACGAGTCATTTAGGAATATTGGTTTCAATAAAGCCTTTTTTTGGACTAACGAATACATTTTGAGTTCTGAAACTTACAGGATGTTTTTATTAGTACTATGACCTCCATGTCAAAAGATCAAGGAAATTTGATTTCTCAATTCATGGCCCCTTTAAATGAATATATTAACTCATTGTGAATCAAGTGTTTGGAAAAAGTTGATTGAGTTTATAATATTAACCAATGTCATGTAAGTTTACATTCCCAGTTTGCTAAACAACTTGTCCAAAACAGCAAGCAAGTCATTATTTATAGGCCAAAAATGTCAAATAAATTAAATATTCATGGAGTGAAGTAAATGGAGTGCCACAAATAAAATATTATTTGCTTTTTATTAAGTTGAATTCAGTAAAGAAATTCACTGCAAAAAGTTTCCCATTTTAAAATCCTTAAAACAAGATACATTTACTTGAGAAGCAACATAAGATATTTAGACTTGCTTTAAGAGATTGTATCTTAAAGACAAGTGTTTTTTCACTTGGTAATACTTCTGCAAGTGCAGTAAAGTCAAAATATACTTATTCAAGATCTGTTCTCTGAAAGCAAGTCTAAATATCTTATATGCTGCTGCTGCTTAGGTGAATGCATCTTTTTCAAAGTAGTTTTATATGTTTTAATATTATATTATATTTATTGTTAATATTATATTTGTTCTCTAATGTTTTTCTTCTGCAGTGTAGCTGCTAAAGGAAATGTAAGTTGTTTTAAAGGAGTTTTAGATATTTATATTGGATGACAAGCAAAAAAATAAAAAATGAGAAACCCTATTTTGTTGCTGTATATAATGGGGCGAAGACTACCTTCTCTTAACTTTTGTTCATTTAAATCCATCTTTAACTCACAAAAAAACAAACTATTAATAATGCTGTGTAATTATTTCAACTTTTAATAAACCTATAACGCATTAAAGATAACTGCATTTAACATGTAAAAATGTTTCCTTTTTAAAGAACACAAGTTTTGCTTCAGCAGAGTGGCAGCTCCACTTATTCCACAGTGAGAGTGCTTCTGTATTTACTTATTTTATTTTTGCAATATAATTCCCTATTTTGTGATTCTACATCACTTGAAGCTGTTTGCAAAGTTTAGTGTGCATCTGGATTGTGAGCTGCATAACTCTTCCTTTGCTCAGTCGGGTGTGAACTACAGAGCTGCTCTTGTGCTTCAGAGTTTGTGATTCATTTTATGTTAAATAAGATCGAACGACCATTCGACAACTAAAATGTTGCCCTTTTTATTGTTAATGTTGACTAATAGTTTCAGCCCTGCTTTAATATATCATACAAATATAATTTTTTTTTTGACGACAATATTGTCATTATTGTGATTTAAAAAAAAATAAATACTCTTATGACTTTGGTCCTATCTCCCAGCCCTAGCCTTCAATTTGCACATCGTTTGAGGAAAACATTCGGCAAGATGTGGAATAATGTTTTAAAATACAGGAAATTCAATTTGGCTTTCTCTTTTGATTTAACCAATGTATTAATTAACAGAAAATAAACTATTATCAAAATTGTTTTATAATGTGTTTTATTAAATAATGTCATACCAGCTGGGACATATAACCCTTGCAGACTCATTATTGGCTGATTCAGCCAGGGTGGCCATTTTGGGTCCACATCACTGTAGTCCTTTTACAACACTTCAGTGTCCCCTCAGTCAGCACCTAAGGATCAGTATTCGACGCTGCTGAAAGTTGCTTTTAGCATCTTTATAAAAAGCTCCCATTCTTACACAAGTCCTACTCATGGCTATGAATTTGACACTTAAGTCAAAATGTAAGGCTATTCTTGGGAGCATTTCTGAGAAGTCTTTATATATGTATGTTTGTTAAATTACAAACGCAAGCCGTTATTGTTATAATTTGTAAAATAATAATATACCCTTTTTTTGACCTGGGCTTTTATTTTGGACAGCTCCAGGAAGGCTAGTTCACAATAGTTTAATTGGTTTCTCAATCAAAATCTGACTTCATCTGTACGTTTCACCAGTAGTTTACATGCACCTTAGCCGAATACAATTAAATCTTACATTTTCACAATTAGTGACATTTTATTGTAGAAAATATCCCCTGTCTTCGGTCAGTTAGGATAACTATATTTTAAGAATATGAAATATCAGAATAATAGTACAGAGAATAATTCAGCTTTTTATTTAATCACATTCCCAGTGGGTTGGAAGTTTACATACACTTTGTTAGCATTTCCTTTCAATTGTTTAACTTGGGTCAAACATTAAGTTGCTGGAATACTGGCCCATTCCTCCAGTCAGAACTGGTGTAACGGAGTCGGATTTGTAGGCCTCCTTGCTCATGCTTTTTTCAGTTATGCCCACAAATTTTCTATCTGATTGAGGTCTGGCCTTTGTGATTGCCACTCAAATATTGTCCTTAAACCATTTTGCCACAACTTTGCTGGTATGCTTGGTGTGACTGTCTTAACTTCCTTGCTGTTTCTTGATGTTTTGTCAATATAACCACAATTGTCCTTGCTCATGATGCCATCTATTTTGTGAACGGCACCAGTCCTTCCTGCAGCAAAGCACCCTCACAACATGATGGCACTACCCCATGCTTCACGGTTGGGATTGTGTTCTTAGTCTTGCAAGCCTCACCCTTTTCCTCCAAACATAGCAACAGTCATTATGGCCAAACAGTTCAATTGGTTTCATCAGACCAGAGGACATTTCTCCAAAAAACAATATTGGTCCCCATGTGCACTTGCAAACTGTAGTCTGGCTTTTTTTTGGGTGGTTTTGGAGCAGTGGCTTATTCCTTGCTCAGCAGCCTTTCGGGTTATGTTGATATAGGACTCATTTTACTGTGGATATAGATTATTGTCTACCTGTTTCCTCCTGCATCTTCACAAGGTTGTTTGCTGTTCTGGGATTTTTGCTCTTTTCGCACCAAACTACGTTAATCTCTAGGATACGGAATGAGTCTCCCTGTATGATGGCTGCGTGGTCCGATGGCATTTGTGTACTGATGTTTTTACATCAGTCTAAGTCCTAAATTATTTACATAACTAACACAAAGTCATGGAAAGGTCACATAAATTAATTGTTCAAAAAGTGCAGGATGCCGGATACCTCTTCTCACAATATGGCTTTCATTTATGTTGTGCCTCTCCACATTGTTATTTTCTATACTCTTTATTTTGTCCCCTGCAGGGCAGGACATAAGAATTTTAAGTGTCCTTTTCTCCTCTCTGAATTGCAACATTGTAAACAGAGATGACTAACTCAATGGTCTATTCTTGTCTTTAAATTGCCCGGTCTTTGCAAAGTGAAAGACTGAAAAGGGTACTGGTACTGCCAGAAATTTGTCTCAAAGATATATAAAAAAAATGAATGATTGTTTTATCCCTGTGCCAGCACTAAAATAGAAAGGTTTTTCTGAAATGAATTTTTCCATGGATCAAAGGAGATTGACACAGACCAATCTAAAATTTGATTAAGGGAGGGATGTCAGTGCCACTGACCTCCACAGAACGGGGGCAGCGGGGGCGCAAGAAAGTAGTTCTATTTTAAAATCTCGTCATCTCACAATAACACTGTTTTATGATATTTCTTTGTAATCACGGGCATATTAAAGAAAATGAAGTGGAGGTGCCTTTAAGAGTGCGCGCTACAACAGATCTGGGGCGGATTCCAATTGCAATTGATCCTCCCTATATTCCGAACTGCAGAGCCCTTGAAGTGGGTACTCTGAAGATGGCATTACTGTACGATTGTACTCTTCGCTAACATTCTTGTGGAAGGGCCCTCCGAGAAAAGATTCATTTTTCTCACTTTTGTTTCGAACGAGCTTTCGAGTGGCATCCCCTCCCACAGGAGTGTCCTTCAAGGAAGCAAAAAATGCAGTTTTGAATTCACCCCAGAACATCAAGTGCCATTACCTCAGACGAGTAACAGTGCAGATAAAATGTCCACTCAATGTATTGCGTTAGAAGTTCTTCAAAAGAATACTCTTGCTACCGCATTTCCGATATCACGTACCACTAGTGTGGACAGATTTATTAATTATAATGGGAGCGGTCATGTCTCTTTTGGATATATATATATATATATTAGGGCTGGGATAAACGATTATTTTTTTAAACGATTAATCTAGCGATTTATTTTTTCGATGCATCGATTAATCTAACGATTCATTTTTTTTTTTTTTCAGTTCGATTTCGATTCAATTAATCGACTTGTGACAACACCGGTAATACCGGTTTCATCGGGGGTGGGGGTGTATAAAATGTAAAAAAAAAAAAAAACATTTGCCGGGAGTTTGATTGACTGGCGATCTGATCAATCAATCATAATATGCCATTTTTGTCCGACAAAGTAGTCAGGAGAGAGATTAACGTCGGTGGATTTGAATTTGAATAATGGATTGTAGGCTACTGTACTGACATCATTCCGCGGTTACTACAACAGTCCTTCTGATGTAGGCTACATTCATGTTTAGCCTATTTGATGCTATAAATTAACCAAGGAAAAGATGATCGGTTCACGAGCAGCTTTAACGGAGGCAATCTGTCACGACACATTAAAGAGCCACAAAATAGTAGGCCTATTTATGGTTTAATTTTCTTTGACCAAATTTGAAAGTTGAGACTTTATTAAATGTTACCTGCTTGGTCCTGTCTGTCAGCGCGTTGTTTGTGTCCTCTATGTATTTTTCACGACATTCATAGCTATAAGCGCATTATTAATAGCTATAAGCAAAAACTTTAGGTGTCGACAACGTATTATAGCCTACTCCAAAATGGAGTGCAAAGTGGGGAGTTGAAAAAAAACTTGCGGTGCTCTGTCATCTGCAACTGCTCCCGGGTGGCGCCTCTTCAGATGCTGGTGCATTGCCGTGGTGCTAGAATGGAAGGCCATCTCCATTTTGCAAAGACGACATATCACGGAATTGTTTCCTTTTAAATTAAAGAATTCCCATACTTTAGAGGAACGAGTGCATGCCGTCTTGCACTTCTGATAGTCTGAGGAGCCACTCGTGTTGCTACTACTCGCCGGCGCCGCCATCTTTGTTTTGGGTCCGACGATTACGTCATACCGATATATATCGATTACATCGATATATATATTTTAGTCTTTTATAGAATATTGACATAAACTGAAGGAGCTGTCAGGTTCAGCCAAAGCCAGTTTGGTTTTGTTGAAACTAATAAGCCATTAGACTAATCACTTCCAGAAAAATGCCAATTAGGCTACCACAGTACCGCAGCTCCCTATACGCATAGTACGCAGGCCGCGTTGGGCACCACCTCCCTAGGGGGGCACCAGAAACTCCACCGGCTGCCCTTAATCGAATGTTATACATTATTCAAGGTCCATTTGCGGAACAGTCGATCGCCCTCATCGCACTGTGTGCCATGATACTGAATTATTGGTCCTGATCATATTTCAGGATACTGTCATGGTACTCCAGGGTACTTTTTAAAAATACCATTGTATGACGCATGTCATAAATATGATTCTATCACAGATCATGTCTGAAAATAAATTGAGAAATATAACAATAGTTTGTTAATTTGATATAATGGCAAGTGATTTTCTAGTACCAAACACAGTTCAAAGCTATTTGGTTTATTAAATGAAGCTTAATATTGTCTTTGCTTTTGAGTTGCCACAGTATGCAATAGACTGGCTTGTCTTAAGGTCAATATTAGGTAAAAAATGGCAAAAAAGAAACTGCTTTCTAAACTCATCAGTCAATCATTGTTTTGAGGAATGAAGGCCACACATTGCTTTAAATTGCCCAAAACTGAAGATTTCATACAAAAGTGTACACTACAGTCTTCAAAGACAAAGGACAACTTGCTCTAACAAGGACCGAAAAAGATGTGGAAGGCCAGAATTACAACTAAACAAGAGGATAAGTACATCAGAGACTCTAGTTTAAGAAAGACGCCTCGCATGTCCTCAGCTGACCGCTTCATTGAATTCTACCTGCTCAACACCAGTTTCATGTACAACAGTAAAGAGAAGAGTCAGGGGTGCAGGCCTTATGGGAAGAATTGGAAAGAAAAAGCTACTTTTGAAAAGGAAAACCAAGAAAATGGAGTGTGCAAAAATCATTGGACAACAGATAATTGGAAAAGAGCAATAATGGATGGGGCAGCTTCAAATTGTGTGTGTCCGTGTGTGTGCTATGGTACATTTGTTAACACGAAAGAGAAACGATACAAGCAAACAGTCAGTGATTCCCATTTCTACCTGGTATTAATCTGAGATGACCTGCACAGCTCAACTCTTTTGCCAGAACATGAAGGCCAGCCCTGTTTCGGTGACCACCTCATTAAGCAGCTGTCTCTCTGTTGGTGGGGAGATGGTCTGTGTGTCTTCCAAAAACACAAGCTTAGTTAACTGACATTTCCACCCCCGTTCATGAATGTCCCTTCAGTCTGTCTTGATTATTTTCTGCAGCTGTCAGTGGAGGACAGCGGTCATAAATGTCAAATCTCTCCCTGGTGTGCTGTTGATTATGTTATTAGTAGTTTGATTCTAGGGGTGGGAATCAGCAGGGATCTGATGATACAACATTGTATCAATCTGGATCGTGCAAGGCTGTGCGATTTTATGAGAAATTATAATTTACGACTATTTCCCTTGATACTTTAATCGCTATTTGTTAATTTGGATATTTTGAAGTTGCATAAAAATGCTCTATATGCTATATTGGGATTTCTTTCACTTTTCAGCTGCTTTAGATTTCATTTTTTCTTGAGTGCTGAACTTCATGCAATCGTTGTACAGCCAAGTATCATAGACCATATGAAAGACAGCATCATAAACCAACATATAGGAATGGCTTCCCTTAGTGTGCCAATTTCTTTGGCTATACTGTACATCAAGGATTTGTGTAATGACAAAGCCCCTTTCAAGACAAGAACACCTATTTGGACATCTTGAAATTTACCCGGGCAGCAGTTTTCTATCGATACAAGTGGCATAAAAGTACAGCTCTGATCAACTTGAATGGGAAAAGACACAAATCTTCAAACTCTAGCCATTATATCATAAACTATTACCCTCAGATTACGTTGAGGGTAATAGTTTTTGACTGATCTGGAATCAGGCAGACGAGCCGGATCAAAATCCAAAACTGTGTCAGTCCTGTTCATTACAGTCATGCTCTAAAAATGACCATAAAACCCCACTAAAGTAGATCATATGACTCGTGAATTTTATTTAAAGCCACTTGAAAGCATGTGATTGCTTTATGAATCGCTAAAGGCAATGTTTAAAAAGGAAATGTATATAGTATGCACGCTCCGCATCAGCACGTTAGTGAATGGCGCTGCTCCGACACACTCATGACACACAGGCTGGTGATGCGCTCTCAGCTATTTTCATGCTTCACGCGGTGTGCAGTATTTGATTGCTACTCGCGAACATCTCCGATGTACAATAGATGCTCAATTGTTCGGTTCACTTGTATGCCTTTAGAATGACACCGGAGGAGCATTATACAAGAATTTGAAATAAGAAGCTAATAAACCTACTGTGAACTTGCTTACAGGTCTTCCTGGAGAGTTCAGAATGTCAAAATAAAAGCTAGGAAATGTTTAATTTAAAGATGCACAATTGAAAGATATTACTGTTTTATTTTAAATTCTTAGTCTATAATAAAAGCAATAATAATGTATTAATATAATTATTATTTGTTTTAAAAATTATAATTATTTGTTTTAGAAATTATTAAAATATTTAAGTTAAATGGGTACCAAAAAAACGAAATTGAACAGAGATCTGAATCCTTAAGTCCAGTTACAAGTTGAGAGAATTTAGCAAAGAAAACTGGTTTCTCTACTGATGACTTGTACTGGAATTACTGTTAATTTTGCTGCTGCATTATCCAATAGACTATAGTTAACGAAGTTTGTCTTAAGCTATACATTTATATTTAAATAATGTGTAGTTATTATTATGTAGAATTAATTGAGGGTACACTTTTATATGTAAAGGATATTCTAAACTGATTATGCAAAAAAAAACACACTGATCGGTGTTGACCGATACTGAGATTTCTGATGTCTGGATCGGAAGAGGTATCCCTGATCTGAAGGGTGAATGGCCCTTTTACATATCAAGTTGGACTTCCGTTGGCATTGTTTTGCCCAATGGGTAGTCCTGCTCCAAACTCTATTGGTTGAGCAAGAAGTCGACATGGCCGACTTTTCAAACTTTGGAAAGTACATTTTATTTGTATTTTTTAATTTGTATCCCTTTCTAATGGTTGTCTTTACACATTAAAGTTGGCTATGAAAAATTATTTCAACATTTGAAAAACACATTCCACTCAAGTCATTTTGATGCGTGAAGTGATTGGAAGGATTATATATTTCATGCAAAGATTATATATTTCATGCAAAGATTATATATTTCATGCAAAGTGTCATTTATCCTGACAACTGTCACGACTCAACCGTTATTCTTATTTCTTTGCTTCGGTGCTGTTTTGTTGCCATGGTGTCATTCTCTCCCACAGTTCCCCACCTTCACTGTATATTGGTCCAGTTTATGCATATTTGCTGCTGTGTGTGGAGATCCCAGATATTGCACAGATAGTCCAGGGACACATGAAAGTCTCTGGGGTCTCTCAGAGGGCATAGAGCGCTCCTACAAAAGGCTGTTTGTATGTGGCCTGTTGTCAATTTCAAACCTCTTTTTGTGTGTGCCCGCAAACCTAATAGGCTTTAATGAAAAGCCTGTTAAGTTTGTGTTTGGTGATTTACTAACAGTTTAGATTTCCACTTAGTAATGTATGTTAGTATGTAGCTGCTGAATTTGAGTAAAACGCTCTCATTGTCTTCAGACAACCTTGATGTTATCTCATAACCCGATGGAACCCTGACAGCACTTCAAGTGACCCTTGATATAAGATTAGTAAAATCTGTCCAATAAGGGCTCTACAAGTCTCACAAAACATACAATTACTGACATGTTCATAATTCAGCTTTAAGGCAGTGAAGTGTTTGATGTTAGAAGTGCAATGGAATTATTCTCTACGAACATTCTCCACACTGACCAAGGTCTTACTGTAGATGTGACCTGGCAGTGGGGTCAGCGTCTTACACCAGTCAATGTTCACAATGGGGCGGGGGTTTAGCTTTGGCTCAGTGGAGTTGGTGAAAACCAAAGCTTCTGTTTAATTTTTCCTCCCAGTTGAATGCAGTGCTGCTGCTTATCAGCCAACAGCAGTCCTGCTGGATTTTCAGTAAGCCATTTACAGACTTGATGGGACCCTGAAGTGGTTGCTCATTTCCCACACAAAAGCATTGTCCAATGTCCTGCCTCATATCAGCATTTTGGGTGTGAACCTGGGAAGTGGCCTTCATCGCTGCTTCACATGTACGTCAAACGACCAGTTACTAGGGGAATATTATGTGGCTTTTCCACTGCACAGTACAACTTGACTGCTCGCTTTTTGGGGGTTTTCCACTCTGGATTGTACCTGGTACTCGATCCTTTTTAAAAAAAAATTTGTTTTTAATTTTTTTAGTACCACCGGTCGAGGTTCCAAGCAAGCCGAGCCGATACTAAATGTGATGTCAAAATCCTGCAGATCATTGATCGGTCAGGGAGAATAGTCACTACCAGCGTCACTGGATTTCCGACACGTGACATCAACCCGCTAGTTTTAAAGTTAGTAACCACGATAGCAGTATTTGTTCACGCGTTTTTAGAATTGTGAAAAAGAAATGGCTGTGCGAAAAACCACGCCGTGGTCAATAAACTAGGTGCAAACGGTCCACTCGTTAGCAATCAGCAAAACTAAAAAGTCAAGTGTCTCAGCTGTTGGCCACACACTGCTATCACTGGACCAACCAACAGTGTAGTAAAAAGTTACAAAAAACTAAAGTGACTACATAAACATCAAGGAGAAGTGGTTCGACCAGATGCTATCTAAACCGGCGTTGACCAGCTATTGGAAGCTTGCTTCTAAAAACAACCAGGCCAAGTAAACTGTTATACTTGTGTAAAAAAAAAAAAATCAACATGCAACAACTGCTTTATGCAGCACAATGAGCTAGTATCTAACAGCTAGTGGATGCGTTATTGTTTTGGTCAGTTTGTCGTGTTTAAGATGTCACTGCAGTAGAGGCGGGGCAACTATGACGATCAGTCTATAATCCCACCCATGTTGAGGCTAAACTGTAGTGGAAATGCAAGCTCAAAAGTAAAGCGAGTAGAGTTGAGGTGAGGCGAGTTGAACCATAAAGTGCATTGGAAAAGTGTCATTAGGAGGGTTATCTCACGTAGTGGTTTCAACTAGCGGTCCGGTTGACAATAGTTTATTTAATGGCATGGGTGTGCGCGTGCGTGCGCTCACGTTCAACCCTCTATGGTCATGTTGGAGAAAGAATTGTCATTGGCTAGTAAATTTGTTTTTACACTCCAGACTTAATGACATGCAAGCATAATGTAACTATAAAAAAAAATATTAAGCAATCTGAGGGGGCATCTTCATATACACTCACCTAAAGGATTATTAGGAACACCATACTAATACTGTGTTTGACCCCCTTTTGCCTTCAGAACTGCCTTAATTCTACGTGGCATTGATTCAACAAGGTGCTGAAAGCATTCTTTAGAAATGTTGGCCCATATTGATAGGATAGCATCTTGCAGTTGGAGATTTGTGGGATGCACATCCAGGGCACGAAGCTCCCGTTCCACCACATCCCAAAGATGCTCTATCGGGTTGAGATCTGGTGACTGTGGGGGCCATTTTAGTACAGTGAACTCATTGTCATGTTCAAGAAACCAATTTGAAATGATTCGAGCTTTGTGACATGGTGCATTATCCTGCTGGAAGTAGCCATCAGAGGATGGGTACATGGTGGCCATAAAGGGATGGACATGGTCAGAAACAATGCTCAGGTAGGCCGTGGCATTTAAACGATGCCCAATTGGCACTAAGGGGCCTAAAGTGTGCCAAGAAAACATCCCCCACACCATTACACCACCACCACCAGCCTGCACAGTGGTAACAAGGCATGATGGATCCATGTTCTCATTCTGTTTACGCCAAATTCTGACTCTACCATCTGAATGTCTCAACAGAAATCGAGACTCATCAGACCAGGCAACATTTTTCCAGTCTTCAACTGTCCAATTTTGGTGAGCTCTTGCAAATTGTAGCCTCTTTTTCCTATTTGTAGTGGAGATGAGTGGTACCCGGTGGGGTCTTCTGCTGTTGTAGCCCATCCGCCTCAAGGTTGTGCGTGTTGTGGCTTCACAAATGCTTTGCTGCATACCTTGGTTGTAACGAGTGGTTATTTCAGGCAAAGTTGCTCTTCTATCAGCTTGAATCAGTCGGCCCATTCTCCTCTGACCTGTAGCATCAACAAGGCATTTTCGCCCACAGAACTGCCGCATACTGGATGTTTTTCACTTTTCACACCATTCTTTGTAAACCCTAGAAATGGTTGTGCGTGAAAATCCCAGTAACTGAGCAGATTGTGAAATACTCAGACCGGCCCGTCTGGCACCAACAACCATGCCACGCTCAAAATTGCTTAAATCACCTTTCTTTCCCATTCTGACATTCAGTTTAGAGTTCAGGAGATTGTCTTGACCAGGACCACACCCCTAAATGCATTGAAGCAACTGCCATGTGATTGGTTGATTAGATAATTGCATTGAGAAATTGAACAGGTGTTCCTAATAATCCTTTAGGTGAGTGTATATTCACGCAATATAGAATATTGTTATTTTTAAGATCTTTTATGATTTTAATCTCATTTTAGCTTTTTAAAAATGTACAAATTTCACATTATCAATTTATGATGTCATGAAATCGCATTTTTAATAATGATACAAGCTGTTGTCACTGTTTGAAATTTTTTACACTTTAACAAAATTCAAAAGGTAGGTACCTAATAATGAAAATTAGGGGTCACTATTGTGAAATTTTGCTGACAATTTGTTGTCAAACAAATTGCAATTTATGATGATTTTCTGTTTTAGGTGTTTCACGAATATAATTTATTTTTTATTTAATATTTTTTTTTTTACTCTGGTGGCATAGTTGGCTAAAGCACTGCTAAGCAGAAGGTTGTTGGTTCGATCCCCACAGCCACCACCATTGTGTCCTTGAGCAAGGCACTTAACTCCAGGTTGCTCCGGGGGGATTGTCCTTGTAGTAAGGGCACTAAGTCACTTTGGGTAAAAGCATCTGCCAAATGCATAAATGTAAACATAAATTGTTAATTGCCATACAAAATCGCTGTGTGCGCTTCATGCACACAACAAAAGTCATTTATACACCGCATGCACGCCGATATGCTTTCTCAGTGGTAAAATAGCCTTCCAAGCGGGGTATACCTCTCTATTTCACGGTAAGTAGTGTGCAAGAGTCATTCCCTATAGAAACCGCAATGTCCTCCGCCATTTTAAACCGTATGTATTAGTGTTGTCAAAAATACCGGTACTCCGGTACCAAGTCGGTACTCGAATAAAAAATGATTTACGATACCAGAGTTTCTGGAGGTGCAGAGTCGGGAAGTTTCGAATGCTCGCAACAAGCAAAAAATTACGACAAGCAAAGATGCTGCGGAGTCTCAACTGAATCTTGTCGAAAAGAAAAGTGGAAAAAGCCAGGTTTGGAAATTCATAGGTTAGGGAAACATCATAGATCAGCATAAATGTTAAATTTTCTGACGAAAGGAGGAAACGCATCAAACTTAATAAAGCACATGAAAGATAGACACCCAGATTTATTCAAGCAAATAAAGCAGGTGAGTTTAAAAGCATATTATCATTTGCATTAGGGCTGATGCGTTTAGTCTGCATTATCGACATCGTCGAAAATACAAAATTGACGAGAAAAATGTTCGTTGTTGAATAGTCGTTTGCTCTCATTTAACGTAACATGAAATCACAATAAACTGTAACGATGACGCGTGAGAGCAGCAGATCACGCCTGGTGGAGGATAATAATTACACGGATCAGTCCAGATGCACTCTAAACTTTCAGTTTATTTTATGTAGGTCCCAAAGTATTAGGGAATTATATATAAAAAAAATGCATTCAGAAGCATGTACCGTAGTGGAGTAAGCGGAGGCGGAGCTCTTTAAAGGAAACATCCTGGTGTTACATCTTAAATGCAGTAAAATGTTATGCTTTATTAAAGTTCAAATAATACAGAAGCAGCTCATGTTTATGGCTTTTCAAATAATACAGAAGCAGCTCATGTTAATGAATATAAACTCAGAAACTGGCATTTCTCTGTGTGGTCGGTGCCTCTTCTATAAGTTGCTTGAATGTCCCAATCTAAGGGGGAGAGATTGAAACTGCACCCGGCTGAGAGAGACTCTGCCTCGGCGAAGTACATCCCTCGAACGCGGACGCTTAATGCAGCTCGATTAGAACGCGATTGCCCGCGACTTATTTAATCATAATAACTATATCAGGGTTTCCCGCAGAAAATGTGTTTGTTAAGGTGGTGGTGGTGGTGGTGGTGGTGGTGGTGGTGGGGGGGGGGGGGTGTATTTGGAATTGCATAACTCGTGACACAAATTAAGACAAATACTGAAACTTGAGTCATATCTTTTTAATGATGTATTAGTTTGTCAAGGTAATAACATTACATCTAATAGTCCGTCTTAATGTGCAAAGCTTATTACAATCACTGCTTATGGCAGAGCTGACACCTAGCATCGCTACAGGCTATCCTCCTTGGTTTAGAAAAAAAACAATTCAAGGGCCCTTCGGTAATTGCACTCTTTTACGAGTGGACCATTTATGCATATTTTCATGCAGGCTGTCAGACTGTTCCCCTGCAGTCTGTTCCGCAAGTCTGTCTTGATCTATACATGGAAAGTGAATGAAGTTTAGATTAGCGTCGAGTCGCTCCTTTACTGTCGAGTCGCTCTACTAAAATTCGCGCTGTGAACATAAAGCCCGCCTACTTTGATTTGATTGGTTATCTCAAATATTCTGACATTGACGAGCAGTGACGGACCAATGAGGTTCAGATGAACACACACACACACACACACACACACACACACACACACACATGCTCGGCGCCGCTGCGGAAGAACGCGCTGATAACAAGACTGAAGCGAACACGAAGGCTTATCACATATTTAAAGATGGAAAGGGAGAAAACAGGACAGAGTAACACGGCGAATATCGCTCATATATATTTTTTTGACGACGTAGTTAAGGCGGCAGGCGTGTGTTGCTTAGGCGGCCGCCTTAGTTTCAAAGTGCTGCGGGAAACCCTGTGTATATATATGTCCATATGCATTTCTTATCATGAAGAAAAATGGCAAAATGCAGCTTTATTAATAAGAGAGCACTTTGCACATTAGTTTGGAAATTGTTTTTTATTAATTCTATTGTATGCTTGTTTATTTAAGTTTTGTTTTTTAGTACTTGGTAAAACATTTTTATTAAAATTTGCAAAAGTTGAAGCAAATCTTATACAAGTGTTCAAAAATACTTTAAGCATACATTGTTCAGTTTTGTTATAATTAAAATATAATATATTTAAAGTGTTGCTCAATGGCATATTTTTGTTGTTAGTTCTGCTGCTAATGTTTTGTAGACTTTGTTATTAAGTGTTTAGTAACCTGTTTTTGTGTTTTGCTTTGGTAACGAAAATGGTATCGAGTACCATGAAATTTCACTGGTATTGGTACCGACGACTGAAATTTTGGTACCGTGACAACACTAGTATGTATCCAATGTGGAAACTCCGGTAAGAGGCAAGCACCTTGAGATCTGTAATCAATCAGTCTGTTGTGTCTCAGCTGTGATGATCCTTAATGCTGAAGTTGTTAGTGTAAAGCCGTTTCCTAGCTTTAGTAATACGAGCAATCACGGAGCGGATTCACTTAATCACCCACAGGCTAATATTTCACACAAAAATTATCTTTTGCTACCACCAGCTGGCTAACAAATGTAATCTAAAAAAAAAGAAAAGATTTAAAAAGGGACACACAGCCTACATTAGCTCTTAACACATATGTACTGCTCTTACACTTTAGTTTAGGACGACGAACACAAGCAGAGTGACGCTCAGTGTTGATAAGCGTCAAAGTGCTGATGGTGTCAGACCATCAGTGCTCATGGAACTTCTCTCGTCCAATCAGATTCGAGGACTGGAATTAACTGTTGTATATTATATTAATTTATACAATATAAAAATAAATCTGCCTTAAATTGTTCGCTTTCACACATTATTTTAAGGCTTGATTAACTCACAAGCCCTTATTTCTCGTGAAGACAGATTCTGATTCTTGCATTTCATCATCTCCACCGAAATAGTAGGGCATCTCCTCTGTCTCACTGCGTGTTATTAACACTGCGTGAATAAACCCACAATGACCACGGACATTTGCCATTTACATGGCCGTTAGGTGAAACTGGAGCACTTTGCGTTCACAAAATTAATACGTTTAAACCTTGTATCTATTTCTGCGGGATTTTGGCACAAGCCTCTGTAGACGCTGTGCACATCAGAGCGTTGGTTCATCTTCACGTGCTCTCGAGAGCGGCTCTTGTGACGTGTGTGTGTGTGTGTGTGTGTGTGTGTGTGTGTGTGTGTGTGTGTGTGTGTGTGTGTGTGTGTGTGTGTGTGTGTGTGTGTGTGTGTGTGTGTGTGTGTGTGTTTTCCTGAGATGCTCAGTTAAACTGAATGATACACAAGTGCTTTTTCCCGCACTCATGAGACCGCATGCAGGGAAAGACGAGGCTGAATCCAGCTTCTTAATCAACTGCTTTTTATTCCGTAAAAGGGCCTCTGTGCTTCAACACTACACAACTCAATCACTGTCGAGTGAAATGTTCATATTTACTTGTCAGTGGCTAATAACAGACGTTTTTTTTTTGGTCGCATAGTGCAACATTTACTTGCATATGTGAGTATATTACTCGCAATGTATTGGGCTGATATTATATTATTAGACTTTGCTCATGTGTGGACTTACTGCACAATTTGATTTCTTTCAAGCATGCTTGTAATTGTAGTTGGTTATATAAAGCAAACATTATCACTTCAAGTTATGCTCTTTTATCAAAAATGTGTGGATGTTAATATGGCATTGTGTGAGGAACTGGGTCAAATTTTTTAAATTATAATCTGCCATTTTACGAAAACAAAACTTGATATGAAATAATTGATTTAGTGCCTCTAGTGTTCTTTTCAGCAGAAAATGCACAATACTTACAAAGAGCCATGTAAAAATAATTTGGCAAAAATTAAGTTATAGTAATGTGTTTATAATTTCTAGTGTCCATTTAGTATTATTTTAAATTCCCTGGTTAAAATGACAGCTCATTCAATCTAGTTATCACTTTTTGGAAATTATTCACCTAAAGTCCTTGTACTATCAACGCACATGCTTTTATCATTCACAGAAATATGTAGATTATAGCCCAGATTGTGATCTTTGCTTGGCCTTCTTGGAGCACTCCAACTCAGCATTTTAGTCAGTTGCCACTTTTTATAGCATTCCACTGATGGAACTCCTCCTGGTTTTCTCATTTTGTCACTCTGGAATGCATACGCTCTGAAATGCAATTCTGACAGCCCCACCAGACGAGGATCTCTGAAATGGTGTTCCCTTTCAAATGCACCTAGACATTATACAGTGGCTGTAATGGCTCCCAAGCACCTCGCTGCTGATGTCACCACCATTCCCCCATCGGTATGGTATCGTTATCTAGTAATTGCAGGCAGATGAAAAACTCTGCATGTGACTTCACATACGGTTGTCGTCATCCTCATTCTTGCATACCATTGTTGTCATATCATACTGTACACATAGGGGACTTTGAAGTTTTTGGAACTAATGGTAACATTCTTCCATCCTTCTCTGATTCCTTGATGTGTGTGCACTTCCAATGATGCTTCCAGGAGACAACCTTTTAACTTTTTGATGGGTCTGCAGAACCGGATGTCTTTGATTTTGTGAAGAGCTTGTGATTGAAAGACTTTCCGTATTTGCTTGCAATTGAAGTACTCTATTTTATCTTCATCTGTTTTTAAGCCTTAAATCATCTGACTGCTGCATCCCACCCATGTGCATCTGTCTCCTCTCACTCTTTAATTAGTTAGTCGCTTAGTTGTGTGTGTTTGTATTCATGCATGTACAAGTACATATAAGGCTATCACACACACAGAGTACTGTGCAAAAACTTTGACACTTTTTAACAATTTTGCATAGTAAAGATGTCTTCAAAAATAATACCATATAGTTTTAATTTATCAATTAACATCATACAAAAGTAAAAAAAAACTATCAATATTTGGTGTGGCCTACTTTGTCTTTACAATTCTCCTGGACATGGTTTTTCTTGGTTGTTGGCAGATGGGATGTGCCAAGCTTCTGGGAGAATTCACCACAGTTCTTCTATCTATTTGGGCTCTCAATTGCTTTTGTCTCCATGTAATCCCAGACTGACTCTGTTAAGTGGTGGGCTCTGTGGGGGCAATGCCATCTCTTGCAGAGTGCCTTGTTCTTCTATTCTAATCACTTCTATTTGCAAAAGTAATGTTTGGGAGTCTAAAATGTATTTTTCCTATTGACACTAAAGCTGAATATATATATATATATATATCATCTTAAGACAAATGTTTTGTGAAACCCTAAGTGCCTAAAACATTTGCACTGTACTGGTATATAGAAGGACTTTTCTCCAAAATAAGATCTTTGTACCCATGTGCACTTTCAAACTGTAGTCTGGCTTTTTTTATGGCGGATTTGGAGCAGTGGCTTATTCCTTGCGGAGCAGCCTTTCTGGTTATGTCGATATTGGACTAATTTTATTGTGGATCTATATACTTGTCTACCTATTTCCACCATTATGTTCACAAGATCTTTTTGCTTCGAGATCGATTTGCCCTTTTCGCACCATCGATGTTCATCTCTAGGAGACCGAATGCATCTACTTCCTGAGCAAGTATGATGGCTGCGTGGTCCCATGGTGTTTATACATGCACACTGTTGTTTGTATAGATGAATGTGGTACCTTCAGGCATTTGGAAATTGCTTAAAAGTATGAAGCAGGCTTGTGGAGGTCCACAATATTTATTTATTTTTTTGTTTTTTGCTGATTACTTTACCTTTTCCCTTGATGTCAAGCAAAGAGGCACGGAGTGTGAAGGTATGCCTTAAAATACACCCACAGGTACACCTCCAATTAGCCTATCAGAAACGATTCCTAACCCATCAAGAAGTTTTTAATGACTTAAAACTGTGTGTGTGCTAGGGATGCAGCGGTATACCGGTTTCACAGTATAGCATGGAATGAAACTCATGCAACGGAGAAAATGTCAGAAAAAAAAAATGCAACCAGACTGAGAATCTCATCACCTTTCCTCCTCGTCTGCCTGTCAGACTCATCAACTTACGCCACACGCACGCAGCGGAGAAATATCAGAGAAGTGTGTGTGTGTGTGTGTGTGTGTGTGTGTGTGTGTGTACTGGTGGGTTGCAGGTTTATTCGGACTGGGTCATGGACAGCAGGGAAGGAACAATGCCATGGTTCTCTCATTGAAGATATTTCGGCGTCCGCCCAAGTGATGGCCTATTTAGGACTGCTGAGGCAGATTTAATGCTCTCTCAGTTAGCTTAAGGCTTCTCATCTGCACTTTCGCACAAGTGTAATGGAACCATCTCACGCTAATGATCTGCTCTGCTCTGACGCATGCAACAACCGGGCTTCCCTCGATATTGCGGAGCGCAAACCTAATCTTATGTGACCAATTTCAATTCTTGTGAGACTTCTAGTTTAAAGCATTATGGAGGAAGTAGAGTAAAACCTCTCAAACAGTAGGCATCCCTGACTGTAGGCATGCCAAACAGAGCAACACTGTACTATGCCTTTTTTTTTTTTTTTTTTCTGGGTATGAACCCAGTGCTCTTATCTGTTGTTAATTCAGTATAATTAATAATATAAATAATAATAATTATTATTTTTAATGATAATTAATAATTATACAGTTCTAGTAAACTATAATGACAAGAATAGTAACATTAAGTATTAATATTAATTTACATTATTTCTATTGTTCCTATCATATAGTAATATAATTTATTAATACAAAACATTCAGATAGTCTGAGTAGCGTTTTATTAATGATAATATCATTTAGGATTATACAGTAAATTTAATAATTATAGTAACATTTAGGATTCATTATAATAATTTGTATTCTATAGTTTCTATTATTAAAAAATAATAATATAATTAATACAACATAATATTCAAATAGGCTGAACAGAGTCCAATTTCAGGTAAGGATCAGTGTGAATCCACTGTCTTTTTTTCTTTACTTTTTAAAACATACGCAAGTGTAAAACCACCCTCTTATAATCATTAATGACCCTTGTCCTCTAACATGAAGAATAATTGCAGCAAAACATTCATCTGGATTGGAAACTACCCCTCTTTCCATGTGGCAGTCAAGGTCATGTTTTCTGAATTGTGCATAATTTCTGGGTCACTTTGCGCTTCCTGATTTTACTGCCACTTTTTGCTTTGCTGATGCCTCCCATTAGTCAAATAAATTGAATGCACAAGCTGTTTTTTTGTTTTTTATATGTGGATTCAAATATTAAATTACCATGTCACAGGCTTTTTTTTTTGGAATTATTTACCAGTTTTTACTTTTTCAATATGCCTGCGAGACATGGTTGTTAGATACAAGTCCCCACATGTTTGACTCGCCTCCAAAGGGAAAAAAGACATCGCTTGGAGGATAGTGAGCGAGGAAGTTTGGGTCTCGTTTAAAATCATGCAATAAATGAAATGCGTACTTTAACAATTGTTTGCGCTGTAGTAATCCATGTATTTTAATTTGACATCAAAATATTTATTTCTTTTGTGCAATGTGCTGTTTCTAAATTTATCTGAATCAGAATTGATCTCAGCAGCAGCGCTGTTCGCTTGTTTGTTCACTCACTCACACGTGCGCAAGTACTAGTGGAAAAGTAATTTGCACTTTTTGTATGGTGGAATTTTAATCATCGACTCTTACAAATGTAACATGGGCATGAAACGGGAACACCAGCTACGTGATGGGTCTTCTGTGATCTCCAATATCTTCACTTTAGTATTCAGAACTTGTCGGTAATGGAAATAAAAATTTTAAAAATGTCCGATTGGAGTTTGTGCGATTTCATGAATTTTAAATCTACCAATAGCAGCTGTAGGCCAAATGGGTCTTATTTAACAGATGTGAGAACAATTATGGTAATTCATGAAATATACCATATTCTTTGTTGGCTACACCTACAAAACAAGCTTAGAATAATTGAGATGAATTACTTTATTGCTATTTTATACAAATCAAATTCACTTTGGCCTACTTATTAACATGACAAAACTAAACCGTTATTCAGTTTAATAAATTGTACACAAAGTTGAGTAATGAGAAACTCTTCATTACAATGACTGCTATCACTCACTGCTGTTTTCTACGATTTGAGCCCCACAGTTCAGCATGAGTACACTGATGCTCCAAAGAGAGTTCTCTACTCACGAATGCTCTCGTTAAAGGTAAAACGGTCTAATCAGCATAATCTGTTATTTATGCCACGTCTATGCCTTGATTGGAACGGGAGCATTTTAGTTTTGTTGCGTTGCTCATTTGCTGTGTATTTACGGTCTACTTTGCAATTGAGCGGAGCAACATGCAATAAATCCAAAATAATTCCAAAGTTCTTTTCACTTTTGTTCTACAGCTTTTCGAGTGTCAGGTGATGTTTCTTCAGTATTAGTTTTTGTGTGCCACCGTGAATAGTTGAAACATACAGCAAGCATCTGGGCATCAGACTGTTTAAAACTGGATTAGGAGCAGCATTCGAATCCATTCATTATTGATAGGATGGATGACTAATTTAAGCATCTCTGATTGGTCATTGCCTTTTTCAGTGGTTGAAATTATCAACCACTGAAAAAACACTGTAAATGGAAACCATTGATGCAACAGGTGCAGACTTATTTTGAATGTTTTAATCAGTTTTCATGATTACGGCTTCCACGATTATGTAATCTTGATTTGTTTTGAGTTGTGCAGCTATAGGGTGCTACTGGTTTTAGATACATTTTACTATCAGAAATTATTAATTACTAATTAAATAATAGAATTCAATTAATGAAATTCTATCCTCGGGGCACCACTCTTTGACAAGAGAAAAATGATAGTAAGTGACCGATCGAGTCCAATAAAAATCTACCCTGAAGTTATTTGATTAATAATAAAAATAATCAAGGGGAGAAGCTAGTCAAATTATTGCCATACGAATCAAACCGTAATCTGGTTACCGTTGGCTTCCAACAACAACAAAATGACAATACACTGAAGTAATAGGGGAGTTCTTGATGTGGCAGAGGCTGTCTTCAACAATATTCAAACAAACAACTACATATTATAATATAACAAGATTTATTAGAATCAAAAAGCAATGAACACTGCAAATACTATATGAAATATAGCACAAAAACATGACCATGGAAATCCTAACCAAATAGTGGAGGTGTGTGTGTGTGTGTGTGTGTGTGTGTGTGTGTGTGTGTGTGTGTGTGTGTGTGTGTGTGTGTGTGTGTGTGTGTGTGTGTGTGTGTGTCTTGATTCGGTAACAAAGAAAACAAAATGGCAGATTAAACTCCACATGGAGAACTACTTTCAAAATGGAGGATCAGTTTCAACATGGAGAACCAGGTTCAAACTGGAGGATCAAGTCCACATGAAGAACTAGGTTCAAAATGACAAAATGGAAACTAAATTCAAAGTGAAGGATCAAGTCCAGCATGGAGAACCAGGTTCAAAATGGAGGACTAGATCAAAAAGGCAGAGCCAACGATCATTTGAATTTGGAGGGAATGGAGGAAAGAAATGGCTGGATCAGACCCAGAGCAATGCAGCTAAGGAACTGAAGAAACGGGCAGGAGAATTAGTCGGACATAAACCACGGTGCTGCTCACTCTGTGACTTTCAGAGAGAGAGCGAACAAAATGGTGTTCATGCAGTATAACTGAGGGTATCTGCTCATAACAGCGGGAATGCGAAGTTCAGATCACTCTGACACATTTCACTCAAAATTGACGATCTCTCAAATCAAAACGGTGATCCGAGTTTAACGTACAAGATTATACTCCACATCAAACATTCAGCATCAATTATACGATTTGGTTGTACAAGAAAACTCAGTTTCTAAACTAAATCTGCCAGATATCAAGCCTTCGGAAATCTTGTATGATTTCAGCAGGGTTGTCAGTTTGAATTCCTGTTGCGTTGAGCGGTCCGGAGAAAACGATCTGGAGTTCGTCCTTTTTGTCTTGCGCTCTTCAGCAAATAGACGCGTCTCTGCTTTGTTCCACTGGTCCGGTGATTGAGAGAAATGCAGGCGATGGTCAACGTTGATCGAAAACGAGGGAGAAGAGAAGCTGGTCGCATTTTCGCTTTCTAAATAAATTCACTGTTGTTTTGCAGTGAAAATGAATGATCCGGTTGTAATAAGTATACTACTAGACTGGAACAAAGCTAAATTAATCTTACTCTACCATGGCCAAATGGTGAGGTTAGAAAAACGTGGTCTCTCGTTGTCCTTTGTCCACAAGGAGGGAAAATTCTGTATGTATAGATGCGCATCTCTTTAAACCGCTGGGTGCAGAGGCCGCTTTTGCCTCTGTCCGCTGGTTTTGTTTACTAGATGACGTCATCGGTCATAGGCCGCTTTTTGACCAGTGACGTTTGAGATTGGGTCGATGGGCGGGACTTTGTTTCCCAGGGTCCAGCTGGATGTGGAGTTCAGTGTCTCACCTTTGATCATAGAACAAAGGGCCATGCTGTCTCTGTTGATTGGACAAGGCCCTACACAGCCCTAGTATGAGGTTTGTAAAATGAATGCACAATCAGTTCAGTTGACCGAAGTAGGACTTTTTCTGGGTGTCTCCCCTCTTAATTTCTCACTTTTTACCTGTGTTGATCAAACCGGCTTGTTTTCTTCATTCAGTTAAATGTATTTTATTCCAACATCCTCTAAATTGGCAAAGATGTCCCATGTATAACAAAGTTGTTGAATTTGTGTCTACATGCACCCACCCTCTCCCTGTTTTCCTATCTGGTATGTGGACTCTGAAAGGGATTTTTAGGATTACACGCTGGGCAAATTTCCTAGACTGCAGAAATCTCCCAAACTCCCATAGGTTTAACCTCTCTGTTTGTTTGGGCCTTATTGGAGCTCTGCTGCACCTACCACAGCGAAGAGCCTGTATCTCCCACGCCTTAACATACTGTTCTCCCAAACCTCTCATTTCTCAGTCTCTCCCAGTCACAACACACAACTTGATGGGCCGACCTGAAAGCACAGTTTTGAAGCAAGAGTCCATAAGAGACTTGTGGGCAGGAAGATACTTGAGACCTGCTTTTCTATGTGTATTCAAATCTGTCCTCACCATGCTAATGCAACCCAGAGATGAACTTTGAGCTGAGAATTGGATCCAGCCCTGTCTATCAGATCTGGAAGAAATTACCTAACCAGATTGATCAAACTATCATGCATCAGGCCTGGATCGAAATCACAGATTGTGGGGAATTAAGCTCTCTATTATTTGGCACTTTCTTGTTTAGACTTCTGTTGTTGCCCATTGCATGTAGTCTGTTGTGCAGAGAAAAAAAAAGGGTTGTGTGGGGAATGAGGAAATATTGGCTGGACAGAGGAAATAGCTGGGACTTTCCCATAAGAAAAGCATGTTTTCCTCTAATAGAAGCACACATTAAAGCCATGTTTCATTAATCTTCTGTAGCTGCTGTCCGTTGAATGGTGTGCCGAGGGAACCGCTTTAAATTGGGCTAGTTGATTGTGTGATTAGCAGTGTTTTGAAGTGGAGAGGGAAGGAAATCTGTTCACTATGCAGGGACCTGTTATGTTATCATGTGGAAAAAGGGGGTCTTACAGGGAGCGCGTGCACATGGGGTGCTCTGTAATTTGTCTAGGGGGAAATGAAGGGCTGGACTTTCATTCAGACAACCTCGGCTTGGATGTGTTTAAGTCACATCTAAATTTTGTAAATTTTTAATCTCTACTTGCTGCAGTAGCAAAGACATTAAGTCACGTTAGAGAATTATATGTGTTTTTATGTAATCATACGTGTGTGACTTAAGTGACAAGTTAAGTTTTCTATACAATATATCAGGGGTGTAATGATGCACTCATTTCACGGTTTGGTTCACAATTCTTTAAACTAAATCTTTTAAACCTGAATCAAAAGTTAAAAGTTTTTTTTATGTTATAACTTGGGGGGCTTGAATACAGCATTATTCAAAATAGATTTAAGTTATAGAGGGCATTGTAGATTGTTACTATTCAAAGTCGGTCTTGATATATTTGTGATTTGTGTGAAAATGTCCAATAACAGGGCAGTTCCGAAGATTAAGCGAGTAGTAGTCGACTGGTCTTGTGATTTGTAAAATGGCAGCCCTCACCAGGGGACCCTCTCCATGTAGAATAAAATTGCTTTTATAAGTTCACTAATATGACTGGAGTCTTCATCTCATGATTTTATACATGCGTTTCAAAATTACAATTCATTGCTTGAGGAGTACAACTATTTTGAGAAATATTACTGAGTGCACCTTTTAAAGTTTAAATTAACTCACTAGTACACCGCTGAATACATGTAATGGCTCATAATTACATTAATATTACATATTATTAGTCACTGTAAAATAATGCATGTAGATTGTACTTGGGTGTACTACATTTGTAAATGCATACCTTAACAAGCTGTGCTTTTAGTTTAAATTATCTCAAAAGTATACATCTCAATAGATACTATAACAAGATTTAGTGTACTTACACATTCACCTGCCTGGCATGACATGGACATGTAATAAACAAAACATGCACAAATGTGTATTAAGAATATAAAACCATTATAATAACATCACATTTACTGCAAAGATTGCTCTTTGAAATCTATGGGTTTACCAGCCATGGCTTTCTGAAATGGAAATAAACATTTCATTTTCTTTTAATTGTTAAAAAAAAACTTTCTGTAGCCATTAATTTTAGCGCTGCAGCTCCCATGAGCTGGTTTTATTTAAAAATATGAGAATGTACATTTTATTTAATCAAGACCAAATACAACAAAAATGTAAGGTACCAATAATTTTTTTTTTTTACCAAAACTTAAACATCTAAACGCATTACAGGTGTTTTCTGCATAATAGACAGCCATTTCTTTTTCATAAAAAAAAAAACTGACCTGTTTTTAATTCACCTAATGATACTAATAGAACAACATGAATTATTGTCACTATTAAATAATGGTCATTTTTCCCACAGGCGATGTCCAGTGTAACATTACAATTGTCAAGTGATAAAGCGGTTCAATGAGGCATCGTCGCCAAAATAAAGCGTAAAAAACTAGAGGAATCTCATCTGTGAAAATGTAAAGATGATAATTTACATTAATATTATATAAATCATTAGACTATATTAGACGGAAGACATAAAAACAAAAAAGACAATATTAACCATATTAAATGGCTGCAAAAAGAAAGTGTTAGTGAAATCAGTAAGAGCTGTGGTTTACAGGATAAGTTGATTTTATTTGACTATGTAATTGTAATTGTAATTTTAATCACACGTTTAATTATTGTATTGCCGTATATTGAGCTATATAATTGGGAGTTAATTTAAACTTAAGCACAGCCTGTTAAGGTATGTATTTACACATGAAGTACTCAAGTACAGACTAGATACACTTTTATTTTACAATGATTAATACTATGTAAAACTGTGTAATTATGAAGCCATTACATGCATGCTCTTATGTAATGGTGTGCTAACATGTCGTTTTGGATTCTTATTTATTATTTATTTATATCTTAGTTATTTGAGCGATCAGCGCAATAGTGATGCATAATATTTGGCACTTTCACTAAAATATTGAAATGTACATGGAATATGTTTTACTGTGTGCACATACTGTATACAAAACAGGTCATCAGTGCATTTCTAATGTAATTAAGGGAAGTAGTGCTTCCCATGTAGTCTTAAAGCAAACTCCACTTATAGTCGTCAAATTTATTTGTATAGTGCTTTTCACAACAGGCATGTTTCAAAGCATCTGTACATGAAATTGGCATATTAATTAATTTTCTGTTTAGAGCTATTAGTGGTTAAAATGAGTAAACTAAGTGTTGTGATTCAGTGGTTAAACAAAATGATTTTGTATCATATTCCATGTAGTTCATTTTTAGTTTTTCTTTGTTTAAGAGTGTTGTCCCTCCTTTGACCAAGTTGATGTAGGTATCATTCAGTGAGTAGCATCGCAGTCTGGCTGGTAGCTAATTGCCAGTAATTCATCCTGAGTCCATGCTTCAGACAGTGGCTGATGAAGAATCCCATGTCTTGAGTTTGCATCAATTCATCCTTTTGTGAAGTCCGTCTTAGTAGACTGAAGTGCTGGCACATGCTGCAGCTGGTCATCACTCAGCAACACAGTGGGAGTCAGACATCAGGCAGGACAGGAGATGGATCTGGCAGCCTCTGGTAATCCTGAGGTTTAGACAGTGAAAGGGAGACTAAAATTAGCTTTGATGCCAGTCACTTTAAAGCAGGGTTAAATAATAAGTGTTTTCGGTTCTGGCAGACCCAACTAAAGCAGCATAACTATGGATTGAGGGATAAATTATTGGTAATCATGCTATTTACCTCCTTTTCATTATTAATTTCTTTTATTTTGTTCTGCTTATTTTGCTTCTATTATGTAATAACACCTTTAATGCACAGTTATGCTGAACTGACCTGCTTATAAAAAAACGTCACTGCCTATGCACTGTGTGTGACAAAAGCTTTGACCACCTTCTGACTCTGGAGAAAGCTACTTTTAAAATATTGAACGATGATAAAAGACCAAATGGAGGCTGTAGAGGAGTATCAGCCTGTAAAGCAGGATAGGTGGACAGGTGTTCTGGACAGAGCAGAGAATAGATGGTGGGCTTTAAAATGCTTGTATCTGAACATGTCAGGCACAGACCCACAAACTGGGAGATGCTGAATGAAAATAGACCTAGCTGCTTGAAGAGCTCAAGGCCATATAACAGGGGTCGACAACCTTTTTTGTGCCTTTTTTTTAGTTTCCTTGTCAATGGCTGTGCCGATGCATGAGTCCACTTGTGCAAATTGTTCTGTTTTGCATTTTTCTATTTTATTATTTTTCATTACAAATGATATCAGCATAACTATTTGAGTGAAAAATGTGTGCAAAATCTAGCATGTGAATTTTTGCAGAGTATCTTGTGAAAGTGCTTTAAGGAAAGGAAACCTGTCCTTTTGTACAAAATTAGTTAAAACGGTTATTGTCATATTTGATTACGGATCATGAAATTGTGTTGAATCTTTAATTCTGTCGCATTGGCTCATTTTTTTTTAAACTGTCTTAAATTCTCTTAACCATAAGTACAGTTGTCAAAACTTCTATGCAACATCACAACTCAATGCATGTAGTAACTTGCCCAAAACCTAGTTATTTTCAGAAAATTTGCCAATGCCACTAAAATGAAAAACCCTCAACAATGAAAAAACATTCCATGTCATAGGTATTTATCGAATATACATGTGTCTGACAGATTTTGATAAATTATCATTTTGCATGTGATGGCTCGCATGATGATAGAATGTTTAGAAGTGACGATTTCACTGAGAATCAAATGATCAGCAAGCCATGTGCAATTAGGTATTGTGCAAATTGTAGACCATTGTGTTTTGGCACATGTGTTCAAAAGTGTAAGCACATGTCATTTTCTTGAATAAGAAAATCAAATCTGGTGTGAAGAAACTAATTGTTCAGAGATTTGAACTTAATGTTTTGAGAAAAATAATTCTCATTTGAGAATTGAACCAAGCGATTAAGAAAACTCAATATTTCTTATGTCATACAGTTTTCAAAATCTCACAGTGGGGTAATCACTAGCACACAATCAACAGCGAGAGAGTAGACCATTTTATTCATATGAAATTCCACACCTGCATTCCAGTCTGCATCTTGATGTAATCCTTCCTCCGTGATCACGCAGCAGGTTTTCATCAGCTGAACGGGAGACTAAACACTATTAAAGTGTGACTAGACTTGCGCTGTGTGCAAGCCATTCACTCATCACAAGCCGATCAACTAAGCCCTTTTTGGTGAATCACACCTGCAAAATTCAAAAACTTTATCTCCTGGTTTAATTTATATGAATAGACTCTGATTTTTTGTTGATTTCGAAACTGCTGGTTTCGAAATCTCAAGGATTAATAATGTTTTTTTTTCTTTATAACGTCACGTGAGTTTCTGAAAGCAAAAAGCAAAAACTGAAATGGGATGTAGGCTGTCATCTGCGCAGCCCGACCACAGCAAAGTGTACTCGTTTACTTGGGCGATTAACTGAAAGTGAAGCGCCGTCGACTCGTTATGCGTGAATGCTTGCATGTGCTGCATACTATATATATACTGCAGTCTTATCACCTTTTAGCTTTTTGTTTAGCCTCCCATTCAACTCAAGTATTACATCAAGATGTAGATTGGAATGCAGGTGCGGAATTTCATATGAATAAAATAGTCTACTCTCATTGTTTGCTGGCACGCAACAAGTTGCTGACCCCTGCCATATAAAGCATCAGACTTGCATGAAGGGGCTAAAGGTGAACTTGCGTTTGTTGTGTGCGAATTGGTGTATAAATAACTTGACAGGCAGTGACGTGAAGGGTTACACCATTATTGTATGACTACATACAAACAGCAACTCTGTGGCTTCAGGTTTCGCATAAATGCGGTCATTGCATCTCCAACAGCCTTGGCGCTCTGCAGGAATGCACCAGAGACCTTTGGAGTTTGGAGCGGGACTGTTCAACCAGTGGCAGGAGGGGGACATAATGAACACTGGATGCATCTGGGAAATCTGTTTTGAAAACTTTTTCTTCTGTTTGGTGCCGCTGGTGACTAAGAAATTTCAAGCTTCACATAAAAGGGTGGGAGTTTAAAACTGAAACAAAGACTAGCCAGATTATTCACGGACACAAGCTATTCACTGGCTGTCAGAGATGGGGCAAGCTGAGCGAGAGGCAAGTATGTTTGTGTTGTGGCAGTTTTGCTGCAGTCCAAGCAGTGGTTTCCTAAGGGCAGTGGTGAAGCCATTGCTCTTACACAGAGCTGGTGGTTTTGGGAAGAGTGACTCATGGGTCTCCTTCAGAAAGTTGCTCACTACTAGCTCCAGTCTAGACCACAGAGAGGCCCCCAGACTGCCAGAATCTACCCGATATGTGCATAAACCGCAAGTTTGAGGGGGAGATAGGGCTTGGCGATATGACTACAATTACATCTCAATATTTTTTAGCCTATTGATGATATTCGATCAAATGGTCAATAAGCTGAAAATATTGAGATGTAAAATGTATTTGCCCAGAAATGGCTCGTTAATAATTTTTTTGTTCTTTTTAAATCCGAGGGTCCACTTCATCATAACAGTAATTGTAGTCAAATCAGTTCAATATTTTAAAGGCATTGAATAACAATCTATTTAAAAATAATGAAGGCATGTTTCCCCACAGTTTTCCACTTGACACAATGAACACAAGTGAAAATGCAGTTTTCAGTGATATGCACTTTTGTGCGTGTGCGCGAGCAATCAAGGTGTGCAATATTTACTTCACTTATTAAGTTAAATAATGGCTAAATTATTAATGTTCAATATATTGCCCAGCCCTAGGGGGAGGCGATAAGTCCAGAAGATTCTGGGGCTTACAAGATCAGATTTAATTTTTTATATTTTTATAAATTTAAGGAATCTCCTTTCAAGCACTGATTGACATCACAAAGAGCTTTCATTGATGTCATTGCAGAAAAGGGCAAAATTATGACTTGAGTAAAAATCACAGATTTTGACATGACTTAAAAGCTGTAACAGCACTGTGGCTACTGCAGCAGTGTAGGTCATATTTTAATGCTGAGTCAGTGTCTCTTTTACTCAGGCCTCTAATCATTCAACCTCACAGCTTTGATTCTTAAACCACTATTTTCTAATGATCGAAACTGCTATGGAAACATTGCCCTTTCTCATCTCTCTATGTCAAAACCTTAACCATATTCTCCCTTCCCCCAGTGGAACAAACCAATGTTTTCCTTCTACTTTGGTTGTCTTTTTCCATCCGAGGATAATATCATTCCATATGCTTGGTTAAAAATGATACTACAGTGAAAGGAATATAAATAATACTGGGTGAAAAGAGCCTACAGGGGAAGGGAAGATTGTCAGAAGGTTATTTTCTAGTTATATAAATTCTTGCAAATTATTATCTAGAATATCGTGTGTGTGTGTGGGTGGGGGTGGGGGGTCACATGTATAATCTCAGACCAAATTGTTACTCGAATATATGAGTGTAAAATCACGAGATTTATACGATTATGGATTATCTCAAGTCTTTATGGTTACTGACTGTCATTCCTGTCCTTGCTGATTTTTATTTATTTTTTGTGACCTAATGATGGGATAAAATATTTATTTTTGCAATTCAATTATTTCTGAGTGAAACTGGATATTCATGTGGGAAAGTTGTAGGACGGAACTTTATTTTCATCCATTGTGAATTGATCTGATGAAAAGTGGCCTTTCCATTTACCAGAATGGAAAAAACAGAATGGACATAAAATTATGCCTAAATAGCTTTTGGCCCTCAGGTAGAGCCATCTTGGGCTAGGTGACATCAGCAGAAAACAAAATAATTTCAAGAGGAAGAGCAAGTTAAGACATCGATAAGGATTAAAGACTTAAAGGTGCACTCATGAAAAAAAAAAAAGTTTTACTCCTAATGAAAAGTAATTTTGAAATGTGTAAATAATGACAACTCCCATTCAGTCAAATTAGTGACCTTTTTAAAAGCGGCTTCATTCTATTTGGAGAGGGTCAGTAACGGCCCTGTTATTGGATATTTTCACTCATGGATAAATAATGGCTGTATTTGAATAGTACATTTTTACAATTACTGCTGTTACTGTAAACCACTGAGTTTGATCGATGCCGCTTCCATGTTCTTAATGACATAAAACTTACTGAGTGTACCTTTTTAATGTGCATCAATTAATCAATCGTTCATCTTAAGACCAAGAACATGCATTTAAGAAATAAATGCGATCCATTTCTTCATGTTAACTTTTAATGAAGCAAACTTCCTTCCTTCTGCCTCATGCTGTAATATTAGGTTCAGTGATGGAGACATGGCAAAGTTAAACCCTTCTGCTGAGTCATGGTAGAGGTGATAACTCCACTGCAACCTAACATGAGCAATGAATACAAACTGTCTTTGAGAGGGAAAATTGAACCTCATCACCTCACGAAGCACACGGACGCGCAGACATTATCTCGTGCACCGGCACACCTTACAAGTAGCGCGCGCGTGTGTAAAGGAATAGCTGACCATGGCAGAATGGAGCACAAACCCTTCTGGGATGTCTATGTCCTTGCTGTCAGGACAGTAAACTTCCTGTGCTGCTCAGAGCACAAATCCATACGGCCAGAGAGCTCAATGAATGATGCAGCCACTGTGCTGTGGAGCATGTATGAGTATGTAGAATGTGCTTGTTATTCAGAACAAAGTGTGTGTGGTTCTTGTACCCATGTTTCAGAAATGTATTTTGGGACAGCAAGGCTTTTTCAGTGCCTCTGTTGAATTTCATTCTCAGACATTGATGCAGTTAAATTAGTAAAACAGTCATTACTGCATTGGGGAACATTTTTGTTGGTTCATGGTTTTGGTAATACTATTTCTTATGTACAGAGAAACTAGCCTCAAACATATGCGCCATCAGAAAACCTTAATAAAAGATTTAAAGGAGACCCATTATACCCCTTTTTACAAGATGTAATATAGGTCTCAGGTGTCCCCAGAATGTGTCTGAAGTTTCAGCTCAAAATACCCCACGGGTAATTTATGCCATGTTGTAAATGCCTCTTTTTGGGTGGAATCAAAAACACGCTGTTTTCGTGTGTCTCTCTTTAAATGTAAATGAGCTGCTGCTCCCCACCCCCTCTGACATAGCTCTGGTCTCCATGAATACAATCAGAGACAATGGTAACTTTAGCTGCATTAGCCATGGAATCGGCTAACAAGCATATTCGGAAAGGCGATTTGCTAACATTCACATAATATAAAGTGTGATACTTGCATCTTCAGGATATAAAGCTGGAACACAAACAGTTGATACTGATCCATGCTTGAGATTTCAAATTTTTTGTTAAATCCTGCTTTATATTGACACATTCATAAATCAGTCCGGTGTAAAATTATTTGCACAAACACACATTTTTTTATGTTTTGGGGCACATTTCCTTCAAAAACAACTTGTCCACTGCGTCTTCAGTTGCTCTGATGCCGGGAGTACATTAAGACTGTTTACTTTTACAGCCAACAACAGAACAGTTATGACGCTTACAAAGCTGAGACATTATTCTTCTTACTGTATCTGCTCCAGCCTGGGGAAAAAAATGGCGGACTGTGTGTAATCACTCAGGGGAGGATTAATGGTAATAGGATGGAGTCCGTCACCAGTCGTGGGCGAGGCCTGCTCTAACAGGAAACAATTAATTTTGACACATTGCCACCGTGCACAGAAAATGCAGCTATAAATTGACCTTGCTTTCCTTAAGTTTATATCTTGTATAATTTATCTCAATATTTAGGGAGAATATCAGTACAGTGGTGCACTGCAAACACTTCAACAATGTTGCCTTGTCATGCTGCTTAAACAGGGTAGGGTAATGTTGAAAGTGCCACAGTGTTTACACACTTTGTGGAAATCAGACAACAAATGGCTTGAATTAGTTTTATCTGCACATTAACCTTGTATAGGAGGTTGTTTTTTTTAGCATTGAACTTTAAAGTTGATGTGTGTAACTTTTTTTTCAATGACAACTTGCTTATTACCCATGAGTGACATTGTTGGTTCAGAGCGGGAACCTTGTGGCAGGTTTGTTTTAAACCCAAGTGATTTAAGGAGAGGTCTGAATTTGGGCAATCCCCATCCTTGTGATTTCACCGGTCTAAAATGCCTTTTCCTTAAATGCTGACGGCATTACAATGATTGTTTGCAGGCCTAAATTCTCTTGTTCATTTCCCCACTTGCTCATCCATTCCTGTGAAGTCATCTTCTGGCTTTGCTAACCTACTAATGCTATTCAGCATGTTAGTTGTTCTGAACTTCCCTTATTGTTTGCCACATTTATTTTTCCTATCCCTCAGTTCACAGTGAGGATGTGTACTGTAGAGACAAAAGAGGGGAGGGTTGTTGCTGGCAAGACAAACGCTCTTGTGGAATGTTTGGAGTCTGTTGCCAAGCAATACGGCAGGTTTTGATTTACGATTACATCTTCCGACCAGTCCAGCAGCTTGTTGCAATTAGCATTGCCGTTTTAGAGGCCGAGCTGGTGGGTGGGTTTGGATACAGCATTTGTGTATTTGACTGAATATGCTCAAGCATTTTCTTCACACGATCTTCACTGATGTATTTCCTCACCACCTGTTGCTTTTAACATCTAACTGTACCCTTGGTTCTTAATATTTTATTTTCGTTGCTATCTGTACTTTTTGTTTCAATGTCTTTCTCAAACCCTAAACTGAATAGATGATATGTATGTCTTTAATCCTCAAATCCATTTCAGCATTTGAATTGCCATTTTCACTAAATATGGGTCAAAATCATTGTTTGAATTGAGGGAGGATTGGTCTGGGGTGGTTTTTTTTAAATTATTATTATAATGGTTTTTTTTTATCCAACTTTTTAGTGATTCAAAACCTGATTTTTATTATTTTTTCACCTGAAAATTCTAAACCTGCTCAGTTTGAGGAATTTACCGAATGGAAGTGACACCATGGATCATCATCTTCACAAGATAAGAGGAAATTTACTCTGAGGTCCCCCCCAAAGAGCTCTGACACAACTCAAATTATTTAATGGCAGCTCACACTCTGAAATGTATCCATAGCAACAAGTTTGGCAAAAAAAAACATTTACAATTTAAGTTTCCCCAGCATGCCAAAGTCGCACTGCCTGTTCACTGCCTGCTGACACCTTTGGTAACAGTGTTGAATACAATTTTGCAAACTTTAAACAATTCTCTGTTAAGTGTTAACAAACATGTTTACCACAGACATTCTTGGTGCTAAACAATTTAAAATTGTTCATTCAACAGAACCCATTCGATTATATATTACAGATGAACTCCTACTGACTTTCAGTGTAGAAGTTCCTACACTGCTTCCTAAAACTCAATATCAGTGCTTGGGTCTTTGAGGGTTGGAAGGAAGAGAATGGAGAAGTTTGTTGATTAAATCCAGATATTTTGTTCTGTTTGAAGTGTTGCTCTGACCGGACCAAAATGACACTGTTCCACGAGGAGCTGGTTTTGTTTCTTGGATTCAGGTCAGCTATCGGCCAGCCAAAATACATGAAGCTCATATGCAGATGGATGGTTTTGAGTCATCTTAAGCTTGGACTCAGGGTTTGTCTGCTGAAGAGTGACTCTGACAGATCAATGTGTTTTCAATGGTGCTAAAGCTTTGCTCTCTCGGCAACCTAGCATGACGCATGTCTTCCGGCTACAATGCAGTTTAGTATTCGACAGGAACATGAGAATATACTTTATTATGGTGTAGTCCAAAACCTAGAGAGCTGCCTACATGCGGCATAGCACCTCACAAGTGACCGATTTGGAACTATGTAGACAGCAATTCTGATTCAACTCACGTTTGATATTAGAATGTTGCCAAGTGATTTTTCTGTAATCATAACAATTGCATGTGCACAAACATTGGGTAAAGTATTCATTTGACACTGAAGTTTTCAGACTTCCTACTCCATTTAACAAACTGTTTGCATACTGTGTAGCAGGCAAGTATGCATATTCGGATGCGAGAAAGGTATCTGGCAAGGCAACCTAATTAAGGTGCTTACCTTTTACCTTTGTTACCTTTTGAAACAGCCTTGTCTTTGCTTTGAATTCTTCTAAACACAAAGTAAAAATGGTCATTTACTCAACACATGACTTACTTTGTGGTATGGAAAAGATGTTTAACAGAATGCTAGATACTGAAAGCCTCCTCACTTTCATTGTATGGAAAAAAGATTCAATGAAAGTGAATGGAAACTGCCTTTTTTATTTTATTTTTTTTCTTTCTCATTGAACACTAAATGAGTCATACAAGTTTGGAACAACACGTGTAAGAAAATAACAATTTTCGGATGAACTATCCTATTAAAATGCTGCCTGGGTTGCGCTTTTTCAGAACTTGGTGAGCTGCCTACAAGAGCGTTTGCATCTCAATATTGGAAACTCCTGCAGATGACTGATGTGAAGTAGCGGTGGGAATTCAGAGTAAATCCAAATTCCATCATCTCCCCACAGAACATATTCATTTGCCTCAGACGCCACATGTTAGAGTCTTCATGCATGTCGAGTGTTACATACAGTATGTCACAGATTCAGATGTGAGCACAGCTGTCTGGATGCAATAAGACACAGGTTGTCCTCATTTGGCCTTCAGTGTTTCTTTGGCATCTTTTAGCACTCCTCTCTCTCCCGTCTCGTCTAGTCTCTCCCTCTCTTTCACTTTCCCCTCTTGTGCTCATTTCACACACCCTCTCTCAGACAGAATTAAGCTTTTGTTCGGCAAATGGAAAGAGGAAAAAATTGATGGACCGAGCGATGGAAGGTACACTACAGAAATGGAGGTGGGAAGGAAAACAAGGAGCGGTTTTGTGGTGAATGCCCATGTTGTTCTTATTTTAAAGCCCTATGGGCCTACTGGCCACCCGGCCAGCTCAAGCATTGTGCTGTGCATCACCTTATCAGCCTGGCTTTTGTTATTTTGCAGCTCTCATCTGCTGTAACTCCAGTATTCCTGACCCATTTTCAGACCTTTGTCTTAGAAATCACTTGCGAGAGGGTTTCTGCAGTAAGTTGAATGCTAAATTTAGTCTCCCTCTCCAGCCCAATAAGACTTATTCTATTCTCTGCTTTTATAGCACAAAAACAAATCAGCAGCTAACCAATGTGGTATCGTGAGTAAAACGCCTCTTTTCCCCTGATGTCTAGGCTAAGGGGAATTTACTTTCTAGTTAAGAATAAGGAGCTAAGAGACCTTGGCTTCTGATTGATTGGGCTTGAACAGGATAAAAACGGATTTGTCAGTTGAGATGGTGTTAAAGTGCTCTTTTCAACAAGATAATAGCAGCTCAAGTTTACTGACTTGGGATGCCAAAATGACTGGTACTTCAATACCAAGTCGATAATAAAGAAACCATACCATCATTCTAATTCTACAGTTTGTACAAGCAGTCTTGCTAACAGGTTGCTGCTTTCAAGTGCCTAACTGGGTGATTCTCACAAAACTTATGAAGAAAATGTCCTGATCCTATTTACTCAAATCAACGGTGGTAATTATGTCCTAAAATTTTTTTTTTATTATATATATATATATATATATATATATATATATATATATATATATATATATATATATATATATATATATATATATATATATATATATATATATACACATTACAATGTAAAATCTTAATAGCACTAAAATAGGTTTATGTGTAATTTAAAAATGTTTGTTTTTATTTTTTTTTTATCAATTTTGGGTTAAATACGACAGTACATTTGCTTGAACCACTTAAATATTAACTGTGTATTTGTGAAGTGTTGTACATGTAAATGGACAAATGCACTTCACTGTCAAAATGCCTGTTCTGGCAAGGTATGAAGGTGTAAACTAATGTCTTAGAATGTTGGGAAAGATCTGATGGGGAACAAATGTCACCATATCAGATCTGCACATTAGGCTTTCCTCTTTACATTATGACGGTAATTTATATGGAGCAAAAATTGAAGAGTGCGAAAGCCACCATTTATTTTATTATTTATAGTTTTTATTTGTTAATATTTATATAAACTTTACAGTTGCATATTAGGGTTTGTTGTGGTACATCAAAATTTAAATATTTCAGTGTTATTGGTATTGAATACTCAAATTTGGGAATCATGACACTCCAGACAAATGTTTATTCTCTCTGTCCCTCTTTCTCTCTCTTTTAGGGGTGGTATATGGCAGTCAAGTGGTTGTCCCCCCTAAGATAAATGCAGTGCTGGGCAAGAACGTCACCCTCAGCTGTACGGTGCAGGTGGACACAAACCTCAGCCTGACCCAGAGCTCCTGGGAGAGGAAGCTGCCCACTGGCTGGGTGACGCTGGCTGTGTATAACCCCATGTTTGGCATCTCCATCCCTCCCGAATACGTGCGACGCCTGTCCTTCCGCTCGCCCTCTGCACACGATGCCACCATCGTGCTGGAAGATGTGGGTTTCGCTGACATAGGCATGTACACCTGCAAGGTGGCCACCTTTCCGCTTGGTAACACGCAAGCCTCCACCACCATCAGTGTGCTAGGTAACGATAGACGTGTCTCTTTTTTTTTTTTCTCTCCCCTGTTCTGTCTGTGTCCTGCAATAGTTCCACCAAAAAAAAACATTGCTAACAATATAGTTTATGTACCAGAAATATTTCATTAACTCTTTACAATGAGGTTCCATTTATAAACATTGGTTAACAACATGTTAACTTGCACTAAAATTCAGTAATACTTTTATAGCATTTATTAATCTTCGTTAATGGTTAATACATTTTTATTAACTAACATTAACAAAGATTAATAAATGCTGTAAATATGTTGTTTTTGTTCATGATGCCTAATTAATTAATATATGTTTAAACCTTATTGTAAAGGGGTACCCAATTTTTTTTTTTTCTTTTCAAGGTGAAGTGTGTTCAGTGTGTTAACTTTATCCAATCCTAGCTTAATATATAGAAACAACTAAGCCATTAATAGCTTGATTTTCCCAAGAAGTGTAAAAACTGGCTGTGGCGCTATCAAAAGATTGCTTTGCTTGAACATCATGACCAGCCCGACACCACAAGATTTGCTCAACCATTGGTGGTTGAGTTGGGGTGGAACTGTTTGTCTGACCAATAGCAAATGATGGGGGTGTCCAGGAAACCATGAAGGCAAAAATACAAACTTTTTTCAGTGTCGCTAGAGGCACAGAAATTTCACACTTCACCATTATTTTATTTTTTTCTTGATGGCTTTTAAAGCTGAAGTGTATCATTTCTGTGTCATTAATGCTACCAAAAAGAATTGAAAAAATAAAGGTTGGTTTCCAAACTGCTTTTGTAAAGCAACGTACACTATTGGTTGAGTCAATGTTATTCTATCAGTATGGATGGGTCGCTCATAACAAGAGGAATTTTTATAGCACCACAGAGACCATGTTTACAGTTTGAGAAAATAAACCTACAAATAGCTAACTAACAGTTGTCTCTGCATATTAAGCTCAGATAAGATAAAGCATTTTAACACAAAGTTGCACACTTAAGCTTAAATTTAATAGCTGTAAGTTACTGTATGCAGTTATAATGCTCTTGAAGAAAAAAAAAACCTAGAAAATGTCATGTGATCTAAAACATTTTTTATTTTTTTAAACCAAATATTAGATTATTCCGAGCAAGTGGTTGTTCTGTCAACTGGCCTAAAACTTAACACTGTCCTTGGTCATCCTTTTTGTGAGCCGTGTGGTTTTTGTCTGATTAGGTTAGATGAAAAACTTTTATGCACTCAGTCAGTCATAGCGTGGTGCTTGAGTATTAACGCTAAAGTGCCGTGACGAACCTTTTGCATGTGTTCACTCAAACAGAGAAAAGCGTTCAAGTGGATGCACATCACAGCTGGTGAATGGACCACTGCTTATTTGTTTAAGTGGGCAAGTATGCACTGTGTGTGCGAAAGAGGAAGAACATTAGGATTGACTCCAGGGCAGGAATGAAAGCTGTGATTTGGGAGATAGACCAGCTCTTCCAGAGAACATGATTTTGAACCCCTGGAGCACATCTGTTCTGTTGAGCGTACACATGACTGAGTAAAGTGGTGTGCTGTTTTGATCTGGGTGTACGAGGCAACAAGATAATGTTTGCAAGCATAATGCCTTCGGTTAGGTGTATTAATTATGTATTATGATATGGGGGTGTGCGGAGATTTGCTCTTTCCTCTGTGAGCACAAGATGAAGGTTAGAGTGGTAAATGAGATTTAGACAGAAATTGAGTGAATATTCATGGCGAGAAAGATTAATTGTAGATGATGTCATAGATGAATTGGGCTGTGCAGATGGAGGAACATTGGAATATGAACTAGACCTCTTTATAAAGGTGTTTATAAACATTTTTCCAAAAGGGATTTTTAATGGTACAAAGTGTTTTTTTTTTTTTTTTTTTTTATTATATAAACGTGAGTGCGGCTTGTCTGCCAAGACGCCAACATGATGCATGTTGAGGGTGGCTGCTGTGGCATTGCTGTTTGGTTGCTAAGGTGTTAGTTTATCATTTCTAGCTTGTTTTATGCAGTTGCTAGGATGTTCTGGGTGATTGCTAGGTGGTTGCTTGCTGGCTTAAGAATTAATTCCAATATATCTATGATATGGGATTGTTTGGGTCCCTCCCTCAATATATGGTAAATCATTGGATTTGTTTTTCACCTGCTCAGTGGAAACTGCAAGTCTGATCACTTAGGAAGTAATGGCACACCTCAAGAAGCCATACGATTTATAGTATCACAAATGGACATAGCACAAACCTTGAGGGCCAAGTTATGCACGAAACTTTATATGAAGACTTGAGATATTTTCGAAACCCTTAAGTATGAGCAATAATAATAGTGATGCTTTCCTTAGTAAGCTCCACTTACAAAAGAGTAGACAAATAAGGATGGGAGGTTTAAAAAAAAACGAGGAGGAGGTAGGGTGCTGGAGGATGGAAAGTGGTGGTCTAGTGAGGGAGGGGAACATGTGCTGTAGCTATAATTAGATCTGTGTGTGTGTGTACAGGAGTGTATGAGCGTTAGAATAATGCCCTCTGCTTTTAGGATCCATTGCACTTTAGGATGTCAATGCAAGGTCTTGTTGAATATGTGGTTTAACGTGACAGACGAGGCTTGGCACACACACAACCAAGCAGACATGAGTGTAGAGCTCATATAAACTCACAGGCACTTATGACATGTCACTCATACACCACATGCAGACTGAATGAATCGATAAAGGTAGGTAGACCACAGCTGCTACTGTTCTCTCTGAAGGTCATCTGCCAATGTTAATCCTTTGCAAGATAGGAAGAGAGAGAAAACACATAGAGGGAGAGTGAGTGAGTGAGTGTAGATTCAATCGGTACAGGGCCTGGGACAACCGCTTATAAAGGGATTAAGTTATTACAACTTTGATTATTTACTCAACCTAATATCACTGCAAACCCATATGGGTTTCTTCATTCCATGAAAAGCAAAAGGAAAATATTTGAAATGTTCTGGTCGCTCTTTTTCGTGCTATTTCAGTAAATGGGGACCAGGCGCTTTTGAGCTCAAAAAGGACACAAGTACCATAAAATTTAGAATGACTTTAGTAAATGATGACAGAATCTTAATTTGTGGGTGAGCTATACCTCTAACTAATGGCGCAATTAATTTTTATTGCCAAATGATCAGCCTGGGCAGGAAAACTTTAGGAAATGAGATGCACACATTAATACAAATTTGAGAAAAATTGCAAAAACAAGGATGTTTCTTATCTGATTTATAGTAAGAAAACAAAGCACAACATATCGTGTATGTGATTGTATCGACACAGTCCTACAAATGACCACATACTTTTTTTTTTTTTTTTTGTGACTAGTTGATTTAGTGGGGCCCCTTGTCATCAAACCCAAGGCAACGTTCCCATTTGTCCCTCCCGTTGATGGCCTTGAGTGGAGAAACGGAAGGGGAGAGTGACCCACACGTTGTATTTCTGTCAGCCACGGTGAAGGAAAAGCTCAGCTTTCCAGCCCTGAACACTGCAGGATTCATAACTGCTCGCACACCCAAGCTCTGCGTTTTCCGCAGAAGGCTAACATGTAAACTGGATAAGCCGTTAAAACTAATCATTTCATCTCTGGAAAAGCACTTAGTGCTTTCTGATGAGAAACCAGGGCCGCTCACGGCTGGTAGTTACCGCACTTTTTTTATTTTTTTTATTTTATTATTATTATTCTCCCAGTCCTTATCAGTTTATGAATTTATTGGCTGTGGTACCAGAGTGATATTAATGCTGAAGGGGATTATCTTTTGTTTGCATTGTACTCTTGTCTGAATGGATTTCCTTTTAGCTCGGTTCATTATCTTCATACATCTTTGTAGTAATGGGATGAGTGAGTGTGTCCTCACATTAAAGCTTAATGAAACCCAAGAGAAACTGTTTAGGTTTGGTACATTTATAGGGATCATTCACCCAAAGTTTAGCATTTCATCATTTACTCACCGTCATGTTTATATCATGCCCATATGACTTTCTACCTTGATCATTGCATCTTTTTTCCTTACTGTGAATGTTGACACTTTCACTTAACATCCTCTTGCCCTTTAACTTAAAAATATTTCTCTCTCTCTCAGTGGAACCGAAGGTGTACGTCTCGGCTGGATCTGCCGCTTTGATCGACGGTGGAAATGAAACCACAGTGGCCACCTGCATTGCAGAGAGGGCACGGCCTCCTGCCGACGTCTCCTGGGAGACAAATCTGTATGGTACATCCGAGGCCCACATGCAGGACGATGCCAACGGCACAACTATGACTCAGGTGCACTACACCTGGAAGCCCAACCGTCACGCCCAGGGTCACACGTTAACATGCGTGGTTAAACACCCCGCCCTGCAGAGTGACTTCAGGATCCCCTACATCATCAATGTGCAATGTGAGTATCGGTCCCATTTAAGGAGCAGATTAAATATTTTATGCAATTAACCATGGTGTTACTAGTTATATGGTGGTAATAGAGTAACCATGGTTAATTTTTTTTTGGTTACTGTAATAAAAAATAAAAAATGCCATAGTGAATCTATGGTTACTGTTGTAAAACCAATGTTATTTTTTCTAAGGGAAAGGGTAAAGGTTAGGTTTAGAGGAAGGGGTTAATGTAGTGTGTCTGTGGGACTCTAAATAAACACAATAAATACACTACAGTGATGCCCATACTGTATGTTAGAATTAAAATTTGCAATGGGGTGCATTTAGTATCTACCATTATTTACACCAGGGTGCAAATAGAAATTACAGATACGTGTAAGGTAGATGCTTACCAGTTGAAATTCCAATTTCACATATCGGCGATTCATTTCTTACTACTGTAATTTCTGGACTATAAGCCGCAACATTTTTCCTACGCTTTGAACCTCGCGGCTTATCCAATGACGCGGCTAATATATGGATTTTTCCCGCTTTCAAATTTTATATATAAAAAAAATAAAAAATAAAAAAACATTCTGTGACGTGCTCAGTTTTTTGGCGGCGTGAAGCTTTCATTAGACCAATTGAAATTGCCGAACGGGTTAAGGTCAAACAACTTTTTTTGTTTACTGTTTAGATTAAATCGAGCGCGCTCAAACTTCCCATCATTCTGATTACGGTAGTAATTTTGTCACCCTCACCATGGCAAAGACATGGAGAAACGCATATGATGCAGCTTTCAAGTTGAAGGCGTTTGATCTGGCTGTTGGAAAATAAGCTGCTGCACGGGAGCTTGGTCCTTATGAGTCGATGATAAGACGTTGGAAACGGCAGCGTGAGGAATTGACTCAGTGCAAAAAGACAACTAAATCTGAGGCTATTCAACTCCGACACCGAAGGAGATGACTTCAGTGGTTTCAGTGCACAGGACGAGGAAGATAGTGACCAATGACTTTCTTGGTAGGCTACAGTTTACTGCAAATGTTTTATTACAAGCCGTGTGTGGCAGTGGGGGCGTGGTCAAGCGCCCGTCCGGGAGAGAAAAGCTGTAAGGGCGCTTACACCTGCGCTAAATTATGTCTAATAATTTCGGTGTCTAATTTCAAGTGCCCTGCTTCACGTGTCCTCCTTGGGAAAACTGCCACACGGGCACCACTGTAACAGTTTTCAGCAGGGCACTTGACGTTCCAGGTAAGGCTTTTAATGGCCACAGCAATGTTTACAATCAATTTTATAAAGTTTCTCAATTCTTCTATGCGCCAACACTAGACTGACGTGTGTCACTCTCTCAGCTCTGTGGCTGCTGCCTTTTTATGCCGCTCTCCCCATGCTTACTGAAATTAGACACCGGTGTTAGACATAATTTAGCTCAGGTGTAAGCGCCTTACCGCTTTCTCTCCGGACGGGCGCTTGACCACGCCCGCTGCCACACCGTGTTTCGTTAAAGCCTATTTATTTTTGTTACAAGCCGTGTTTCGTTAAAGCCTGAATAAAGTTAATTTGTTTCAGTGTACCGGTAGGCACCTGCGGCTTATAGACAGGTGCGGCTTATTTATGTTCAAAATAATATTTTATTTAAAAATCAGTGGGTGCGGCTTATATTCAGGTGCACTCAATAGTCCGGAAATTACGGTAGTTTAATTCCTGAAATCAACAATTGGGTTACAAATATTGAAAATTATCATTTGATACATCTGTAAATCTATAACATGTTAGATTAAATGTCAAAAGGCTTGTGATATCGGGCAGATATTTTCTATTGATACAAGCTCCTATTTACTTGAATTTGGCAAGAGCAAATAATATATTTCAAATCAGCAATTAAATATGACAACAATAATATCATAAATTGTGCTTTATTTCAAATAGCACAAAAAATAAAATTCAGGTCTGTCCAGCTAATAGACATTCTTGAGTAAACTCACAGGCTTCATCAAAAAGGCCCTTTTTCACTAAGGCAGACTTCCATTCCTACAGCTACCATTTTCAGTGTTACGATTTTTCCCATATTTCTTGCGCATATATGTATGTGTGTATACACACGAATACGTGTATATGAATATTCAGATAATTCAAATGCATTACATTCGAAGAGTTAATCATTGATAAGACAATACAAAAAGCGGCTTAAGAATACAATGTATTGTTTACTACCATATTATTGATCATAAGTCAATCATTGGCATACAGTTCACAGCAATCCATTTCACAAGTGAATTTGTCAATCAGTTGGAGATTTATTATGAGGGCTTGTTTAAGGACCAGTCATTGTACACCTGCATCAGACATGCTTGTGTAGTGTCTCTGGTGTGTTGCGTCATAAACATAAAATGTTTAGGTCACTGTGTCAAGTTAAATATGGTTTAATACTCAATCTTTAAACACATCTTGAGATCCCTTAGTTCGCATTTGCGGTCCAAGTGTTTTGAACGTGATGTTCTGCCTACTGAAGTGTTTTTTTTCTCTTCACTGTATAAACTGCGCGTTGCTCATACAGCTGAAATTTCAATTACTGCCCTCTGGAGTAAACTGGTTGTACTACAAGCTTGTATTTCTCAGGAATCTTCCTTATTACGGTCCAGGGGGGCATTGCGATTAATTGCATTAATTTTCACACGTTTTTTTTGTAAAACTTAATCGCACCGAATTAACGCGTTAAATTGACAGCCATAATCAGGGCTTAAAGTATTCCGGCACCGTGCCAGATCTCCGGCGTGCAGCCGTGAGGGGAAAAAAATAAAATCAGAATGGGGAAAAATGTGATCTCAGTGATTTGGACCATGGTGTGATTGTTGGTGCCAGATGGGCTGGTTTGAGTATTTCTGAACCAAATAGCTTTCAACTGTGTTTGATATAATGGTAAGTGATTTTCTTGTACCAAATTAGCAATTTAGGATGATTACTCAAGGATAAGTTTGAGTGATGGCTGCTGGGAAAAGGGGCCTTTCTAGATTTGATGAATAACTTTTTTCAATCGTGATGGTGCTTTTTTATTTTTTATTTTTTTACATCAGTGATGTAAAAACTGTTAGGACGAAATACATACCAATTTCCTTCTGAAACAGCTAAATCTATAGATGTATTCAAAACTTGTGTGTGCATGCACCACGTCAGAGCAATCAGATTTACATCCAAAGCCCACATCTGTTTTCCATATCTCAGTCCAGTAACTATCCACATGACCTGAAGTCTTCATGCTGTCTTATGAGTGAGAGGCAGGCCACGATAGCGCTAGTAGTGCACTTTCTCTGACACGGTCCTTAAGATTTCAGTGAATAAGGGCATTAATACTTCAGCCTAATTATTTATCAGTGCTATTTAACGCTTTCCTCCTCCCACACACACCGGCTTCTGCAGATCACCTTTGAGAGGAAGGCACGCACTGTATGCGTGTGTCTGTGGTGGTGGTGAGTGCGTAAGCACAGATGTCTATTGAAATATAGATGTAGTGGTGAAGGGCAGTCACAGGAAGCAGTCGAAAAAGGGAGTATAGACGGGGCGAGGTCACATCAGTCATGAAACTATGCTTCTGCAGTCACTAAAGCTGCTCTCTATCCATCTTCTACATCCCATTTTGCATGGGACATCTTAATTCAGCACTTTCACTTAAAGAACTTTTAAAGAGCTTTTGTAAAGCACAAATCAATACAGTTAGCGTCTATTCTCTTTGTAAGTGGTCTTGTACTTTCCTGGTTAGATGCACACTAGTCTTAATGAAGAATTGATGCTTTATTCTCATTAATTATTATTAATGATTTTGTGTTTATAGATGTGCCTTATTGTAATATCCTTTAAACTGAGCATTTGTATATCCATGATAAATGGTATCTTAATGGAATAGTTCACCCAAAAACATTGTTGCTCCAAACCTGTATGCTGTTGTTTTTTGTGGGACACAAATGACAAGATTAATACACTTTTCCATAGAATGATGGAAAAGAGCTGCAATAAGATTCTTTAAAAACTTTTATTTGTGTCCCACAGACAAATAACCACATACAGGTTTAGAACAAGGGTGAGTCATGACAGAATTTTTATTTTGGGGTGAACTATTCCATTAACTAGGCATAGCCTTGGCTTACCTTTCTTACTCTACATTGAATGATCCCTTTGTGCTTTGTGTGTATGTGCGCAGTTGCTCCAGACATCCTGGTGCTGGGCTATGACGGCGACTGGTATGTGGGCAGGAAGAATGTACAACTGAAGTGTCGAGCCAAAGCCAACCCGCCTGCCCAACACTTCAGATGGATCAGGTGTGTAACCACTACACTCACAATGCTGTCGGTACGGACTTTGTTAGTGCCAAGGTCTGATTTCAGAATTCATCTCAAACAGCAGACGCTAATAACATCTCACAACACCACAGTTGTCTTTCAAACTGTCAAGTTCACTATATGAACCTTTTCCATTTCATGAGTGTATACCCATAGTAGTAGGCATTGTATGCGGTTATAGAAAGCTGGTTGTAATCCATTAAAACATTTTGTCAGGATTGGTCACTCATTTGGAAGATTGCACAACAATCATGTGACCTTAAACGTTTATTAATTGTGGTTGTATATCCACATGCAGTCGTCAAACTGCCACACCTATTCATTCTGTCATTATTTTCCAAATTTTTGAATAAGTAAAAAACTATTTTAAATTACATAAATGTTAAATTAAAACTCTTTACAGTTTTGGAGTTCCCATATGTAGGTAGGGCTGTTGGTTGTTTTTATTCTGGTCCAAATACTTTTTTAAATGTGTAAAATTCTGACATGGGCACAACCTATGTTTGTCTACAAATATAAGCACCAGTTTTTAGATTGAGACTTTTGACCGGTCTTTGAAATTTAAGGTCTCGTTGTTTGAAAACGGTCTAACAAACACATGTTTGTGTGTTTTAGGTTGGATGGAGAGATGCCAGATGGAGCAGAGGTGCTGAATAACTCTTTGGTGTTTATGAGGCCCCTGCAGAAGAATGACTCTGGGGTTTATAGGTGTGAGGTGGCAAACGACATTGGACAACGCAGTCGGGACATTAGTATACGTGTTCAGGGTAAGACGTGAGATGTCTGTCTTCCTTCAAGGAGTAGTTCACCCAAAAATTATAATTCTCATAATTTTAAATGTTCATCATTACTAAAAGTTTTTTACATTTTGGTCTGTTTCTCACCCAAAGCATCAGAAAACAATGATTAAACTACTGGAGTCATATGAATTTAATTTATGCTGCCTTTCCTTTTTGGGGCTTAAAATCGTTAGACCCATTGACTTGCATTGTATGGACAAAAACGCCTCATATCTACATCAAAATATCTTTGTTCCACAAAAGAAAAAGAGTTTGAGATGGCAAAAGGGTGAGAATTATAATTTTTGGGTGAAAATGTATTTTTAAGCATGTTAAATATGTCCATCTTACTAATGTTTTAAGCGTGTTAAATAAGTTTGTCCCATGTGAAGCTGAAGAAAATCATTAAGGCACTATAACTAAACTTCACCTATGAAATATAAAAATTCTATTGTAACACAGAGGTTCTTTAGTCCGTGTTTGTTTTGAATATGTTGGCATAAGAATCAGAGATGAATGCAACTTCACAGATAGATGCAGAGTTTGTAGTGCTGCATGTGGTTTTCTATAAAAGATTAGTTCACTCAAAAACGAAATTCTGTCATTTAATTGTCCCAATGTCATTCCAAACCTGTATGCTGCTATGTTTCTGTGGAACATGAAAGGAGAAACATTGACATATATCTTTACACTTTCTTCACAAGATAAAAACCAGTCATGGGAAACTTGGCTGGCCTACTTCTAAAATGACCCAAAAAACGCCCAAGTTTTCCATGCAACATAAGCGCTATATTCCAAGTCTTTCGAAGCCACACGATATTTTTGTGTAAGGTACAGACTGAAATTTAAGTCATTCACTTAAAATGTCCTAAAATTTTCCACTATTTTGCAGCACTCATTCAAGCACTCAAGCTCATTCATTATTTTGCACATTTCAAGGTGACATACCACATTCAGTCACGACACATTCTCAGCAGGTTTAATTTCATTAGTGGCAAACATTATTGGTTCTCATAAAACGGTGTACAGGTTTGGAAAGATGAGAGTACAGAATTTACATTTTCTGAGTGAACCATTCTTTTAAGCCCCACAAATTGTGAAAAATTAATCTTTAGGATTTTAACCTGCAGATGAGCTTAGCAGAGCTCTGATTTTACTGAGCCTACTGCCTGAGTGTTCAATATTGGCTTTTTTTAGTTTGAATGGTTGGTACGTTAAAGTTATTGAGTTACATGAGTCCTATTTTTAGATCTATTTGACCTCTGAGACGGGTGTCCACAATCTCACTCCATGCCATTTGTGTCCCATTGCTTTTGTGTTAACATTAAACATTGAATCCTGCCGTTTAATCAGTTTCTATGATGGAGCTGCCGATGACTCTTTCCCTCTCGCTCTTTCTCTCTCATGCTCACCCCATTCTCTTAGACTGTCATGCAGTTATACAAGGAAGAAAAGAAAGCGGAAGCAACCTTGAATGAGCGATGATGTCCTAGATTCATGAAACATTCATCAGCTCTTTTCAACTGCCATTTAATTATGTATTTCTTTTTTTATTTATTTATTTTGTAATGCTCGCCCCTCGAGAAAGATTCAACATCTGCGTGCATGAAGCTATGTGTTCCTGTGCGTTGTGTGCACGTGGTTGTGTTGGCTCTGTCTGCTGTGATACCGATCTTCTTTTTAGTCCTTTTGTGCCATTTGTTTGAAAATTGATATTTATTTTTTACTAGAATGCCTACTGTTGCATACTGATGGAATAACTGTGTTTGTGGTCATGAAAGTGTGTCTGTCTGCTCTGTTTGGTCACTGATCTGTGTGCATGGCCAGGCAGTACCTCTTCTACATGTTTATAGCCCCACTGCAACCTGTGTTCTCACCAAATACACACTCTCCAAAACTGATCAGTCACACTTCACTGATTGTTCAATGCAGTATATGGACTTAAACGGTATATAAACATACCAGACGTACAGTATCTCACAAAAGTGAGTACACCCCTCAAATTTTTTTAAATATTTGATTATATCTTTTCATGTGACAACACTGAAGAAATTACACTTTGCTACAATGTTAAGTAGTGAGTGTACAGCTTGTATAAGTGTAAATTTGCTGTCCCCTCAAAGTAACTCAACACAAAGCATTAATTTCTAAACCGCTGGCAACAAAAGGGAGTTCACCCCAAAGTGAAAATGTCCAAATTGGGCCCCATTAGCAATTTTTCCCTCCCCGGTGTCATGTGACTTGTTAGTGTTACAAGGTTTCAGGTGTGACTGGGGAGCAGGTGTTTAAATTTGGTGTCATCACTCTCGACTCCCTCGTACTGGTCACTGAAAGTTCAACATGGCACCTCATGGCAAAGAACTCTGAGGATCTGAAAAAAAGACCATACTCAGACCATACACTGCACACTGCGTCAAATTGGTCTGCATGGCTGTCGTCCCAGAAGGAAGCCTCTTCTAAAGATGATGCACAAGAAAGCCCGCAAACCGTTTGCTGAAGACAAGCAGACTAAGGACATGGATTACTGGAACCATGTCCCCATGCCCTAAACTTATTTGGTTCAGATGGTGTCAAGCGTGTGTGGCGAGAAACCAGGTGAGGTGTACAAAGACAAGTGTGTCTTGCCTACAGTCAAACATGGTGGTGGGAGTGTCATAGTCTGGGGCTGCACGAGTGCTGCCGGCACTGGGGAGCCACAGTTCATTGAGGGAACCATGAATGCCAACATGTACTGTGACATACTAAAGCAGAGCACGATCCTCGAGTGTACTCTCTTTTGTTGCCAGCGGTTTAGACATTAATGGCTGTCTGTTGAGTTATTTTGAGGGGACTGCAAATTTACAACGTTATACAAGCTGTACACTCACTACTTTACATAGTAGCAAAGTGTCATATCACTGAATCACTTCAGTGTTGTCACATGAAAAGATATAATCAAATATTTACAAAAATGGGAGGGGTTCACTCACTTTTGTGAGATACTGTATATAAAGTCTCTACTGACTCTTGAGTAAAGGTGCATTCACACTGACAATGACTGATATTTTTGGTAGGCCTTCATTCCTGATGGTAGTATCCAACAGTTGTCAATCAGGAGCAGGGGCGAATCACATTGGTCGACAGAGTGACAAAAAAAAATCCAACTTTTAAAAACGTGTCTTGAGACCTTATTTTGTTCAATTCAATTGTGCTCCTAGTAGATTTAATACAAAGAAATTGGTGCTGGTCAACGTGCCAGGATATAATTAAGTTAGCTGGACAAATTGGGGGGGGGGGGACTTGTCATCCTCATTTACGTGTTCGTTTAGTTGTAACATGATTGACCATGCCTGCCTGCATTATGATATAACATTGACTATGCCTACATTATGATGAAATAATAATATAATCAAGTCAAATGAAAGTAATGTTGATTCATTATAGTTGCTTTTGGTGAATAGGAATGTGTACGCCCAAAATTACGAAAAAATACGAATGAGTGTTGCGACCAAAATTCTCCACTTGCATGACGAAGCGTCACCACTAGTGTTGTCAAAAGTACCCGTACTTCGGTACAAAGTCGATACTAAAATAAAGTTGTAACGGTACCAGTGTTTCTGTAGTACTGAGCACCGAATCTATCCGGTACCAGCGCACAGTATGACTGCGACAGCTTTAAAATGCTCACAGGCTTATTTTGAATGCATGCTCTGTTACTTCTACGCTGAAATGGACAATTAATCAAATTAAAATAGTGACATGCCCTAGTATGATTTATTAAACCGATAAAGGCTGCAATCTTACTGTGGAAGAGATGTGTACGTTAAATCCAACCTCTCATCCACTAGAAACTCATTCACGAGTTTCTAGTGGAGAATCATTCACGTTGTAGGAGATGACAAAGTGGAGTACTTATCCATTGTGAATCTTGTCAAATATATATTTGTATAATAAAAATCGCAGCATCTGCGCTGTAATCTCAGCTTTTATATCATATTTAAAACAAGTTAACGAAAGTGCATCACAGTAATACAATTCAAAACATAACCTTTCAAAATGACCACAAACACACCAGTAATCTAAAATACAAACACCCCAAAACTGTGTCCTACATTTCATTCGTCAGACTTAAAGGCCAGTTTAAAGAGATGAGATTTCAGACGTGACAAAAGTCTTCAATGATCACACTGCGCAGTGTCGCAAACAGTTTATCCAGAAAGGGAAGCATACGGCAAAAAACACATCAGCAGTGTAAAGTCTAGTTTGTAGGCACCATAATAAACCCTTTTGATCACAGTCAGATGAACCAGAAACTAGTTAAAGGTCACGTCCACACTAATAGGTTTTCGGATTAAAATTAAGGAGATCTTGAGCCTTGGTCAATAGTGTGTGTGTGATGGAGTTGCAAGTAACTCAAATTAGTTTTCACAATTGGAAAACCATTTCAACTTGCTATCCATCAATCTATTCACAAAAAACAAAAACAAAAAGTATCCGAGGTATCTAAAATGTTCTTTAAGTGCTCCGTGCATAATAGACAAACATTTGCTTAAAGCTTAGCTCTGCTCTGTTTTGTCGCGTCTCCATCGGTCGCCTTAAATCACAAAGTCTCATTGACGATGAATGACTTCAGGTTGCTTTGTCACGGCAACTCGCTGTCAGTATGAATGCCCCTTAAGTCAAGATACAGAGGAAGGTTTCCTGACTTTCAGCAACTTGCTCTCTTCTGGACATTGACTTGCTGAGGCTAGAAGCTTTGTGTATTTATTGAAACACATTATTCTTTAACACACTGGGCTAAATTGAACAAATTAAAATACATTGTCATCCATGTGCTTGAGCCTTAACCAGAGATAATCTGGATTTTGGTTTAACATATGTAACGCAAGAAAACTGTGGGAATATCGTGGGAGAGCTGATGGGATTTTGGAGAACTTTTCTGTATCAAAAATTATGCCAAAACAATGAATGGGAGGTTTCAGTTTCCATCAACTACATGGCCAATCTTCCCCATATATACATATACACCCACACACTCACTCATCACACCCACAGATGCATCCAATTTACCTTTTGACCTTTGGGGAATATACTGTCTACAAATGCTTTAAATTGCTACATTGTTATTCAGTCCGGCAAGGATGAATAAATTATACTTTAACAGCAGCATTTGAACTGTGTGTAACCATGAAGAGCTTGCAGCCCTGACTCCTGCGACTGAACTCACATGCTCTGCAATCTGCATGCACACGTCACAGCCAGCCAAATAGCTCATTCGCCAGCAACAGGACACCCTGTAATGGGATAGTTTGACTTTCAGCTCCTCGAGCCGCCTCTTGTCAGAACGCTGCTTGCATAGTTCAGATGCATGGCCCAGAATGCAATGAAACACTACATGCTGCTCCCTAACACAATCAAGTGATCAATTCATGGTAATGGTGTTAAAGCAATCTCTTAGCCTAGCTCCAGTCATGTTAGCAGTAAGGCATAGCATAGTATTCACCCAACCCTCAGGTATTCTTGATATCTGTCCCCTCCCCCAGTAGCACACACTCTTTCCTTGACCCCTTCCCTCCATCATACAGCTCTCTGGTCATCAGTACTCCCTCTCTCAGCTAACACAGTTTAGCTCACTAAATTTAATTGTTGCCGAAGACACTGTACATTGTTAGCCATGTTAATGTTGGAATGTGTGGTGTTAGCTGGAGATGTTAGTATGTAGCTCCTCATGAACATCTCTCCCAGCGGTCTTTTCTCTTCCATGTTTGATGTTTTTGTTTCTTTGTTCTGGACAACAGTTTCAGGTTTTAAGCGGTTTTATTTTGATAGTCAAGCAAGTTGTGCAAGTACTTCAGCTACATTGCTGCAATAAATAGTTACGATATATCAACAAAATCTAAAAACTTGAGCTGTTGCTTTCATGGCAAAATAGCTGTTTGGTTTCTAGTCTAACAAACTGGAACATTTTCAAGCATATTCGATTCCATTGGGTTTGTCTGAAATTTTTAATAGAAATGCAGTTTTCAATTTGACTAAAATAAGGTCTTTGGTTGACCATACTTAGAGGCTTTTTTACATTATGTAGTCATACCACAAATGAGAATTTAAGTTTCAAGTTGCTAACATTGTGCTACATAAGGACTACAACAATTGTCCATTTTACCAACCATTGTAAACTCAAATCCTTGTGGTAATTGTAGTCCTTATGTAGCAACGTTTTTGCATTTAAGCCCAAAGTATACTTTGGTTTTAGGTGTACGATAGCATTTGTGTAAAGTCAATGCTCTAGCCTTTCAAAGTAATACTTCATTTGACCTTGCACGCATGCACAGGTGGTCAATGCATGCATGCTAAGAGATACTGGACTATTTCTCTTCAGGAGTTTAGACCCATAAAGATGTCTTTTTATAATCATTCAGACTCCAGATATAAGAATCTACTGACATCCTCCCACATGCGATAGATGTGCACATACACTTTTGTTTGCGTCCTCGTCTTGCTGCTCTTTGTGAAAGCAATAGCCCAACTGTGAGTGTGTCCACCTTGTGGACCATAATTAGTGCAATCTATTCTAGGCACATGCGTTCATAGTATGCACGGTTTGATAATTTGGGCTACGCACTGCGCATTTGACTCATTAAAAAAAAAAACTCTTTATGTGCTAGCTTCTATACTACTACAGCTATTCTGCAGTGAAGACAAAGCATTTTGTTATACAAAAGTGAAAAATATCTGCAAAGATGTCAATGTTCCTCATAAGTCACTGAATAAATGCGGCTGCTAAATGACAATGTAAAATGCAGACAAAATTTGCATCACTTGCTCTTGTACGCCTACACTCGAAACCGAAGTATGTTTTGGGCTTAGATGTATGATTGAGTAATTTACTGTTGTTGTAGAATAAAATGTGAAAGTTATGTCAACAAAAGACCTTATTTTACTCATAAATTTAAAACCACTAAATTCTCTGGAAATTCCAGCGGGAACCCATGGTGAATTAGCCTTCCAGTTTGGCCTTCAAATTGACATGACTGAACAGCTCTTTAGAGATGTAGTCCAGTTTCTCATGCTATATGTCATGCTAGCAAATATTATAAACTTTGAAGCCAATTCACATGACTTAACGATATACTGATGTAGTTGGGCATTGACATCTACTTTTCTTTGTCTGTCCATCCCTCCTCCTCCTCCTCCTCCTCCTGCCCCTCTCTCCCCCTTTGCCTCTCCTTCCTTCCCTCCATTAGATCCTCCCTCCACCACCACCATGCCCCCCACCACCCCTGTACGTGTCCTAACCACCGACATCTCTGCCACTGTGCCTGGCAATAAGCAGCGAGCACTCATCACCTCTCCAACCCTGGCACCTTTGCCTGAGGGGAGCCTGGGCACCATTGTTGGCGGGGCAGTGGGCGGAGCCCTCTTCCTCCTGTTGCTGCTTGTTCTGGGTGGGTTTTATTATCAGCGTCAGCGTCGGACGTTCCGTGGTGATTATTATACGAAGCAGTACCACGGTCCGTCTGACATGCAGAAGGCTCCTCAACCCCATGAGCTTCAGCAAGTCTACAGCAAAGGTAGCCCTGACACCAAGCTCAAATCCAACCAGGATAATGGCATAATTTACCCGGACAAGGACAGAGAAGAGTGGGGTGACTTCGACCGAGAGCGATCTCCCAACGGTCGCAGCAGAGTTCTAAGAGAAGCAGGTGCTCACCTCAGCCACCAAAATCATCACAACCATGAGCATTTATACCACAGCAACAATCACCCCAGTCATCCTCAGGGTTTCAGTCCAGCCCATCATAACCCGAGGAGCTCAATGCAGCCGGAGCCCCGTAGGTATGCAGCTCCACAAGTCATGAGCAATGGCTCCCCCTACCTGCCAGAGGACTGCTACGACAACGAATATGTGTCGCACACAGATGGTTCCATGATTTCCCGCAGGGAGTGGTATGTCTAACAAGAAAAAAAGCAGGAAAAGACTGCGAAGACATTAAGAAATGCTTCAGACTGCAAAATAAGGATGAAAAAATGTTAAGAAAATTTGTAGGAAATGTACTCTTGCACCTTTTTCGAGTAATTTACACCAACCGTAATTTGTGTGTTTGGGTTTAGTTGTACATTTAGCCTAATTATTTGTATAACTGTTCAAAGTTAACTGGGTTAAAGGATGTTTTGGGACCAAGAGACAATATCATTTCTTCATTTGCTAGAAAGAAGATGGTCAATCAACAAGGCATCTGCTTTAATACTGTACCAGTGCGATTTTCAGTTGGGTTGTCTTGTCAAATCAATAGCCAATCTCTTCCTTTTGCTTTGCATAGTAAAGGTGTACTGTATGTTTAAAAAGTAGCAATTAAAAAAAGAAAATGGTTATTTGAACAAATTAAAGGTATTCATATAACCTGGTGATAAGTATTTCAGATCAGAACTGAGTTTTTGTGAGTCATGCAAACTTTCAGTAATGCTGTCATTGGAGGCAGAAATTAGCTCCTGTCAACAGCCTGGCTGTTTCCATGGCAACAATTAATTATTCTGGCATTCAGAGTTGGAGTGCTGTAGGGCGGAGCTAGACAGGGAGGACAGTGCTGGATTTGATAAAGCCCAATGGGAGTGAGAAAGACAGGCAGGATCATTGCTGGAAAGAGACTGCTATAATTGCATCAATTCAGCTTCCATTTGCATACAATTATGTCACTGTATTAGGTTTTGGTTGCTTTTGTTCCATCAGAATTGACCTGTGTGTGCAAGTCTGGATCTCGTTGAAAAATTATTTTGATACTTTCACATCCCAAAATACTGCCTTTGTTTTCCAGATTACAGTATGTATAGCATTCTTGGAACAGTTGTCCTGTATTAATGTAACTGTCTGGCTTGGCTTTGTCACACCACCACTGCCCAATTTTAAAGTGTTAGTTTACCTAAAAATGACCATGTGGTTTCAAACCCATATGAAGTTTTTTTCCATAGGTGTGCAAAAGTAATTGTTTGGTAGGAGGTTATGTACCAACAGCCTCAGTCATTCATTGCATAATTTCCATTCAATGGAAGTGAAAGGTTACTGAAGTTATTATTCTCTAACATAATGCCTAACATGACCTTTTGCATTCCAGGGAAGGAAAAAAAAATCATATGGGTTTAGAACATTAGGGTGTGTAAATGATGACAATTTTTATTTTTGGATGCACCATCCCTTTTAGACCCTCCAACTGCATTTAGCAGCTGTTGATCGGTCTATTCGCCTGGCATGCATTATGTCAAGCATCAAGTTCTGTGCCTGTGGCCTGTATTTCTGTGTGTATATGTGAGTTTCTGTGTCTATGCAGATCGCATATAAATGCAATTAGCTGGTGTTTGTCAATGGTGTTTTGATGAATTGGCATATTGCCTGTTCAAAAGCAATGCCATCTGACCTGGCCTCAGATTTCACACACTTTGACAATTTAATGCAGAGGACGTTAGGCTAACACAGCTTGTTATCAGTCATTAAAGGGTTACTTCACCCCAAAATGACAATTTTGTCTGCATTTCATCACCCTCTTGTTGTTCCAAACCCATACAGATTTGACCACTTTTTTCACCTTTTATTTTATGGGAATTTGTTTGTCAGTCTCTAAACTTCTGCCTATTTTTGTGTTCCATGAAAGAAAGAACATAATACAGGTTTAGAACAACATCCGTATGGTTAAAAAATGGCAAAATCTTCATTTTGGGTGAACTATCCCTTTTAAGTTCTTGACTTCTTAAGTTGAGTGTTGGCTGGATATGGTTGGATTAAGAAAAATGTATCTGGATAATGATGATGATGATATTGTAGTGCCTTAAACTGATTATGTGCCCAGTAATCTTTACAATGAGCATTCATAAGTTATGAATAAGTATCATTTTCAGAAGAATGCAAGTAGTTCTGAGGCACAAAATAGTCTGGATGTAGGAACTGAGAACTTGTTGTCTCTATCTCTCTCTCCATCCTTTTTGCCTTCATTAGTTTAGAAAGTCTTATGTCGTCGTTTGTATGATTTGCCTTTTTTTTTTTTTTTTTTTTCCTGGTCTCAGACAATGACATTGTTTTGCTCACATAATGACATGTGACACTTCAGTCACCATGCACATAAAATAGTTATAATAAAGTTATGAGTAAAGTTATTAAAAAATATCTAAGTGTACATGTTTGGACAATGTAGAAGTCAATATAACAAGGTTACTATGTGTGTATATATACTGTATGTTAGCAGTTGGGAGAGCCTTGTTTTTGTTTGTATTTTTGCAAATTTGTTTACATTTATTATTCCTATCATAAGCCTGAGATTTGTCTGTGGAATGCACTATTGGAGAACGGATTGTGAAGAGAGACTAGGTTTCTTTGCTTCACTTTTTTAATTTTTTTTGCTTCTCCAAATAATCTTTCACTTTTTTTTTTTTTTTGTACAAAAGAACTACTGGAGAGGGAAAAAAAAACAATAATAGCAAAGAAATGTATTTGCAATGTATAGATGAGCATTATTTTGTAAAATCAACCTTTGGGATACATGTGTTTTGAAATAAAGCACCTTTTTTTAATTTCTTTTCTGTGGCATTGTTTTTGTTTTAGAGTTTGGCTCAAATCAGTCTTGTGTTTGTTGGAAGTGTGAGTGTTGAGGTCTTGGGTGTGACTGGTTGCTTCAGCTGCAGAACTGTTCCCTGAGGGGGATCTCGACTTCCCTGGAGGGCTTGAAAGATGGATGCCTCACGCCCCCTTTTCCTTTGCTGTGGTTAACCTAGTTCATCTCAGAAGAAAACCATGCACTGAGGCTCAAGCATATTTTGTGGGAAAGCCTGTTGCCAAGAGCTTCCTGTGGATGGGGCTAAACATCCTCTTAGATTTGTGAAGGATAGAGCTAAAGTGAGGGGATTATTGACTTTTTGATTCTTGTGTTTGCATGGCTGTTCTGTCTATCTGTGTGAGTGGAGTCTGTGTGGTTGACAAAGGGAAGATTAAGCATAGGAACCACAACAACTAACTGGTGGTGTTTGAGCAAGTTAGCATTTTGCAGAGTCTATTATCCCATTCCAAAAGCTGGTGTGGGAGAGGGTGTCGAAGTAGTTGTTGAGCTATTGTAAACTGTTCTTGCTGGAAAAAAAAAAAAATCTTAAACCAGTCTAAGATGGCTTGCTGGTTTTAGCTAATCTCTGATCCTGCTCAGACTGGCCCTTTTACATGCATTAGAGGGGCTTTGGTCACTTGTCAGGCTGGGAGATTGGCTTGCTGACCAGCTAAAGACCAGATTGGCTATATGAAGCTGGAAAACAAAACCAGTCTAAACTGTTTTGCTGGTCTAAGCAGGTCTTCTAGCTTGCAGGTCTGGTTTGTAGATTTTAAAGGGTTTTTGGGAACTTGTCAGGCTAGGAGACCAGCTGGCCAATCAGCTAAACCAGTTAGACCATATGAATATATAAAAAAATGACAATTCATTTCTTTAGGAGTATTTGGGGGTGCACCTTTTAAACCACTTTAAGTTGGTTTGCTTGTCTCCCGGTCTGGGCTGCATTTCCAAATGCATCGCAAGCCTAAATTGATTGTAGAGAATATTGTAGCCAATGGTTTCCACAATCAACTTAAGCTTGTGATACTTTTGATAAATGTAACACTGGATAGTTGGTTTTTGAGAGGGTTTGAATGCTAGTCAGGATAGGATACCAGCTGAAGACCATCTTAACCAGGCTGGGAGAGTGGTTAAACCATATGAAGCTGGGGGAAAAACCCCCATCTTAAACCAGCCTAAGATGTTTTGCTGGCCTCCTAGACTAGTCAGGCAGATCTAGTTTGTTGGTTTAAGAGGGGGTTTTGGGCACTTGATATTCAGCCTGGGAGACCAGATAGCTGAACAGCTTAACCAATTGAAGACTAGCATGACCAAGCTGGGAGACCAGCTTAAACATCAAAGGAAACTAAGGGTAAAATGGATACAATGGAGCTGAAGCACTGGAGCCTGTTCTCCTGAGAAATGCTATTAATTGGTTACATCAGTGCCAGGAAATGACAGAAACATGCCCTCTATTTCTTTAAAAGACACTGTTCTTCCCTCTTCTTGTGTTAAGTCCAGGTGACTATAATTTCCAGGATAGCAAGTTTAGGCCATTGAAAATAACATTGTCATTCATTATAAGAGCACAGTCACCTTATCATGGGTGAGGTCACTGTCTTGCACTGTTTGAATAGAATCTCTAAAGAGCTGCATTACCTACTGCCCCCTTCAACCCCCTCCGCCCTGTTCAATCAGTGCCTCTGATTGGTTAAATTAGTCTGGGAAAATGGTTTTGTTTGTTACAGCCCCCTTCCAGGCCATTGACATCGTCCCCATGGCAACAGACTCTTCTCGGGCTCATGATAGAGAGCTTGTTCTCTTGAGGGATACCTGTGCCTCCTGTCTCCCACTGTCACAGAGAAAAGAGAGGGCTTGAAAGAGGTCAATTCAGCAGAAAAAGAGAGGAAGAAAATTAGAAATAGGGGGGAAGCCTGAGACAGGAATAGGATGGGAGGAGTCAAAGATGGAGCAAGGTTAAAAAGGAGAATTGTGGGGCGTTGAAAATGGAGACTTGAAGGTGAAATGGGGCATTATAAATTCCTGCAATAAAATATGGTCATTTTAAAAAGGGCTGTGATCTGTCACTGTGACTGTATTTGCTTTTGTTTTTTTCCCTTCAAGAGAGAAACATTTATTGTGATTGTCCGGTTTACCTTTGGAAAATTTGTAGATATCAGTCTTTTATGACATATTTTTCATAATACATCAGAGTGGTCATGAAATGGTTCCCTCAATGGTAGGCTGTTATTAAATGTTCAGTGCTCCAATTCAGAGAGTCTCAAATTTATCAGAAATGTATTGGAGAAAGTGTGACTGCTCTTTATTTTGATGGGACACTGCTATATTAGGTGGGGTGAACAAATATGTAACCACCACACACTGTATTCTTGTCATAATAATGGGCTGCCAGCTGGTTCTCAATATATCAGGTGTACTAAATGATAATTTTCTCAACAAAAAAAAAAAACAAAAAAAACATCCAAACACTCAGGACTGTTTTTTCCATTTTTGTGCCCCTTGGTCAGTGTGTTGTTGGCAGTCCAAGGTTCACTAGCTCGTTCTCATTCCTAAGAGGGAATTGGCTACAGTGTTGCCATTAAACTTTTACAAGTTAAAAGTGAGATGTTTTCTGTCTATTTCCTTTCCATTTATCATTCCTCAGTGTTCTGCTGTTTTTCTCTAGGCAACATATTAATTTAGATTTATATACGCCCAAAATCAGTAACGACCATATAAGCTCATTGGATATCTAAAGCAGAACTGGTGCATGGAGCACTGAAGTCCATTATAATGGGTATTTTAAGATGACATCTGAGGTCTTTGCCAAACTCAGATGAATTATGGTACGATAGACCACCCAGATTCAACGGTCCTTCTCTACAATAGTACTTTCCATATGCCCTTGATAAAAATCGGCCAGTTTAAACAATGGCAGCCACTACAGAAGATGACCACTGACTCTTGACCTACCTATATCTTTCTTAATTCGCCAAAACAAACCTCTCTACCTTACTTAAAACTGTGGTCTTTCTTTTGTGTTGTGACCTCTATTTGGAGACCTGTTATATTAAATGGCTTTGCTTTTGTTTGAGTTGTTAAGCCTTCATGACCAGCTGCATCATAAACCTTTGCCCTCTAGAAAGAGGATGCTCCAGTTCTTTCCATTGCCCCACAAACTGTAATTGAGTTTCACAGTAATTAAGACTCATGGGTAGCAAATACATAACAGAAACCCTTTCTGGTCTGATAAAGCCCAGCCCCTACCTGCACTCGAATATGGCTATCAAGTGTCAGCCAGCTAAGGGAGGACCAGCTTTTCCCATGTAACATTTAACAGAATGCATTATGGCGCTTCTCCCCCACCCAGCTTCGTTGTTATCAAATACTGATCCTTGGATGTTTACCCGCAGAGAGTGCTGAATAGAGTTATGGGGTGTCCATGTCCAAAACCGATGGAGCAACAGTGTGAAATCCACAACACTTAGTCACCTGATCCCTTTAATCATGTTTAAATATGCCTGCCACCCCAGACACAGGTCTTATATCACAAAGCAAGTGTGAACTCATTTAATCCTCCATTGCTCTGGGATCACCTCTGCTCTAAGCTGTGAATTTTTCTGTCATTCTCCAAAAACATTAAATTTGCTTGGTAAACAATTCTTGGAACTTGTGAGAGCATCTTCAAAGGATATGGTTCACCTCTGGGTGTTCACTTGTGAAAGCTAAGGTCTTAAGTCCAGTGGGGTTAAATTGAGCCTTTAAAAGGCACCAGTATTATGGCCAGTAATAGCTGTTTTTAAAAAAGGGCACTTTAGCAAGACCATACAGAATTTAAAACCTTTTAAGAGGAAACAACACAATTTTTGTTGTGGTCCATAAAGTTCAGGACGTAAACTTGGAAGAGAAAAATCGGGGTAACAGTAAGGCACATACAATGGAAGTGAATGGGGCCCATCTGTAAATGTTAAAATACTCACGGTTTCAAAGTATAGCCATAAGATATAAACGATATGTGTGTCAAAATTATTCTAGTGTGATAAAATCACTTACTATCCTTTTCTGTGTAAAGTTATATCCAGGTTTCCAACTTTGTTGCCATAACAAAGTAGTCATAAATCCTGTAGTCCCACAAAAGATGACAATTTAAACAACATTACAACTCATATAATACAGTTTTAACAGTAGTAATGCAAGTGCTTTTATAAAATTATAAGCTTTACATTTCTGCCTTTAAACCCCTCCAAATGTTGTAAGTGCCTCACTTTAATGTCCATTTGAGTTTTTTTTATATATATATATATATTTAATTAAAGGGATGGACATTTATGCATTTGGCAGACGCTTTTATCCAAAGCGACTTACAGTGCACTTATTACAGGGACAATCCCCCCAGAGCAACCTGGAGTTAAGTGCCTTGCTCAAGGGCCCAACAGTGGCATCTTGGTGGTGCTGGGGCTTGAACCCCCGACCTTCTGGTCAGTAACACTGAGCCTCAACCACTGAGCCACCACTGCCCCATCACAAGTTCAAATGAATTTTGTGTTAATCAACATTATGCCACAAAAGCTGTCGAAAGAGCCTAAAATTCTGTTTATGGCGCCATATACCATACAGAGGTAAATAGGAGGTCATAGCAAATTATGACAGCGTTACCTTCTGGTTCGATAGCAAAATGGGTGGAAAAAGCGATTACATTTTCACAACTTTACAAAAGAGGGTTAAATTATGAAATTCAGCTATCAAGAGAAAGATGCCAAATTTAGTGTCACTCCCTTAGCTGTGATATAAATATACATTAAATAATGTATATTAAGATATATATATATTTGTTTACCCTCCTAAAATAAAGTGGAAATGCATATTTGAACTCTTTGAAAAGGGCCCATTTATTCACATAAAAACCAAACATCAGATGCACCAATTAATCAGTGTTATCTATTACATGTACCAGCATGTACTGTAGGCATTCAGTTTACTACAATATAGGCTCAACAAATCACAAGAATTATGATTTTCAGTGAATAAACAAAAGCATGTGTCTTCATTATTTGTACTTTGTGATATACTGTATATGTTGTGCTGGTGAGTGGACAGCTTTAACATTTCCTGATTTGAACTGTATAGGGGTCTTGTGACTCACTGTGGGGGGGCCCATCTGTGGTATTACCCACCAGACGGCTGAATTATGGCCTCTCCCCCTGCCCCCTTGAAACGCTGCCACCGTCCCTGACCATTGTTCTCGTACACTGAACCGAATATAATCCCAAATGAAGTTAAACCTCCAGAAAACATCAATGGTGTAGAGATAAATATAGACTTGCTGAACTGGATGCAAAACGATGTGCTAATTATCTATAGAAGAGTGCGTAGAGTAGCGAGGTAATTTTATTCATGAAAACAGAAAACGTTGAGATTAATTGTGAGGAGCGTGCTCATTTCCTCTCTGATTCTTAAGGGAGACTTATATTTTGTGCAAAAAAATGAATGATTGGATACATATTTGCCATTTCTTATTGTGAGAAATATGAAGCCTCTTGTTTTATTGCACATTGATTGACTTTATCTCTTCTTAAAGGAACAGTTCACCCAAACATGTACTCACCCTTTTGCCATCCCATATGTGTGGCCTTATGGCCTAATTTCATCTGCTGAACTAAAATGAAGATTTTTAGAAGAATTTCTCAGCTCTGTTGGTCCATACAATGCAAGAGAATGGGTGCCAAAATTCTGAAGCTCCAGAAATTACATAAATCAGCATAAAAGTAATCCATAAAACTCTAGTGGTTAAATTAATATCATCAGAAGTGATATGATAGGTGTGAGAATGAGACTTTCACATTTTACTTTTTGGTGTTTTTGGTGATTCACATTCTTCATGCCCCCCTACTGTGCAGGGAGAAGAATTTTGAGCAAAAAAGGACTTACATACTGATCTGTTATATCACATTCTTAAAATATGAATTAAAACACTGGAGTCATATGGATTACTTTTATGAGGCTTTTATGTGCTTTTTGGAGCATAAACATTTTGTCACCCATTCACTTGGATTATATGGACCAACAGGGTATATATTTGTGTTCTGCAGAAGAAAGAAATTCATACACATCTAGAATGGCATAAGGGTGAGTAAATGATGAGAGAATTTTTGGGTGAATTATCCCTTTAAAGGTGTCCCTTTAAAGATAGTTTAAACTATGCCAAATGTTTTGTTAAAAATACGTGCTGTCCCATTTTAACATACATAGACAACTATAAGTGAGCCATTCATAGGCCGATTTCCCTAAAATATAAACACTGTTCTGTGGCACTATCCATATATACGTACACATATTGCGTGTGTTTGCTGATTTCAACCAACCCAACACAGAAACACTGGTTCATCCAATGGCATGAGTCCAGGGTGAGTTTTTCAACTACATGATGATGTTTGATGATGTTATTGACACGGAAATCACTCACCAGTGGTGCAGCCACAGTTACATGCCCTTCTATATCATCTCTCTATGCTATATATTCTCACAGGGCTGCATGAGTTTATTTTTTATAGTCCATGATAATGTGCTTCCCATCTCTTCACTGCTTTCTTATAGCCGTATGGACTTGCTGTGCAAAGATCTGCCACAAGCTTGGTTGAACATCCTCTGTGCCAAACCTCCAGTTCAGTGCCAATCTTTATTAATGTTCTCCATCCCAGCTCACATTAACTCATCTTTTTAGACACAATACCCCTCTCCTCTCCTCATTTTCTCTCTGTGATCTTCTAACACCTTACACCCTCAATCACATGCTCTCGCTTTATTTCCCCACTGCCAGCTTCTCTCAGCCCCCTATGAGCCGGACGTGTGCTCAGTAGGGCAAATATTTACAGTGTGCTACTCTTTAATGATCACTATTGAATGACTTTTGACTGAACATCCTGTTCCTGTCTCCTTTGAGAGCAGAAGTGAGGTAACAATAACAGCACTGTAGTAATAATTGGGTTTTTAGCTAAGAACCCTTAGAGAAAACACTTGATAATTCCTTTTATTCATTTCTGTAAGGAAAAAGAAAGTGGAAGAAGGCAGAAAATTTGTTGGATTTCTACAGGGTTTAAATTGAACCGATTGGCTCCTTGAAAAGTTGTAAACACTGTCACAGGGCAGAATTCAACTTGATAACATTTTATTTCACACTCTCAGAGGCCAAGTCTTCTTAACAAGTCAGTTCACTTGGCGGCCATCTTTGGAACACTCCCAGGCAGCTATTTTTCTATGTAAACAGGCGGCATGCCAGTGCAACTCCAATCTAGTTGAACTGGGAAAGACGGAAATCTCCAAAACGGTTAGGTCAATATTATGATCAAAGAACATTTTCAATATTTCAAATCAGTAGTAATATCTGACTACACTGGTATCATAAATTGTGCTTTTTTCAGAGATCAGATTACAATAAAAACAAAAATGTTCCCAGCTTGTATAGCTAATGCGCATGCACATTCTCGAGTTGATTGACAGGCGATGTCTGTATCTAAAAGGCTGTTTTACCTGTAAGGTGGGATTTCCTTTCTACATCTGTCGACCATTCCAATTTCTCCCATTCATTTTAATAGAAATGACCTGCCTATGCTAATATGTATCTGTTGTGCTATGTTTATGTGGCTCATTCACCCTGGAATGGCATTTTCCTCCACCAAAATGGGGACTTTCGAAAGCACGCTTGAGTACTGCACACTGGATAATGGGGACATTCAAAAAACTGAAAGCTGAGTTTTCAAACGAAAACGGATAAGTGTAAACATGGCCTTAGAAGTCTCTGTAGTGTGTGCCCAATAGAGTCCAATATAAATGTATTTTAAATGATAAGGTGAAATAACGCATTGTGAATCAAATGTTTGAGTCAGTCTCCAACTACACCCTCAAACAACTTAAATATTTGTGTATGCTGTATATGAATAAAGCATTATCATTTTTTATTCAATTTCATCAGTCTGAATGCTTTATGGAATGCTTAGTTCAAGTACAGAGTCGTGCACTTTTGTCTTTTTCTCTGATTTTCAAATGCTTTTTTGCTTCAACCCAATGATTGCAATGCTGTGATTCATATCAGAGCTGTTTCTTTTCTCTCTATGGAGAAGATGAATAGGAAATATGCTTTCAGGAAAAAAAGTCATTCTGTGGAGTTCCATACTGTGGGTCAAGTGGAAGACCTTTGGAGTTCAGCAATACAGCATCATTGTACCACCGTCTTGGCCAAAGAAGTCTGTTGATCATCCAAAGGGCAGCACTATTTGAGTTTAATTAATCTTAATTAATAGGGAATTAATAGACTTTTCGTGAGTCCCGTTGTGGGGATAATAAGCTTGTGATCTCACAAACCTCGCTGATTCTGGTGAACTTGCTATATTAGGTTGTTCGAAAGAGTGAAACTTACCGTAAAAGCAAAGGAGAGAGAGGAAGAGGAGGTAGTAATGAGAGGAGTATGAAAAGGAGTAAAAGGGAAAGGAAGCAGTGCAGCAAAGCCTAAGAGCACTGCGGGGTGGAAGAGACAGAAACAGCAGGCTTTAAAGGAGGGCAACATGAGGTCCTAATTACGGAGCCTTAGAGATGGCTGAGTACAGCTTGCCCCAGCCAACTACTTCACAGCACATCCATCCACCTGACTCACCATGACAACAAACATTTTTCATGTATTCTGATACCTGATTAACATTTACTCCGATTTTATATCCACCAGGATAAATGATGCACAGCTCTTGCACTTATGCACTTATTTAAATCACTTGCATTAACCTTTGTGTAATGTGCATGTTAGCATCATTTTTTTTTAATGTTTGGTGTGTACCCAACTGTTACGTACTCAACAATTCTGGATGCATTTTTTTGCTGACTCCGTCCCCACTGTTCATGTTATTATTTTTTTCTGAGCTGTCTTCTATGTTTTGCAATCTGCAGGCATTGCAGATACATGCTGAGCTACAGTATAACCCTCAAGCGCTTGCTGTTAGGATCAGTATCGTATGGAATATCGAAACTTAAGTACTGTCAGAGTTCAGAATTAACTTATCACAAGTAAAACAAAAACTTTAGCAAGTCAAATGAAATGAAAATGACTTCTAGAAAATGCTGAATGGTCTTTTCGGCAGGGAATATGTATACATACAATTGCTAGTTGTTATAACAGGCTGTGATTTGCTGTTTTGAACTCCTGGTAATAATTTATTGCATTTAGCCTTTCTCTGCCAAGATGGTAATTTTGGTGCACTTGATGTAATTCCAGTATTTATATATTCGATTTTCCTTTTGCCTCACTGTGTTGTGGTCCCTTTCAGACATGTCTCAGAAGCAGATGACGTCCTCCATGGCTATTGCTGGAGCTGTGATGGGAGCCGTGCTGGCACTCTTCCTCATCACTATTTTCGCCATCGTCCTCCTCACATTACGCAAAACTCCTCCATCCACATACACAGATAAAGTGTGAGTACATACAGTATTTTCACCTAGATCTGTAAGACACTGTTATCTAACAACATGCAGAAATACATTTGGTAGAATGCCACCTGTATTCCAAAATACATTACAAGCGACAATTTTTCACTGTAGGTAAGCGACTGTTTTGTTCCCTTGATGTTTTGATCAAATGTAAAGTAAGGCTGCAAGAGTAGATAATAGTTTCAGTATCTTGATTCTCTACCTAATAACTCTCATATGAACATACCTATGGTTCAGGGAATACGAGCAAAACCCTGATATTGTACATGCCGTCAGACATTTTAGGTATTTGCTTTTAAAGTCACCTGCTTGGTCACACTTAGACCCTTAGTGGGTTGGACAGTTGGTGCAGTACGTGGGCACTTACCTGGTGAATTATTAAATCATTTCAATGCTGTCGCAGCAACATCCTGACTGTCCTTTGAACCTGGACTGAAAGAACACAACTTCACAATCACCCCTCTTGGGATGGTGACCTTACCAACTTCATTTTAACTAGAGGACATGGCCTGACACTAAAATCCTGGTAATTTTTCTGTGCTTAAAGATGCTCTCTTATTTGATACAGTTTTGGTCATATGAGCTTACATGCCAAAACAATTTACTCAGTCTCATCAGACTGATCTCACAGTGAAATCAGAAAAAGAATGAGTGGAGGAGGAGAGGAAAGTGGTGGTGGTGGCCTAGTGGGCTAAAGCACATAACTGTTAATCAGAAGGTTGCTGGTTCGAGCCCCACGGCCACCACCATTGTGTCCTTGAGCAAGGCACTTAACTCCAGGTTGCTCTGGGGGGGATTGTCCCTGTAATAAGTGCACTGTAAGTCGCTGTGGATAAAAGCGTTTGCCAAAAGCATAAATGTAAATCTGTGCTTACTGAAATTTTAAACACTGTCCCCAGTGGCCAAAACAGCAAGTATTGTTGTGTATGGTTACGTGTGAGCTCCATTTTCAGGGGTTAATGTCCACCGAGAGGCACCAAAAGTGAGTTGTGAATAGAGTTGTTTTCAGCTTTATAAGCTGTAATACAGTGAAGAGAAATGCATATTTTAATTTAACTGTAACCCCCCCAACCCAAACTCCAAACCTAACGATCAGTGGTGTAAAAATGTATGTCACTGATTATGTGAATGCGATTACTTCTGGTTTCTACATGGAATCCAAACCCAGGTCCCAGACTACTAATGCAGCGTGCTTTTGGTCGTGCCACAAGAGAAAGTGAACATCCTTGAGCCAATGAAAAATCTCTGATAGGAGATGACGCTTGTCAGTGAGTCCTAGGGTACTGAAACTCTTACAAACAGCATGCTGACTACATACAGTAGCCTTTAATAGTATTCTCACACTTTTGGATGCTCAATTCCCACAAAGAATGTATACATTTCATTGCATAGATAACATAATACCAAACCAGATGGCATCTGCAAACAAATAGTGCTAGACCTTTTCTCAGAACTAACTTTACAAATTAGCCATTTTGCAATTTTCAATAAAATACTTAACTAACTGGCCACAAGGTCATTTTTAGTTCATGTATTCACACAGAAGGGAAGTTCACCACATGGTTTATCACAACATTATGCACATTTTTTAATCACATTTACAACTAGATGTACTTTTTGTCTGAATTTTGTACAAAAGTCAAAATTCAATTTTGGTCAAAGTTTTGAAACACTCTTTCGTTATTATAATTTTCTTGACAGAATAATTGTAAAGTCATCAAAACTATTAAATAACATAAATGGAACTATGGGAATTATGTTGTGACTAAACAAAATTTCAGTCAAGCGTTTCAAAAGTTTTGACCAGAAACATATGTATTTTGAAACCTAACCTAACCAAAAAAGAAAAAGAAAAAAAAAAAAACTTTTACATTTTCATTTTTTTAATTTATTTATTGCTGTATATTGCATATTTATTTCACAAATGTGGCATAAGTGTCCAAATACTATCTAGGGCCACTGTTTTTATGTATTGTTTATGTTCGTAATTGGATCATTGAAGTGAATAAGGCGATTGTACAGTCTATCAGGCTATCATTAAGTACATTACACTGCATGGCTCAACTGTTGCCCCATCAGAATGAGGTATTTAAGCTACAGCACCTCTTTACAGCTTAATCTTTGATTAGCCGCCTTGGCTTTAATAGATTTTGTCTGGTCAATTATTGTTGAGTCCAGGTACCCAGTCAAGCCTGTAAGTGTTCCACTCTACTGTGAGCAACATCAGATGTTTCCTTGTTTTTCAAGTTCCTGGAAAGGGAACTATGTCATATGAGAGAGAGAATACAATAGATCACAGTTGTGAATTGACTTGTACAGTACACAGAAACAACCACACGATACGTCATTTAAGAAATTTGTGTGTACTACAGAGCACTAGCTTCTTTTCTAGCCTTTCCATGTTGATTTTCAACTGTTTTCATTTGTGTCCTTCAAAGAGAGCTGCATTATTTTCCTGTCACACTGTGAATGGCCTTAGACTTGAGCCCACAAACATCGCGGTTCCCACAGCCTTCGCAAAGCAGCTCAAGACTGGGTTTCATGCATTTCATAGCTCCCTTCGTTCAAGTCCCCACTGAAAGATGGATCTGTCCATGGTCCATCAGAGTGTGAGTGTGCCCTCAGTTGTTAGTGTTAGTCAGCAGAAATAACACTCAGTGTGGATTGTTCTGCCTTTTGCTTTCTATAAAAGACAGACCTAGTGTAAATATAGTACATGAATATATAGTAAAATAAGCAAACATAGCCCAAAAAAAAAAAAAGATGTTTCCTAGAGCCTCAGTGATGGATGCAGCTCTCATGAGGATGAGGTTACAGCACAGCCTTGCATGACACAGCTGTTCACAAGTTAACATTTAATTGGAGAACTGGGGAAATTCAGCAGCCAGACTATTCTTAACACATTGGCTGCTTTCAAATGTCTGGTCACCGAATGAGTGGTGGACCTAGAATTTTCTATAAGGCCCTCATATTCCATCCATTAAATAGATCCAATAAATTCAACACAAGCAAGAGTTCTGCAGGTAATCAAGCCGTGCTGATTTTCAGTGCAACAGCATGATTGCTGTGATATTGCTTTTATGCAACATTTATATTTATTGTCATACTGAGACAAAAAAAAAAAAACTGTAGTCCCCTCTCTATTGTACAAGTTGGTATCGCCCAACTAGACGGCGGTGTCACGTGGTACCTGTTACTTTTCTCAGCACTGGCCGGGATGCATGAACTCAGTCGTTTATTACTACTGGATGAGGATTTTTAAAAATGCTTTTGCAGATAATGTTGAGGCTGATTTTCATTCACAGATATGAATCCTTGCAAGTATTAGATTTAAATGCGGATGTATGGAGGATCCGGTTTTCAAGCGTCCGGTCTGTAACCCACACAGGCCATAGCTAGTAGGAAGAAAGGTGGTAATGATTCTAGGGGCCCAAAGGTCCAGTGGCCCCACAACAAATTCTAAACTGTATTTTTTAATAGGAAAGGGGCCCAGATCAATGTACAGTCAGGGGGCCCAAACAGGAGCTGCTGCTATGGTTACGGATGGTGGCTACGTGGTGCTTTAATGGCCAGGTGTCGTGAACTGAATGTGAACTTTCAATTCAAGTGAAACTGGGGCTTAAACAAACAAATTCCAAATTATAAGAGGAATTCGATCTACCTGACTCCTATCCAATCAAAAAAGTGACTTAAATCGGCTGTTTGGCAGCATTTAAATGACTGAATGAAGACGACTAATGTAAAACAAGCAAACAGAAGTCCTAGCAAATGGGACAGGATTCTCCACTAGTCATCCAACAACAAATTAGTAATATGTTTTAGCTGTGTTGATTTAAAATTTTAAAATTTAAAATTGCACTTTTTGTAATGTTTAAGCGTGCTGAAAGCGTGCGGTTCATTGTGTGTAGTTACTATCAGCGAGTAAACTTAAATCATCCTCATTATTTAAAGCATTGCTTCTATACATATTCACCACATTCAACAATAAATGTCTTTTAGTCATGATCAGACTATAAATTGCCTGCTTTAAGCAATGTTCCTGTTATTATGCATAGTCCAAAGGTTTATTTGTAAGGTGTTGTGGACAGTATTTAGAGTATGTAGCCAATTCTTTATGTTGGGGTGTCTAACAGAACAAAGGATTGCTTTAATAAACTGATGCAGCAGAACAAACTGTTTAACGCCATGAACTACATGTTGCGCTCCCACAATAATCTTACATTTACACACTTTTGAAGCGCTCCTTTTACACTTAAGCACATCACTGAGCTTGGGATGCGCATAAGCTTTGTTGTGCCCTAGATTGGAGCATCTCTTATTACCTCTGTGTGTGTTTATCAGTTTTCTTATTATAGGGCTTCCCTTAGCATCCACATTTCCCCCAGAAATACGTCGACTTAGACGTTTAGACAATTGTTATATGATATGCATTTTTTGCATTGGATAATAAGAACTTGAACCAACCGGTTAATCGTGATTTTTTTTTTCCTGCTTCGCCATCTTTATCAACATCATCTACAATAAATGAGCACTCTCTTTTTGAAGCTCTAAACTTGACGTGTGAGAGACACTATTATCGCTTATCTGTTTCGACTGATCCCCATTCAGCCTCTGTCCATCTTGGTTTGGCTTTAGTTTGGCTGCACACTGCATGCAGATCAGTGCAGTTGGACAGCTGGGTTTCAGCTGATGTATGATGTTGCCTCTACACTAGAGACAGCAGTAACTCTGTGAGAGATAAGCAGCATTGGGATGTTGACACACCAAGCTCACATGGAAACGAATGCAAAAAAAAATTCCCTAGAACCTTTGATATTTCGATCTGATGAAGAGTGCAATAGTAACCTGTAGTCAAGGATGAAAAAATGCGCTCACATCAAACAAACCAGTAAGATGGATTTTTATAAAGGTTTAGCCATTTTAATCCAATTTATGTGAGATCTCATCTTAAAGTTTTTCAGATCAAATATGATTTTGTGTTTAGAATTTTTCTGTTTGCAAGAAGGCAAGGAGGCAGTTCTGAAAATTATATGACAGTGGCCACATTTTTGCAATTTGATATTGTACATATCCTTACACATATCGCAGCAGTTCTGAGGTGAAATGTCCACTGTGTGGTGCTTGAAGCACATTTTTTTTTATCCCAGACAGATGAGGTTAAGGTTAACGGTGTATTGAATTTTAAGAAAGACAAAAAAACCTACCTCCCTACATGCCTTAAAAGGTAAACCTAATGTCACTCTGTGAGTCTGGGTTTCTGTCTGACAGGACCGTGGCTTGTGTTTCATTGTCTAACTTTGTGTGAGCGTATGGTTTCATTTGTATTCCCTACCATGTACTCTTCGGTCTGTCTTGTTTCATGTCTGGAGAATGGTGTCTGGGACCTGACTACCTGTCTGGTTCGGTTTCAGTCTGTGTCTGGATCCGGACACTCGTGCTCCATGTCTGTCTGTTATTGACGTGGGTGCATCGCGCTTATAGCATCTTGGCAGCATGCACTCAATAGTTTATGACGGTCTCTCGCGATCACAGGTGTATCTTGTATCATGCTCGATTTGCGCTGCGCGCCCGGGTCGTGAGCTGTCTTCCCGTTGTGCTGAGGTTCGGTCACTTTGGTCTGAGATTTCGGGTTTGTGTGTGGCCGAATTCTCGCACGGGTGTCTTGTCTTGTTTTTGTCGCCTGTTGTGTGTTCACGTGGTGTTTGCCTCATGATCTACGCTCAGGTTTCGTTTAGCATGAGAATGCGTGGCATCATTTTGTTTGCCGTTGCTATACAATCTCTCGTCTTGTTTGTTGGCTGGCATGAGCATACATTGCCTTATTGTCTTGCCGATGTGCGCTCATGCCATTCAGGTTTTTTTTCTTGTGAGAGCATGTGGCTTTGTTTTATTTTGTCTTTGTGTCCCACCTGCCCTACCTGTTAACCCATTTGATTTTGCTCCCTATTTTAGTCTCTTTGTACTTGCGGTCCAGTGCCAGTTCGTCTGGTTTCCAGTCTTGTGTGCTTTTGTATCCAGTCAGTCTTTAATGTTTCAGATGGTCCCATCTTGTTGGTCTGTTGGTCCTGTTTTTATTCCCATCCTTACCTCGGTCTGGTCGGTCCTGCTTTCTGTTTCCCCTGTCCCAGCTTGGATTAATTACTTCACATTTCCCCCTACGGGGTAGTTTGTGTTTGTTTTCTTCACCCTTGTTGGAGTTTTATGTTGAATTTTTGTGTTTTATTTTTGTATTAAATAAACCTTTATTTTTCACTCTGCGTTTGGCACCTGAGCCTCTCTATTCCTGACACCTAACCCTAACCGATAGTGGTATAAAAATGAAATGGTTGTTAATGAAATGGATGCTATGTCCTGATGTGACACACACACACACAACACCAGAATCGAGTTCTCTTTCACACTTGAACGAACAATAACACACATAATTATGTCAAAATGTCAGTTTTGTCGAGTATTCTCATAAGAGCGGTCTTAAACGAGTTAAATAACGTCTTAAATGAACGTAAAGAGTTGTGAGAAAATGAGATGCCATGGTAGGCAGCGGCAGATCTTAAAGTCACAGTAGCCTAATAAACCAGTTGCTGTGATGTCTGTTATTAATGTTAATAAAAGAACAAAGGTATCAGAAAATTGTAGCTTTAATAAGAATTAATCTATATATAATTTATTTATGCAGGGTAGAATGTTTGATAACTTTATTCAATTTCTATATATTTCCTATCTGTTAGACAGGTAGGAAGGCCACAGGTAAATCCAACATTTATTCTAATGGGTTATGTGAAGATTGTTTTCAGTTCACTTAAATTAAAAGTTGTTATTTTCCATAGCCTAATAAATGTTGAAATTGATATAGCTTTCAATTATACTGTAATGTTGAATGTCTATCATTAATGTTTTAAAAAAGCTATTTCATAAGACATCAGTATCTGTATTAATATCGTTCATTCATAAAAAATGGCATTTCAACAAATATTTAAAAAAAAATACTGTCTTTAAGTTGTTAAAGTTGTATTATTTACATTGAATTATGAGTCATGATATTCATATTCTGATGTTATTTAGGCTAGTAGTAGAGTTGGAAGAGTATAAATTTAAAATGCTATTAATAATTACTGTGGAGAGGGGCTATTATTATATTATTGTTGTTATTAATAGTAGTTGTTGTAGTGTTTTAATGTAGGGTCTAATGATTTGAGGTGTATCAATCAACACACCAGTTGTTTTGAACTTGCTGGATTACAAACCGCCATCAAAATGACAAGTTTAATTACATTCCAGCTGCTGTAAGAAGAGGCTACAAACGATTCGACTCCGGCTGCTTTTTCACACGCAACATATATTGTTTTTTCACACTCTAATATACAGTACGCTGCTCTATGATACCCCCCTGCTCTCCCCTGATCAAATGTAACATTAAAACATCATATACACTTTCCACTTTTTTAAATGTCTATGTTAATGTATCATATGATTCACATGTGTGCACACCCCTACTGCAGACTGTAGAGCGAAGACGTAGTGGATCCAATCCTATGCGTTTTGGATTTTAGTGATGTAATGGATGTTTTAATGCGCATGCGTAATCACATTTAATGTTTTGTTTTAGTACTGTAGTGTACTTAATGGTCATTATATATTCAAATAACACACACACACACACACACACACACATATATTGGGGCTGCACAAATAGGTAAATTAAAATCACGGTATGACATTGTGTGATTATTTAACCACATATAGCGTATAGTGGAAGAGATGGTATAATGTAAATGTAAAATTAGATCCACTAAGTCATAGCGCTACAGTCTGCAGAGAGGACCTTCTCGAGTAGGCTGGGTTTCCCAGTAGAACTTTAGCAGCACTTAAGTAGTACTTAATCTCTAAGGCGTGTTTCCCAAAAGCATTATTATCTAAGTAGTTTGTAAATTGACAAGAGATTTGAACTGCTCATATTTAAGTTTATTAAGTGTAACTTAAACATATTTCTGGAATCTTTCACGTCTATCTGCACGGTCTTGTAAATTTTCTTTAAAAAATGGTGATACAAATGAAAAGATGCTGCGATATATATTATATTAGAGATATAAGAGAACTTGCATAAGATTAAATGCAAAGGCAATAAATGCAGCAATATGCAATAATTAAATAAAGAACAGATCATTTTTATAGGGGATGCAAGGCAGTGATGCAGCAATATCATTTGATGCAAATTAAATACAAATTCTCACTGCTGGTTCAGGTTCCCTGTCTGTCACTCACTCAACGTTGTGTCGATGTAGTGACACTAGGGGTTCACTCTTGAGAGCCCCAATCACCTTTGAGTTATTCAGAAAATTCCAATGCAAATTGGCGAATGGAATTTGCATGCCACTCTCCGCCCCGGACATACGGGTATAAAAGGAGATGGCGTGCACCACTCATTCAGATTTGTGCTGAGGAGCCGAGAGAGTGTCCCGGCCATGTCAGTGGTCAGTTCAGCTGGTAAACTTTCTTAGCACAAGTTCTGGTCTGCACCATCGCCTTTTCTGAGCCTTGCTTGAGGAAATGTCTGCAGAATGGCATAATCTTTTGCTGCACAATGATGTCCGATGGCTGAGCAAGGGCCGTGTGCTGGAGAGAGTGTGTGAACTTCTAAATGAACTTTGTTCATTTTTAAGCAGCCTTCAAATCCAAAAGGCAGAGACATTTCTTGACTCGCATGGCAGTGATGGAGATCCACATTTTTTGTTTGTTCATTTGTTTTTAATATTCAACAGGCAACATTCTTTTTGTTTTCTGTATCTGGATACAAATATTTTCATAATTGTTTGAATAAAAGACTACTGAGAAATTAAAAAAAAATCTGAATATGTATATTGTGACACTTTTAACTAAACAACAACAACAATAATAATAACAGAGCAAACATTGTGGTCATAACATTGTGGTCGATGGCCCTTAGCATTGTATTATTGGCAGAATTTGGCCCTTGGTGAAAACTAATTGAGGAACCCTGTTCTAGGGTTTATGTCACCAGGAAATGAACATGATCCATACAATGAGGCACATGAAAATCCTTTTGCAAAACTGATCTGACCTTGAATTTAACCTTCATTATATGATGTGACAGCATTTAAAAGTACTTAAGTGTATCTCAAGGTCTTGGCTTAATATCTATGCAGTTGGAAATAAATGTTCTAGAAACTGACCTTCAGCTGTGAACTTGCGATTACTGTGCTGTCATAAGAGAGAACTACATGAGGAGATCCAGGAGAATGCTTCCTCATTCACTTTTTGATGTAAAGTCCAAAATGTTGGCCCTTGTTCAGTCTATGGACATCCAGGTGGATCCAGTGAGAGTATCCAGACCTGTCTCGGAGTCTTCCTGCTCATGCCACAAATGCACTCACCATTTCCTCTCCCTAGACCATGGATCACAACTATTGCTTTTAACCCTCTATTTCTGCCATACTTTTTCATGGGAAATGCTAATGTGAGTCCATCTAAACTTAATGAGTCATAAAATACTGTTGTACACTTTTCCATCTCAGCTCTATTTAGACTTCATGTAGGGAGGGCAAGGGACACATTAGACAGACTGACAGTCCACTGAAAATCAATTATACAAAACAGTGGACTAATAATGGTTTGAGATTAATGTCCACAAGAAGCAGAAAAACAAAAAAGTCGCAGAGCTGATCCCTTGAGGAATAGGGAACTATGGGATCTTATGGACATTAGGAAATTATTAGACCTTTTCCTACACATACAATAAGGATAGACCACAAGGATACATTTCACAAGGTTTCCCTAAAGGATTTTCAACCGAAAGGTGTGAATGAGCACTGTGATTTAAGAGCTTACTCTCATTGGCTGTCAATGTAGAACTTTCAAAATTAGCTGTGAAGTTTCATGATCCCTTGTTTGTCCATTCACATCACTGGCATATCTATATGCACTTCACTGGCTGACTTTTATGGGATTTTTGGAAAAGCAGTATAGCACACATGACAGTATCTAAATTCAGAATTTCTCTGAATTCAATGTTAGGCAGGGGAACCCCCAGGAGCTGCTGAGGCCCTACATTAAAGTAATGTACCCATGTCACAAATCATCCATGTCAACCCAGAAAATGCAGAGCCATCTGAATAAGAGAAAAGGAGAAGAAGAGTGTGCAGACGGACAGATGCATAGAAAGACAGTCACACAATGATGGATGGAGGAGAATGTATGAGCCAGGAAGGTATTAAGAGCTAAGTAAATAGGAACATATTTTAGTGGCACCTCAATGGAACTTTAGAAATCTGCTGGGATATGGGCTGTATTTATTATGCAGTATTATAGTGTGTTAGACTTCCAGATGCTTTATAAAGCAGAACCAGATCCATATTCTGGTCCTGGATGCTCATTGTTCAATGTAGCATTCAAACCATGCTAAAATACACGATAAAGTAACCGCTATTACATTCAAAACCTGTTCACCTAGATACTGTGTAGATATAACTGCAGAGCAACCACAAAGGACAATAATTAAAATCATACCTGTCAACACTCCCGTTTTTCTCGGGAGTCTCACACCGATCTCCTGCACCCCTCCCGTTTTGTTATTTCTCCCAGGAAACTCTCGTAATTTGTATGGGCCAACCCTCGTTATATGAATAATCACATCAATATATTATTCCAAGGTTGTCCAGTTGCCAGATCTTGTATGAAACGCATCTACTCACACAATCGACACATCATACAAATTTCAACCCGATTGTGACCTCAACCTGGCAACCTACTACCCATTTGCGCTGTTGATATCTGCGCAGGTAGACGCGGGAAGATGAATCTTTAGAAAAAAAAAACGAAATATCATGTAAATTTAACAACAGCTGGACGGAAGAATTTTATTTAATATCTCGAAGCCATAACGACAATGCCCACGCCTTTTGCAAAGTGTGTCGCACTGATTTTAATATCGGACACGTTGGGAAAAATTACGTTACTCAGCAGGACATTAAATCACAGCAGCACCATTTAATGTATTTAGCCTGCCTCTGCCATCCAGCATTCATTACTATGAAATCTTAAAAATCGTGTTAACATGTATAATAGTATTGTCTTGTGTCTTTACAATGTGTATTTTTAGCATTTGTAGACTTGCCCCATTCACTTCCATTTCAAGTTCCTTACTGTAACCATGATTTTTGCTTTTTTTTTTTTTTATAACAAAAAGAGACTAATAATATGTATTTCTGTTGTAATCAACATTATGCTATAAATACTATTGATGCACAAATACAAATAGATTAAGCTTAACTTGTACTGAACCCATAACATTAATTTAATTGTACACAGAGGCATTAAATGAGTGAGAATGTGCATTTCTGTTGATTTCAAAGGCCGTGGTCAAATGTAACTAGCTGAGCATTTTGCGATGGGTTGAGTGTGTTGCTTTAAGCAGGCAGAGGTGGCAAATGTTGGCTTGGGAGGGGTTTAGGGAGCAGGTTCAAAAACAGGTCAGGCATGAGCTTACCCCTCAAATCTGTGCTCTCACACCTAGTCATGCACAGGCATACATTTAATCAGTCTGTAATGATGGTTTAGTTGTGGTCAGTATCAGATATGCACTGTTGCAGCACTTGATTAATTGGAGACTGGGGCATTAGCATTATCTTAGAAATTTAGGACACGAAACCATTGGGAATTGTTCAGTGGAAATTTAAATGACATAATTTTTTGGTTGTGTTCTTAGAGGGTACTCAGTTGTAACTGCAGTGATTGAAAGTAAACCATAAGACAAGGTCAGTTGTTTTCATTTGTTTCATGTTTATCATTTGGATTTTCAACTGGGCTGCAATTATATTTATGTAATCTCAGTAACATATACATACTTTCACCAATATCCACACACACACACACATATACACAAGGTTACTCTAGATGGGGGCCCGTTGTGGCCCTGCTGGTGTTTGGGTAAAAGGTCCAGAGAGCATGAGAAAATTTGTTGTAGTGTGATTGCAGGGGCCGGGGACATGTAGGCCATAAGTCATTGAGTGGTTGGTGATTGAGTCACAGTGACACCTTATGAAGTGACTCCATACATCTTAAAGGGTTAGTTCACCCAAAAATGAAAATTCTCTCATGATTTACTTACTTTTAAGCCTTCCCAGCCTTCAGCAGAACCAAAGTAAAGATTTTTAGAAGTAGACTTCAGCTCTGTTTGTCCATAAAATTGATGTAAATGGGTGCCATCAGGCTGCTAGCTGTTTGACATCCAAAAGGCATATTTAGGCAGCATAAAATAATCCACACGACTCCAGTTGATCAATTAATGTCTTCTGCAGCAAACTGATAGGTTGGTATAAGAAACAAAATTATAATTTTTCCATTCAACAAATTAAATAAACATAACAGAAAATGTGGAATTAAATTATATAAATGTACACCCCCTGATCAATTCTTTATGTACCTATCTCCTATATTACTGACAGCCCCGTTGCCTAAAATTCTTGGGCAAAATGTAATTTGAGTGCCCAATATGTTACACATAAAATCTGAACACTCAACTAAAATTCTTAGATCTTAATGCACTACCGAAAAACATGGGTTGTGTCCCCATCTTCTGATTGGCATCGCCAGCAGGTGGGTGTGTCTTTAATACCAAGCATATACAGTCTAGATGGGGTCCAATAGAATCAATGTAAAATCTTAAATAGCATAAGGTATACCCTTGCATCTCTAGATGTAGACTTGACTTTTTTTAGAATCCTAGCCACATTCCCTCCTCCAATACCAAGTTTCAATCTTTCTCCCATAATCTCTTGAGAAGCTGAAGCTGATAGTCTAATAGTCGACCAAATGTTAGTGGATGAGAAGAGTCTTGGTCTACCAAGTTTTGATTGGTCGTTTGGTCGCAGAAAAAATTCCAAAAGGAAACCGACGGTGATACTATGGGGTAATTTTCGTTAATCAGGGTTAGGGTTAAGCCTACACAATAAAGAAAGACACCTTGATTTCAAACTTAGACATTTATTTTTTATTTATTTTAACTAAACTCAAATGAAACTGGGAAAAAATAAGTGCTATTAAAATGTGTGTTTAACTGAAAGTTTAAAAGATGGTTTTACAACATCTCTCTGGCAAAGAACCTCCATCTGTGCATTCTCAACCAGTCGGGTATTTAATTGTCTGGGAAAATACATCAAGTGTGTGAATAAATTCATTTGTTCCATACTTCACGTATATATGTATATATATATATATATATATATATATATATATATATATATATAAAATCAGATGACAGAAACAAAGAAAGAGTAAGAACCTTTTACATGTGTGTTTCTTTAAGTGCGTGTCTGTGTGTCTACAAGCAAATTATTTGCAATATTAATTTGATTATAATAATAATAATTTAATACATTAATGGGAAAATTAGCCAAATATCGTCTTGACATCATCAAGATGCTCGCTTTGTGTGTGCGCTTGTAAAATGTATATTTTAAAGGCTCATAATTACAGATTCGTATTTCTCTGTAATGTAGAACAGTGTTAGCAATGTTACTTATAACATTCTTTCTCAGCCCTGGAACTCAAACAATTTTCTGATGCCCCCAAAATATATGTATATTTAAGTAATTAAATTAAAATACTACTCGACAAATGGCTTAAATTAACGCCTACTAGTCGACTAGGAAAATCTTTAGTTGGGGCAGCCCTAAAAAAATTAATTTATGGTCCCTACCAAATGGGTCAATGTTGCTCTGAGGGGCTTGCACACTTCTGCTTCACTATGATCAAGGACGGAGTCCATCAAAACATTAAAGTCTCCTCCCAATATTATATCATGAGGGGTGCTAGCAGCTTTTAACATCCCTTCAAGATCTATAAAAAATCCCTGATCATCCACGGTAGGTGCATAAATGTTAGCAAAAATAGGTATTTGCCCCTGAATTTCAGCTAAAACAATAATGACTCTATATCTTTACACTTTATGAGACATTTGAATTGTAGATGTTTACTTATCAGGGTAATGACTCCCCTGCACTTACTCGAGTCAGCACTATAAAAAAAATGTCCACTCCATATCTTTCCAAATTTTTCAGCTTCCTTCGGAGAAAGGTGCGTTTCTTGAAGAAACACTATCACGTTTCTTACGCTTAAGAAGAGAAATAACCTTCCTGTATATGGGGTGCCCCAACCCATTCACATTCCACATGGAGAGAGACATTTTACATTTTGACATAAGAAAATATAGATAGTGTGTCAAAAACAAGATTATAAAGACCACATTCCGACATTGGTGAACAATAAAAACCCGAACATCCCCAGGAAAAACAAACAGAAAAAAGAAAAACGGCGCATTAACCCCACATACGACAGCGCCAACTGGCGTGCATCCCTCCATACTCAAACAGTACACCTACAAGGACGCCCGCGACAACTTTGCCATCGGATTGCTCAAGTCCAGTGTAAGAAACAAAACAATAATACACATTTTTTTAACTTTAAATAATTGCTTCCACCCAGCTCTGTATGGCTGTTTAAAATTAACTCTCGCGTGACATTAGTTTCTCTGTTGTATACAATAAGTTTCCACTTCCAACTTCTTGCATGAATGCGCCATTGTGCTTACATCACTGATGCGTCGTCAACTGCTAGCAAGAAGCACATTTTATTTTGAAGTTAATATAGTTTTAATTATCGATTCGTGTCTTACACCAACCTATTGATTTGCTACAGAAAACATTAAAATTGATCGACTGGAGTTGTGTGGATTAATTTTATGCTACCTAAATAAATCTTTTTGACTGTCAAACAGCCAGCAGCATGATGGCACCCATTTGCAAGTATTGTATGGACAAACAGAGCAGAAATATGCTTATAAAAATCTTCATTTCTTCTGCTGAAGAAGGAAATTCATACACATCTGGGATAGCTTAAAAGATAAGTAAATCATGAGAGGATTTACATTTTTTAGGTGAACTAACCCTTTAAGTCTCAGGCAGAGTGGGAGCTGGAACAAGGACTCTCAGATAAGGCTTCATGTAAAGAAACTTCATATTAAGGGCTTTCAGCCTTACAAAAAGGGTTGTTTTGTGTTTGGCTTGGGTAAATTTCTGGTCTTGATAATGGATATAAAACAGAGCGTTCCAGTTGGTTCCCAGAACTAAAATAGGGCGCGGTTGTCCTTTTTCCCTAGACTAAGCACATTTCAGACTAATCTCTTGACAAACATGTCCACCATCTACTGAAAACAAAGTACATGGACATCTGAACACCACACCCATATTTCTTGTTGAACAGTTCATTTTAAAACAATGGCCATTAATAGGGAGTTGGTCCTCTCTCAGGGATGTTATGTTGGACCTGGCACGCAATTGGCTTTCAATTCATCCCAAGATGTTAAATAGGATTCAGGTCTGGGCTTTTTGTGTTGGCTAATCAAGTTCTTCCATACCAGACTCAGTAAACCATTTCTTTATGGACCTTGATTTGTGCACAGGGGTATTGTCTTGCTGGAAATGGAAAAGGTACATCCCATTCTACTACACAATGATATTGCATGGCTGTATGCACACATAGTCCACATAGTTTTGGCCATGTAGTGTATAATTACACTGCATTTTCAAAGAAGTCATGCAACATTATAGCCAGTGAACATTTTGTGAATCATCCCCTGAATGTTATTGATTTTTCTCCCTGAATTTCCATACAGGATCGACCTCCCTCCAACTCACAAGCCTCCTCCTCCATATACAGAGATACCTCCTGCCATTCCACTGGCCTCGCATGCACCTCAGGTGGCCTCATTCTCTCAGGTAAATCTTACATGGATCTGTTTACTCTGCAGGGTTCTCTTGTCTACCAGTCTGATTAATTGTCCAACTGTGGTATTTTAGAATGCTACTATATTTAAAAGATGACTACTGGCATGATCCTTATTATTCAAAGAGGGAGTATTTGTTCTCTGTCTCTTTATGCTCTCCTTTACCAGAATCTATCATTTATTGTTGGCACTTTCCACAAATACGGTTCAATTTGGTGTGCCATTACTTTGTTTTAAAGCTTTACATTTTTTTGTATGTAAGAACTATTAGATATGTTGGTAACAGTACAATAAGGCTGTATTGGTTAGCATTAGTTAATTGCATTAGTTAACATGAACTGACAATGAACAATACTTTTACAGCACATACTAATCTTGGTTATTGTTAATATTTTTTTTTTTAATTACAAGTTGTATTTGTAAAAATAAACTGAAAATTAAAAATAGTATTTTTACAAAATTAACCAAAATCAATAAATGCTGTAAAGAATATTGTTTATTATTAGTTCATGATACCTAATAGAGACTTATTGTAAAGTGGTACCAATAAAGTATGTTAGATGTAAATTATTATTTAACATAAAATGAACCTATCATGAAACGCAGCTAGTTTGAACACATGACATTTTTATACACCTCAATTGTTACTTTATTTAAGAAAAAATAGTTTCTTTAAACATTTTAGTTACAGGTGCCATTGTAGAAATTCACTCTTCATAGTCAGCCACGATTAATTTAAGGCAGATGCTATTTACACCCCAGTGCAAACAGTGGCAGATATTATTTTCACCCAAACCATGGTGCAAATAATGGTAGATCCTAATTGCAACCTGGAGCAAATAGTGTTGGTTACTATTTGCACCCATATTTAAATACAAACATACAGCATGGGCATCACTGCAGTGTGTTTATTGTGTTTATTTAACATTAACCCCTACCCCTAAACCTAACCTTAACCTTCCCTTAGAAATATAACTTTTATGTTTTACTAACCATGGTATTTTTGTAAATGTAATGACAAAATTAACCATGGTTACTATATTACCACCATATAACTGTAGTAACACCATGGTTAATTGCGTTAAAACTATGGTTTCTGCCAAAAAACATAGTTACTACAATATTAGTAATACAGTGATGTAATTTACACACAAGCGATGTCGAGCCGTGGAAACAAGTGCGATCGACAGACCTCCTGATCAAACCCTTCTCTGCACTCCTCAACATTTACCGAGACCAAATCACTGTGATGAAATCAACATTCATATTCATTTTTATCTATTATTTTAAGTAGTATTAAAGGAAATATTAAGAGTGGAAACAGGAAATCGGGTGGGGAAAAAGAGAGATAAAGCATGGATTCGAACCTACAACAGTACACATTCACACACAGTCTTTACACCCCATGTCAATGCAGCAGCATCTATTGTTAAGTTTATCATATATTTCTGTGGTACTACCAGATTATTGGGGTGAAAATAGCTGGCCTGTGTGGCAGATGCTATTTACATCGGGTCATTTAATTTACTCAATGATTGAAATTGTCCAGTAACTGGCCGGTTACCAAGATTAAGCAAGTAGTATTCGGCTGGTCATGTGATTCTAACATGGCAGCCCCCATTAGGGGACCCTCTCCATGTAGAATGAAACAGCTTTTATAAGGTATGACTGATAATCATGAGTCTCAGTCTCATGTAAGTACTCCTGATTGTATACATATGTTTCAAAATTACAATTAATGGCTTTAGAAGTAAAACTCTGGGAAAACAATTACTGTGTGCAACTTTAAGTTATGGGAAATATAAGTTTAGCAATAAATACAAACCAGTATTTGGTCCTAAAAAAGCTAGCCCTAAATATAATAAAAATAAATAAAATGTCCCGGATTTTGGTAGCACCTGCTTTCATTGCCATTTTGTTAAAATTACTACTTTTTTTTATTTTTATATATAGTTTCAGGCTATAATTTGTACCCTATTTGTGGGAAGTGCCAGTTTTTCTTTCTGTCTTATCATATTGCACCCCTCCAGCACATAAAAGCGCATGGCCTTCTTTTCATCTAATCACATTAAACAGACAACGTCATTGTCTACAAGCACCAGCACTCAAGGGAGTTGCTAATAATACTTGAGCTTTTGTCATGAATATGCACATGAATACAAATATACACAACAAGAGAATTGTGCTCTTGTCTGCTGTTTGTGCAGGCTCGTCGGATGGAGAGACGTTACGAGCTGGCTGAACGAGTGCCTGGCAGGCTAGCTCACCGAGACATCCAGAGACCTACCCACCATTCACTGTCGTATCAGGAGTGGATCTGTCATCAGAATGGGGCAGAACGCGTTTACATCAACCATAGAGAACACTACGTGTAATGGAGTCCTCATGTCAACTGCAGCACACTGCCAGCCCCAAAGTTAAAACTGTTTACGAGTATTCCGGGAGTACCTTGTTTAGGGCACTACTATACAGTAATTACATCACTGAAAAATTACTTTTTGGGTCTGTATAATGCACAATGAAAAACCTGGCAACTACTGTATCTATTTAGTTCAGCCTGGAACACGATGTGTTGTACTACACAGGGCATCATTAACTTTTACATGTACAGTAGTCCTGTATAAAATTACCTACAGACTATTAAATGACAAGTAGACTGCCTATATATTATTCCATTTTCATTGGTCATTGATTTCTCAAATCTAGTGGTCAAACTGAGGGGCAAATATGGTTGGCAGTTTAAAGAATGTACAAGACAAAATGTGATTTTCCTTGACAATGGATGTTTAAATCATGTTGCATTAATCATATGTACCAGTGAGCAGGTTTTCTCTGTAAAATGTTATTTTTATTCAGTGTAGACTATAGTTTATTGTCCAATTGACTAAAATGCTCCGCAAACTGAGATTTGATTTGTCTGCTTATGATAGATAGTGACAACTACAGTAGGTCATTTGCCATAAGTTTCTGGTTTACACTGTGATGTACAGTAGATGTGAATTGCTCTATGTACCTTTTCATTGCTTATGTGTGTAGATATTGTATTATGCGTCATGTAAATATCTGAGCTCATAATAATATCATTGTTCTTTAAAATTAAGTCTGAATAGAAAACACATTAGAAATTAATTTCAAACATTTTAAATAGTTAGGGTTAATTTGAATGTGATCAGTCGTTTCGCAAACATTTTAATGACTAGTTTCCACCAGTTGAGTAGTGAAGCATGGACTTTGAATCTCTTAACCAAAGCTGTCTTTGCATTACATCATACAGATTACCAAATAAAACAATGTAACCAGTAATTATAAGGCTTGTTTTATTAAGCAGCACCATATCAAGTGATGTAATTTTTTCCTCTTGGGTAGGTTCACAGAACATCTGATATAACAGACAGTAGTTCTGTTCTTCTCCAATTTTCACACAATCTCATTATGACAGAGATTTGAGAGTCAAATATAGCTTGTAAAACCCAATGAATGCATAAAAAGGCTTTTTATGCTGCTCTATGGTCATCAAGACTTCTGGACGACTTCCAAAGTCGATGATGGAAAATCTCAGACCACAAAATGCTCTTTGGGAAGGAGTGAGAGACAGAGAAAGGGGTCGGTGGGTGTACTTGTAAGAGCCTCAGCAGAGACTGCTGTCTGCATGTTAACTTAGAACTTGTGTTGGAGGTAAACAAACTGGTTATCTGCTGGGCAACTGGACAGGCAAGGCCATTAAACAGCAGGCTTTTAATGAGGTGACAGGCACCAGGGAGCAATCTACACTATTCTGGCCCCACCGTTTGTGGGAAATATCAACTAGTGGACCCAAACACTTAATGAGAGCATTGTTTATTCCATTGGCGAGTCACCTCTGTGGAATGCATCCACCATTTCTATATTAAAATGTGTCAGTCCCACAATAAACTCAGGTTTGGTTCATCCAAGATAAATCTATGTAGGCTAATAAAGGTGTATGTCTCAGTCCAAATCTATTACCAAGCAAGCAGTAATATGCAACTCATTATAACAGCCTACTCATCACCTTATACAAACCAGAGCCAAGCCATGCATTGACATATGTGTTCTCCTGCACTTTCTTGGCAGACTTAATATATTATTTCATGTGTGAGGTTGGGATTTACTCTTGCTATCTATAACAATCACAATGATCACTGTTTGTGTATGACCTACCGTGGACCTGATATTTCAGCACATTAAGAAGCCATCTAAGGGATTTAAGGTGCTCATTTGGCCATCTATAATTTTAAGAGGTCTCATATGTTCTGGAGGAGAAATGTTCTCTCGTTCCAGAATGAGTCTCAGTTTTGCGAGATTTAAGAAACAATGTGGAATGTTGCATAAATATTTTTTACAATAATATCTTTGGAAAAGGAAGCCTTTGGGTGCATTATTAAATTAAGTCGACATCAAGCTCTTCACACCTGTCCAGAAAGCAAGACAAATTGGCTGTGGTCAACAACAATGCAACTTATCTTAAACTATGCAGATCACTTTCAAGCTATGAGGAATCTGCTTTACATTACCAATCCTGAATATCGCTGTGAATTCCAAAAACCTGCAGGGAATGGAAGAAAATTCTCCTACTTGCTTCTGAAAAGTGATTTGTCATTGTAGATTAACGTGGACCGTCATTGGCGCATTACTAGACTGTTATGTAGGGCTGTAAAGTGGTATTAAATCAGCAAAGTGCATCCAAATCCATCCTGCAACTATTATCAGGAGGCTGGTTAACTTTATTAGAGTTGGAACAATCTGCAATGTCCCAAACACTTTCTATCTGCATCTCTCCTTTTAAAGGGATAGTTCACCCAAAGTGTCTGTTTTATTCATTTTAAATAATTGTATTACTTTTTAATCCAAATTCTTGTTCTCAATTGGTTTAAAAAAATATTTTATCTTGTATTTTCTTTATCATTTATATGTAAAGCACTTTGAATTGCCATTGTCTATGAAATGTGCTGTATAATTAAAATGGCCTTTCCTTTCCAAAGATAACTCATTTACTCACCCTCATGTCCTTTGAAACCGTATGACTTTCATCTGTGCACCACAAAAGGAGGTAATTATAGCAAAATATCCATGCTGCTCCTTTCCATACACTGACCCCTTTTACATGCACTTAAGAAAACAGCTTTTTCCAGGGATTTGCAGAACGTGACATTCTGAAATGTGATGTACACATGAACTCTTGTTTCCCTTACGGCCTTTAAGGGATTAAGAGAAAGGTTTAACACGCTCAGGTTTCTGCTGGAGAACGACTTATGGAGCTTATGTGGACATGTAAATCCAGAAACGCCGTTTTCATAGGTTGTGGAAAAGTGTGCATGTGCGTATGCTCTCAAGAGCACTAGCGGAATATTGGAGTATGGCATAAAAAGAACAAACATGATGGAAGGTAAATAAAACAAACAGCAGCAACTGTAGGACATCTGGAAATAAAGCAAAGCAACAGATAACAAAAATAGTGATGTCATCCTCAGATGCCACATGTTCGTTTTTTACAATAGAGTCAAAGTGAAATTACATTGCTGTGGAAAAACCTGCCTATTAGTGGAGCCGTATGGACAGTATACGGGGATAAAGAGTACTTCGCTTACACAGTGCAAGGTAAACGCGAACACCGCTTTAGTGTTTTAAGCAGCTTTCTCGCAATAAACGGCTTTCTGGTGTCCATGTAAATGAGCTGTCAAGCAAGAATTTAAGCCAAGATTCTCAGTGAAAATCAACTTACATTTAAAAACATTTTCTAACACAAAGCTCAAGTAGCTTCAGAAGACTTTGAATATAGTGCATTAGGCATACAGATTACTTTTGTGATGCTTTTTTGTCCTTTTGGGTGCTGAACAGTCATTGGTACTTTAGTTGTAGGGAAGAGATTATCGTGAACATTCTTCAAAACTTCTTTTGTATTCCACAGAAGTAAGTAAGGCTGTACGGGTATTAAATTATTAAGTCAGTGTTCCCTAGTATGACTGTCCAGTGCTGATTTACAGCCATTGATAGAGTGGAGAGGAGGAGAGGGGGACAGTGGGGGATTGTTAACATTACAGATTTATTATACAATAGAGAAGGAGGTTCAACAGGCCTCCTCATCTCTCCTTCAGGGCTGAAAGTCACCCCATCGTCTTCAAGAGAGAGCATTGATGAATATCAGAGGCAACTCCGAGTACAGGTTAGGACTGAAAGGCAGCATTGCCATGGTACCATTTCTTTTTCCAGAAGAGAGCCGGTCTTGTTAGACAGTCAGAGGGGTCAATGTTTGGTTGGTTAGCATGGCAGTGAGCCCCTGATGTTAGATACTCTATCTTCACCATCTGGGCCAAAAAACTCTCTCTCTCTCCATTGACGGCAATTAAAATGTAGGCATTCTGTATTCTGACAAAACATTAAAGCAACATAAATATGATAGAAATTATTTAATTATATTGCTATATTATTTACATATTTTATTATATTACATGTTTTAATTAGTCACATGGCAATTATGGCTCAGGTGATTGATGGAAAGCTGAGTGCCCCTAAACAAAAGATATCTGATTTCAAATGGCATATTTTAGGGGCTTTCTCCAGGTTTTGAAGACAATGTTGGATCCTTCAAACATAAAATATGTCTGTTATTCTGAAATATGTCACATCCTTATAGTCCGTATTCCATTGGGACTTATATGTATAGATATTCAAGAGGGACTTCAAGCATAATTCAGTACAATAAAGATATCATTATTCACAGATACATTGGCCTCGTTTCAGTGGACAGAGCAATAAAATGTCTCCATCTCGTTTTCTGTTGTCTAAGGAGATATCAGATGAAGATAGATGAAAAGATAGGAGTCATTCATTCACCTATTGATTTGTGTCAGTTTGCGGGACACTGTGGTTCATCACAACTTCCTAAAGAGATTATAGAAAGGAGCCAGAGAGCTGCATCAGAAGTTAAAATCAGCCACATTTGTCTAACATTTACATGAAAAACTTCTGCTTAAGAAAATAGAGATTTTGTTATTCTGACACAAACCTGCTGAATGTGCCTGTTGTTGTCTATTTAAAATGCAATAATGGATAGACACAAGTAATTCTGCTTATAGCTGTGCACTAGAGTGTGTTATTGATGTGTTGCTGCATATAGGTGGTTGACAAATGGACAACCTCAATTTTAGGTTAAAAGGCATTTAGTTGTACAAAGAAAAATATATGTTGTTAGATGCTGTAACAGGTCACCTTTTTTTCCTTTTCTGATTAGTAACCCGAGAATCCTCAAGAGATTGCCTGTTTAAAAATGGATTTAGTGAATCATTCTTCAGGACAAAATGAGTGTGTTTACATCCACTTTAAAGTCAGATTTTTGAATTTACCATCCACTGAGAGACATTGAGGGCTGAAAGGTGTGGGGCTCAAACATAAAGTTTATTCTGAACTTATTCTGAATTTATATTGGAAATTATGTTTGACATGATATTATAGCACAATATGATGATTGTTCTCCCTTCAAAATGCCCTTTTGAGGCTAATTTATATAATCTTTAACAGGAAAACACTAGAACGCTAGAAATTTTTACTTTTGGATGGATCAGTAGTCTGTAAACCATACACACCTGTGACGCGTTGTCCATTTACTAATCTTCTATCTGTCTGCCATAGTAAAACTCATATCACCCAACACTAATCAGGGCACTTGCAATAAATGTCTTTCTTTACTAAAATAAATAACACATTTTCATGATCTTACGTGGACTATTGTCACACATTCAATCATAAATTACAATAAAAGAGGGTACATACATACAATGGCCAAGGTTAGCATGCTAGCGTTAGCATTAGATGCAGTATGTAAACATTAAAATTACACACTATCTTACTTTTGATTATCATCAAGTGGTTTTAACAGCTTCTTTTACTGTTCTCATGTGGAATGCATTATTTTTATTCAATAGCTACGCAGCCTGAAGTAAATATAAAATAAATAAACGGATGGATACTGGGATTAAATTAATCGCAAACTGTGGCCATTCATTTGTTCAATGTGCACTAGATATTTGTGTTGGCACTCCTGGAAGTGTCACGTTTGCAGATCAGCTCTATATGCTGTAAAGATCAATCCATAATCACATACAATAAATTGGCTTTCAATACTGTCGTCATGATTAACACAGGCTAAGGATTAGGGCAAACTCTGTCATGTGACACTACATTTGTGCATTAATGACAATTTTGTCAACAAAAAGTGTTTCCAAACCAGTATTTCCGCAGCATTCGATTCATCGAGAGTTTAGGCTCTTGAGTTAAACGGAAAAATATTATGTCGACATGTGACATTTTTGTGATAATGTGCATTTCCATCAGCTTTATTTTGATGCGCTAAAACTTTTTTACAAAAAATCCTTGGATGGAAACGTAGTTACTGGCACTCCCGGGACTGCCAGCACGGGTAGAAAGGTTCGTGGTTTGAGATAGGGCTGGGAGGTTTTTCCCGATTAATTTGAATTTGCACTTTGACACAATGATTTTTGTTTCGAGAAATCTAGATTTTGAAAAAAATATTGCAAACGCTCTAGTTAGATACATTGTGAATCCACCAAAGGCTAAATAAGGAAGAGAAAAATTATTTACGGCACTTGACTTAATGCCCAACTCATATCACAAAATTGCTATTTCAAATGTTTTCATTTGTATGAATTTTCACAACTTCATCACGTGCAAATGCCCGGATGTGTAATGCGGAAGCGAGAGCTCCACGTACGGGGTGTCAAGGACATGCTTATTAATATTTTGCCCTAACACCATATCTAAACCTAACCGATCAGTAGAGTGCGTATACATGACAGGAAGCTTATATGTGTGACAGAAGAACTGAGATAGAATTGTTGCATATTAACATACAAATGGAAATAAATTTACAGTTAGAATGTTGGTTCATAAAGTGAATGAGATTTACAAATATGTGTTAGGAGTTTCACAAAAAATAAAGTGAATTCACAAATAAATTAGATTTGCAAATTACATTTACAAATATTTTTTAACTCAACTCTGTCCAGCATAAATTTGTGAATCGTACACATTTATTTGTGGATTGCTTCCTGTGCATTTGCGGATCGCTGCATGCATTTGTCGATTTTGAAACAAATCTAGCATCAAGTATGCACACAAATCTACAAACGGGTGGACTCCACCCATCGTCTACTCAAGCCAATCAGATAACGGTCACATTGTTTGAAACAATCGTATCACATTCTGTCTTCAACCAAGCACTCTTCGGTTTACTATCAGGGTGGGACCAGAGTCACAGCACTCTCATGAGCATGGAATCGGTTACATACAGATAAGCTCCAAGGCAGCAAACTTTTAAAGGAACAGACATCAGAGAAATACTGTGACTTAAGGTTCATATAATTTTCATATAAGTTATAAACATGTGTAGTATTTTGATAAATGTCAACAGCTGAAAACTGCCCATTTGCAGACTGTCCTGATCATTAGCTTTATAGCTAACCTGGCTGACTGTACAAGTCTGCTATTGTAATTTTAACCAAGTTCCTTAAAGTAAAAATTAAAAGGCTGACTGATACAATAAATCAAAATAAACAATAAACAACATTAATTATCCCCAAATAAATGTATGCATGCGCGCATACACGTATAGAGTAGGTCAGCGAACCTAGGTGATCACCTGGCACTTCAGACACTTGTATCCAACTTAACTCTGCTACAGAGCACTTCAGAGGGTCAGCAACCCTCTGTTACTCTCTCCACTCTGTTTTAAGCACAGTCAATGGTTAGATGGTTTGGTCATTCTTTTTATCCAGGTAAACAATGTTAAGCTCTAGTTAGTACCTTTTTGTTTTCTCACTCCAGTGGCACTCCTGATATCACACATAGACTGGGCAAACTTTCTCCAAGCACTAACTCTGTTAACCCCACACTTGTGTCTCTTACACCTTGTGCACTCAAATGAGCAGCCATTTTATAGATTTAGTTTTGGCATTGGTGGTGGATCCTTAAAGTGACAGGGCACAATTTCTCTCCGCCACACTGTTTTTTACACTTGAAAGCAAGTCTGTTCGCTAAAAGGTATGATTTTTTTGTTACAAATTACAGATTGTCATGCATGTAACTACAAAAGAAAATACATTTGTGTATATGTATTTATTTACATAAACAAACACTGGAATTGAAAATTTTAACTGGAGTGCTTGCATTTTGCTCAGGATTGTTGTACATGAACATCCTCATTGCCACGTCATGGTGTTGTATCAGTTGTGTGGGACAAATACTCCTTGTCAGGGTAAGAGCATTCTGCACAAATGATTGGCAAAAATAACAGTTACATGTCAAAAACAAGTTCATTTCTGTATAGAAAAAAACAAAAAACAAGATTGGACCATGGAGCTTTGTGATGTCTTTCCACCAGTAGCACTAAAGTCCCACATCTGTTTCCATCTTTTTGTGATGTGGAGCAGAGAGCACCGGTTTTCCACTATCCTCGCAAATCTTTTTATATAATTATTATTATTATTGTCTTCCTGTATCTCACAGCCCATATACTTCCTGAGTAAATAAGTGAAACATGCATTGTTTTACAGGGTTAACAATACATTTTTGTGAGTAACAATGGACTTGCATTGTTTTCCAGGGTTAACTTAATTATTTCTTGTGAGTAACAATGCACTCTGCATTAACACTAAGTGCTAAAAATATAAATCCTTAATATTACTTATTTATAATATATTAACATAATGTGAAACCAAATTAATACCATAGCAGATTTTGTACTCTGTGTAATATAAGGTATTAATATATGGTTTGTGCTCCTAATATCATCTAATATGATTCATGTTTTATAAAGGCACTATCTGACCTACTGATCTTTTTTAATGTCTAGTAGTGTGTCTGTTTGGATCTGCCACGTAACATTAAGAGTAAAGGTTTTGACGACACATTTCTGTCAAGAAACTTGATTAAAATTAAAATAGCAGACTTGTACAGTCAGCCAGGTTAGCTATAAAGCTAATGATCAAGACACTAAAAATGGGCCATTTTCAGCTTTCGACATTTAACAAGATACTACACATGTTTATAACTGAGAGAAAATTATATGAACCTTAAGTCACAGTAATCCTCTGATGACATCCGTTTCTTTAAAAGTTTGCTGCCTTGGAGCTTATCTGTATGTAACTGATTCCATGCTCATGAGAGTGCTGTGACTCTGGTCCCACACTGATAGTAAAACAAAGCATGATTGGTTGAAGATAGACCGTGCTACAATTGGTCTGACTAATGTGGCCGTTATCTGATTGGCTTGAGTAGACAATAGGTTGAGTCCACCTATATGTAGATTTGTGTGCACGTTTTGATGCTAGATTTGTTTCAAAATAGACAAATACTGGAAGCGATCCACAAATATATGCGTGCAATTCACAAATGAATGCTGTACAGAGTTAAAAAAAAGAAATATTTGAAAATCTCACTTTATTTTTGTGAAACTCCTAACATTTATTTGTGGATCTAATTCAGTTTATTTGTGAACTTTCTATTTGTGAATCTCTTTCCATTTGTATGTTAATATGCAACAATTATATCTCCATACAGAAGCAAGTAATTGTTGCGTATTAGATGAAAACGATGTCCAGCGATGTCATTGGCTGTAGTGAAGGTCGTACAAATTCATACGAGTGCAGTCATACTCATACGAATTAGCTCAATTTAGAAAGAATGTGTGAATCCTTAAGATTTCGCTGTGAAAATGTGTTGTAATGCCACTTCCGATCTTGGCTGCATTTCTCAAAATCATTGCAAGCTTAAGCTGATCGTAGAAACAATTGCCGCCAATGGTTTATACGATCTACTTAGGCTTACAATGTTTTTGGGAAACGCAGCCCTAATCAGCTGCACTGCGCTCCAAATTAACATGACAGGTTAACAACAAGGAGACTGATATAAAAGACAGCGGTAATATTCCCAGTACGATTGTACACCGTGTGATTGTAGCTCAGCTTCGTCCATCATCCAGGTATACCATAAGACCATAACTGGCCTCGGCGTGTGCATGTTAATAAACGGTCTCCTTTCTTTTGTTTTACCCATAAAAAACCATTAGTTACATGACAGTTATGGGCACTTCATTTCAAATCATGGAGAGGTTATATATGGGAGAATCAAACTTCTGCCACTCCTTTTGCCATGATGATTCAGATCGATTACTAATTATTGCTTTGGTCTGTTACGTGTTTCAAGTGTACTACATCTATAGCTAACATTTGGCAAGTGATCATTTTGACAAACTTTGCTAGTTGAATTGTAATGCTAAATTATTTCACATTTCTGCGCTGCTCAGCATGAACTGCTTGAGAACATGTCTCTATCTGCTGGGGTTTATGAATGTACACACAAATTGTTCGATATACAATGTGTACTTTCTAGATAAACTTTCTAGATAGGCTTGGTTTAGATGAAATGAATACCTACACACCTACACAGAATGATTTTTTCAGTTTTCTTATTCTATTATTTTTGAACATCTGGGTTTATTAGATTTTAATTTATTTTACATTTACACTCTGTTGACAACTTCCCCATGTGGTGCATTTGTACATTTTTCTTGCACACCTGAAAAGAAATGAAAAGAACTAGATTTCTCTAACCAGGTTGCCTTGAATTCTAATAAAGAACATACAATTTAAATCACGTTGGTGAACATTTAAAAGTTTAAAAAATCAAATTGTGAATCATCCATAAGATTGATAAAAATCGAGATATTTATCATATCGCCCAGTCCTAGTTTATTTATTTTTTTACCATATCAACTCTACAATATGTATATCCACATCGCCAGCTAAATACTCTTTGACATCAAGATGCTGGGCACTAGTTTCAAGATGGCTGGGCACTTATTCTCTGGAGCATAAGGTAAATACTGTCTACCATTACGCCTTCCTTTCCCAGACACCCTTGTGAATTTACTGCTTTGATTTAAACCGAGCCATCATAGGCACTCCCCTTATTGGAATGAAACTGAGAGACTGTTTCACCCAACTTCTCTTTCTTTCTAATCATTATTTATGAGTTTTATCTCTGTTCCGTTCTGGCCGTTGAGAGAGAGGGAGGCTTTCTTTTTTTATGGGAGCCCAAAAATAGCACACATGTTTCTTTGTTAGTGAATGTCTAGGCAGTTCAGGCTCGGACACAGAGACTGTGGAATATGCATCTGGCTTTATGAGAGAGAATCTGTATATGTAAGTGTTTTCTTAACACCGGGAGGATCAAGGTGCCCTTCTGTGGTGGGGGATGGTCACCGTGAACAATTGATTTTGCTCAATGTCTCAACACATCATACTCTATTTCTCTCTCTCTCTTTCTCTCAATCAATTTTCCTGCTATTTCCCCAATTGTACGTTCTTTCCCTGATGATTCCTGCCCTGAAAAAAATAAACAGCAAGAGGAAACCAACTTATAAGACCAGTTTAGATCAGGATAAATACTCTGGCTTATGCTGGTTAGTGCTGGTTTGATGCTGGTCTAGCTGCTGGACCAACATAGCTATGATGTACACTAGCAAAGCATGATTTATTTATTTTTTTTCCTGGTGATTCTGGTTGAACAAGGAAGTCTTTCCCATCTAGCTTGTCATGAAGCCTTGTTGAAACCCCAGTATACTGGCATCCCATGCTACAAGCAACCAAAACACAAGATATGCTGGAGGCCAGCAATGCTGTTTTGATATATTTAGTTTTTTTTCTTGTTTTGTTGTTTCTTTGCATTCATTGTTTTCCAGAAGATTGAAATAATCTTTAATCTTGCTCCTTTTTCATTGCTTCCTCAACAGTCTTTTGATACTTTATGTAAAAAATTATGTTAAACAACAACCTATAGAGGACCATCAAAAAAAAAAAATTATTTTAATTAAATCTGGACATGCCTTGTGCCAGAAAAATGACAAGCCTAAATAAAGAATATGTGTCTGACACATGAACAATAGCATAATGAGGAAATGCAGGATGAAAAACAGCTGTCCCAAACAGCCCCATAATGATAGAGACATTATTGAGCCTCTCCTTGTTGATAACTACATGATCTCAGCACTATTCAGCCTGTACAACTGAGTGAACAGGGAGAAGGGTGCAACCATGATTACAGCTGGGATAAACTGAGACTCTCCCAGTTTACAGTGCTTTCCTTCTTGCTCTCTAGATATCACCTAGATTTCACATAGAGACTGTGTCTGTTCCCGAACTACCAAACACAAAACTCTCACAAAATCATTTAGAAAACTTTTTATTAAGATCGAACTTGAACAAAAAAAATGTGATGGTCCTTAAAATGGTACTTATTCTGATTTCCTTGGTTAATTTGCTAATTTTTTTTTATCAGATCTTGTAGTTACTGTATATAGAGCTTTAATTGTTGGTGACTTCACCATTCTCATAGATAATGAAAATTACACATTGGGATTAGCGTTTATCGATATTCTCAACTCTCTTGGAGTCAGACAAAATGTGACAGGACCAACTCATCACCATAATCATACACTAATTAATATGCCGTTCATATGGCGTTGATGTTGATACAATACAAATTCTACCACAGAGCGATAACATCTCAGATCATTACCTTGTTTGTCTCTTGTATACTAAGATTAGCTAATGTTACTCAATCTACACCAAGTTACCGTTCAGGTTGAACTATTCTTTCGACCACTAACAATAGCTTCATACACTCAGTAAGCCACAAAGCCAAGAAGACATTGATAAAATATCAGAAAATATAAATACAGTCTTCTCTAGCACTCTTGATACTGTCGCCCTCCTTCGATTAAAGAAAATTAAAGAAAAAAGCTCTGCATCATGGTACAATGATCACACTCATGCTCTCAAGAGAGCAGCTCGGAAAATGGAGCACAAGTGGAAGAATACAAAATTAGAGGTATTTTGCGGTGCAATGAAGGATAGTGTCTGTAGATACAGACAGGCACTAAAAGCTGACAGGTCAGCATGTTTTAGCAAACTCGTAGAAAATAACCACAACATTCCTAGGTGTTTATTCAGTACTGTGGCTAAATTGGTTAGGAATAAAGCCTAAAATTAACCAGATATTCCGTCGCAGCACAAGACTAATGACTTAAAGACTTTCTTTACTGATAAAATTGAAATAATCATAAATAAAATTGGAATTATGCAATCATCTGTCACAGTACCTCACAAAACAATGTCTCATAATTTTCCTCACATGTAACTTCAATCCTTCACTGTCATAGGTCAAGAAGAACTAATAAAACTTAATGAAACATCAAAAGCCACAACATGTATGTTAGATCCAATACCAACTACGCTCTTAAAAGAGGTATTCCCTGTAATCACAGAACCTCTTCTTAATATTATTAACTCCTCGCTGTCCTTAGGATATGTCCCAAGAAATTTTAAAATGGCAGTTATCAAACTACTTATTAAGAAGCCACAACTTGATCCTGGAGAATTAGCTAATTATAGACCGATTTCAATTCTCCCTTTTATGTTGAAAATACTAGAAAAGGAAGTATCCACCCAACTATGTTCATTTCTACAGAGAAATAGTATATATGAACAATTTTAGTCAGGATTTAGGCCCCATCACAGTACAGAGCCTGCACTTATTAGAGTTACATATGTCTTGCTCTTATCAGCTGATCGCGGCTTCATTTCACTTCTAGTGCTTTTAGATCTTAGCGCTGCATTCGACATGAATGACAGATCGTGACATTCTCTTGAATAGACTATAAAATTATGTTGGCATATGTTGACAACTTGCTTTAGCATGGTTTAGGTCCTATTTAGCATATAGCAAATGTAAATGAGGCATTGTCAAACCAGACAAAAGTAAAGTATGGAGTGCTACAGGGATCAGTTTTAGGGCCTCTGCTTTTCTCCTTGAATATGCTTCCCCTGGGAGATATTATCAGGAATCGTGGGATAAGTTTCCACTATTATGCCGATGATACCCAACTTTATATTTCTTCAAAACCTGACAAAATTTCACAATTCTCCAAATTAGCAGAGTGTATCAATGAAATAAAAGATTGGATGGCCAGAAATTTCCTTCTACTCAAAAAACAGTTACTTCTGACAAAACAGAGGTACTAATTATTGGACTAAAAACATGCCGCTAAAATATAATTTGACTCTTGATGGATGTACTTTTACATCATCTTCAACAACGAAGAACTTAGGTGTTATATTTGATACATATCTGTCGGCTGGATCCAGCTCCATTCTTGCTTCATGTTGGACTCCACTGCTACATGTCTCTGAATGATGACTACTAATAGCAGCCGGTGTCAGCCAAACATCACTTCAGTCTATTATGTTGGTCTTCAGAAGATGAACTGATGCCAACTCCAACCATAAGTCATGGTTCATGTGCCATTGCCTGAATCTTGGATTTAGGATGGACCTAACTGAAATGACTGGCCAGTTGAACAGCAATGCACCTCACTGATCTCTGCCTGCATCAACTCAGTCTAATGATGGACTACACTCTTATAATGGAATGTATAGACTATCAATTACTTGCCAACAAAACCCTTCATCAGCCAACTAACAAGTACAATGCATCTATGTGAACTTCTGCAGTTAATCCAGGATGGACTTCAAAGACATTAGTCATTAATCTTACAGTTCATACAAAATCTTTGTTTAAACACTGACCCTTAACACTGACCCTTAACACTTACTTAGTTTAATAATTTGAAACCATGACTTACACTATTCATAAGTAATATTGGCATTAAATTCATGATGTTAGCCAGAGGGGAACTGGCCCCCACAGTGTCTGGTTTCTCCCAAGGTTATTTTTCTCCATTAACCAACATCTTATGATGTTTTGTGTTCCTTGCCACAGTCGCCTTCGGCTAGCTCACTGGGGTTATAAATACAATTTTTATTGAATTACTTATTTTTAAACACAATTCACAATTGTATTTTATCAAGCTACACAATGATGACTCTAAGACATTATAGATATTACAGTCTCATTTCCTGTTAATGCATGATTTTCTGTAAAGCTGTGTGTTGTGAAAGGCACTATAAATAAAAATGATTTGACTTGAAATCATTGTTTTGAGGAATGGCTATACAATGCTTGAAGAGATGTGGAAAGTCAGATGTGCAACTAAACAAGAGGATAAGTACATCAGAAACTCTAGTTTGAGAAATAGATGCCTCACATGTCCTCAGCTGACAGCTTTATTGAATTCTAACTGCTCAACTTCCATTTCATTTACAACAGTAAAGAGAAGACTCAGGGGCGCAGGCCTTATGGGAAGAATTTAAAAGAAAAAGACAGTTTTGAAACAGAAAAAAGAAAAGGTTAGAGTGGGGCAATAAACACAGACATTGTACAACAGATCATTGGAAAAGAGTGCTATGGATCTAAACCCCATTGAGCTTTTGTGGGATCAGCTAGACTGTAAGGACTGTGAGAATTGCCTGACAAGACAGCTACATCCTCGGCAAGTGCTACAGGAAGCATGAGGTGAAATGTCACCTGAGTATCTGGACAAACTGACAGCTAGAATGCCAAGGATCTGCAAAGCTGGCATTGCTGCACGTGGAGGATTTTTTTATGAGATCTCTTTGAAGTAGTTTAAGAAGTTCTGAAAAAAATGTCAAATTGTAATAGTAAATTTTCATGTTATTAATGTCCTGACTATACATTGTTATCAGCTGAATGTCACTTTGGTGAATAAATGTACCAGTTTCTTTCCATAAGAGCAAAATCTGTACATTATCCCAAACTTTTGGCCGCCAGTGTACACCTAGTGAAACCCAAGTAATAAAGGCTGTGATGAAAAATCTGGCCAAAAAGAAGGTGTTTTTGAGTTAATTGTAGTAGTGGTTCAAAACAACTTTCCAGTGCGAAATTTCAAGAAAACTGTGCCAGCTGTTAAACACCTTTGTATTGCATTTGCATTGGTCCATGTGATTGGTGGGAGTGGCCAATCCACCTTCTTTGATGCCAACATATTTTTCTGATTAATGTCTTTACTCAGTCAACATCACCCTAGAGTGCAGAGTGGCCCACTTATACATAATTTAAGCAAACAGTATTTTTAAGATGTAAATTGTTAGTTTATTGTTATTAGATTTTCACTTTTAGAAAAAAATGGTCCATTTAGACTTTTACCTTTTCAAAATGTTCAAACAGAAGTACTCCTGTGTCCCATACATAGGTATCTGAATGTAAAAATAATTAAGAATAAATATTCAGAATGTAAAAATATTCAAACACAAAAACTGGACTGCTGTCACCCAGCTTGAAAACAAATGTTTTTTTTTTATTTTATTTTACAAAGCACTATTGCTGCCAATGTGGAAAGTTATAATAACTATTCCAAAAAGAAAAAAATACACCATCATTTTCAAAGCCATACTGACTACTGACACTGTGCTGACAAGTTATTATTTTCCAGACCTTTGCTAGGAAGGAAATGTAGCGACCTCTTTAACTGAATACCCCTGCACTAGACTGTAAGATCAATAGACAGACATTTGTAGCAAAGCTCCATTAGACAATCAATAATATTAAACCAGCTAAATGAGTGGTTGTTATTCTTGTTAACTTAATTAGTATGTGATGTCACTCATTTTCTCATAGTGGTGACAAATGTGTCTGATTGCAAGTCCTTCTGACCTTTCCTATCCTGTAAAGGCAGAAATCTGTAACTCGCCTTGCAATGATCTCATCCATGACACAGTTCTTGCTGCGAGAGCACTTTCTCTAAAACCCAATTACCGTCTCTGCAAGGCAGCTTCATGCTCATCTCACAGCGAGAATGGCCAGCACTCAACTGTAGTGCACTACTTCCCCTTATTCACATAATGCTGTTGTCCTAAACATGCAGTGATATCATGTTCTATCAATTGAGAATACAAGGACTTGACTTACTGATATTTAACTGGCTCAAGGTGCAATGATGAGTGTAGATACTTGCTAGTTCCCAAACACATGCATGCACTGTATGTGCTTGTGCATGTCTACCGCAGCTTAAATTGCTTTGAGTTTGATAGTGTTTGATGGTTGCTGATGAATTGCATGTCCAAATTGATTCTTCATTTAATGTCACTTTGAGGCAGTTTTGAGGCATTTTCTGTTTGTTTATTCGATTTTTTTGTTCATTTTACTACAGATGTTTCTGGTCAAGGGCAAGAAATATAGCTCTTTCTTACTGACGTACTCAAGATAATATTTCCTTTGGTCTCTTTTACATGACCACAATTCCTAAATGTGTTGGCAGAACTGTCTGTGAGGATGTCATTATGGACAAACTTACTGCTTATTATCCTTCTTATTCCTTTCTTTGCATTTTAGCTTGCTGAACAGGGGGGTCTGTGAAAGAAACTGTGTCCAGTTTTTAGATATTGAAAAATGTCATTTTTAGATTTTTTTTGCATTTGATCTTGACTCACATTTGGAGGAGGTTTGTGCATGGCTTAGTCTAGCAATGTGAACTTTGCTTGTCAAATGTTATGTTTAAAAAAACTTTTAACTCTTAAAAACTCTTTTTTTCAGTATATTTATGCTATGCCATTTATCTTGGCAACATTGTAGTTATGCATTCAGGAGCAGTTCGACCAAGAGCAACACAAATTTAGCCTATACTGGTAAACACTTGACAATGACTGCTGGTCACCGTCCAAGCAGACAGGCCAGAGTACCCATTTTAATTGCGCATCTACAGTAATTCAGTGAAGATTAATAAACTGAACCACTACTAAAGTCACAGTTTTCTTCATGTGCTCATCTTGATAATTCCCACTACTATAATACACAGGGGTGATTTAAAGCTAAACTCACTCAGAAGAAGGACATTTAAAATTGCAATGGATAGGAAATGTTCCTCAGAGTACAATTGTTCTTGTCAGTGGAGCATCGGTGTGTTCTTCTTGACATGCTCCTACTGTGCTCATGGAAACTGTCATCTTGTAGAGTGCTAAATGTTCTTGTGCTTTTCAAAACAGTTCCCTCCATAATTACTGACACATTAATGTCATTTTACGGATGGTACAGATACTCTCCTACAAGCCTGTGGCAACAATAACCAGATTTTGTTTATCTTCATCCAAGCTTGGAAGTATTTGAACATCAAAGACATCATATATTTATTTCTGTTGAGCATTAGAACCTCATCTGCAACCATTCGCCTGAATGTCTTAATGCTTTGAAATCACTTATCCTTCATACTTCGAAGTTTTCTCGAATGAGGTTCCATCCTCAAAAGCTGCTCATTTACCACAAAAGAAGAATTTCTGAGCAAGCCCAGAATGTACGATATGATGTTTTCTATGTTGTCACATGCAAAGAAAAGGCAAATAACATTGAAAGCACGTGTTTACTGGGGGTCATGTTGCAAAAACCACAGACAATGAATGACATATAAGCAAAACATGACTTGTTGTAAAGTGACTCTTTTGAAACTTTTGATTTGAAACATACTGACATTAAACATTTAATCCTCCTTAGCTTCCATTCCATTAATGTACAACATGAGTATTAAAATCCAAATTAGGAAAACACTCCTTGTCCAAACTGTTAGCTCCAGCATGAATTTACATAACAGAATTTTTCGGACATTTTGTTGCTGGCCCAGATTTGTTGTGATTTTGTGATCTCATTGTACCCTCTAGTGGACAAGAACATACTAGCAACTGTCACAAGGTTTTTAAAGACTTCATTGAAAATCAGTAGAAAAAAGCTTTGACAGGCAAAATTAACCAGTAATTATAAACACTAAACAGCTATGTAGAGTTACTAGTTATAAAATACATAGTGATTTAAATAACTGAATACAATAACATTAGACATTTGGCATACTTTCAATAAGTGACTCTGTGAACTTCTTAGTCAGAATCCTGTTGCTGAATTTACATTAAACAATCTCTTAGCACCATAAGAAACTTACTTTAAAACATAACGCCTATTCATAACCCCCTTATCCCTGCCTACTTAGGTATAACCAGGTGACATACCCAGGTAACACGCAGGGAAACAGCTGCACTGTAACACTTTCTTTGCTCAGCCTTCTCGACACTCCTAACCCCCATTTCTTTCTCCTTCCTCTTTATTTAGTCTTCTGTTTATGTTTTGGTGTGGGGGCAGGGGAAGGTGCAGGGGCTGATGCAGGTGGAGGCTTGACCAGTGATACCACAAAATTAACTCTAGAAATGAAAATGTAACATAATTGAAAGCTATCATTCTGGAGACAAGACAAGAAAACAAACCAAGGATGTTTTTAAAGACCCACCTAAAGGAAAATGTTTGTGTTCTCTCTCTCTCTCTCTCTCTCTGTGTGTGTGTGTGTGTGTGTGTGTGTGTGTGTGTGTGTGTGTGTGTGTGTGTGTGTGTGTGTGTGTGTGTATGTGTGAGCGTGTATTTATCACTTTGTGGGGACCAAATGTCCCCATAAGGATAGTAAAACCCGAAATTTTTGACCTTGTGGGGACATTTTGTTGGTCCCCATGAGGAAAACAGCTTATAAATCATACTAAATTATGTTTTTGAAAATGTAAAAATGCAGAAAGTTTTCTGTGAGGGTTAGGTTTAGGGGTAGGGTTAGGTTTAGGGGATAGAATATAAAGTTTGTACAGTATAAAAACCATTATGTCTATGGAAAGTCCCCATAAAACATGGAAACACAACATGTGTGTGTGTGTGTGTGTGTGTGTGTGTGTGTGTGTGTGTGTGTGTGTGTGTGTGTGTGTGTGTGTGTGGACAGACAGACAGACAGACAGACAGACAGACAGACAGACAGACAGATAGATAGATAGATAGATAGACAGATAGATAGATAGATAGATAGATAGATAGATAGATAGATAGATAGATAGATAGATAGATAGATAGATAGATAGATAGATAGATAGATAGATAGATCATTTGTGTTAAAATAAATGTTAAAGAGCTTTAGGACATACAGTAGCTTTGCTTTGATTGTGTTTGTTTATATTCTTGACAGTGTCATAAAGCCAAGTTCAAATAACAAAAAATTATATTTATAGTGTATTCCTTACCAAAATAAGAAATACATTAATTTAACTCAAAGTAGTATTGAATAGGTTTTAATACCCAGCAGCATGCATTTGGTTCTTTGTAAAAAGGGAAAGATACTTGTGCCACATTGAAAACTTACATTTCAGTAGTTTTATCCACAAGTTTTTTGATTGCTTTGACAATCTTCTCAATCCTCTTCTGTTGAAAAAAAAAAAAGTGCCATGTCAGAAAAAGCCTGACAAGGTGTGAAACAAGCTACACAACTGTGACAGTAAATTACTGACAATCTGTTAATAAGTGTTTCACTTGGTGGGAAAATCAAGGTAATGGGAAATCATGTTAATCAAGTTAACAAATAGGTAGACATACATATACAATGTATACATTGAACAACAAAGTCTCCAACACAACATAGACATACAATGTATAAACACAATTTTTGCCTATATATCTAATTGTGCTTGAGGGTTTTTATGCCATTAAATATATGAATAAAATCCTTTACACAACTGAGCTGGACAGGCTTACCTTTTGAAGTCTGTACAGCAGTGGAAGAGAGAAAGTGCATATCACCCCTGTTTCGAAGTTAAAGGATTAAATTAACATGCACATCTGAACATCATGCAGCAGAAAGATAAGGCAGCAATACTTGAATGCTTTTTACATGATGATGAGAAATTACGCACTATGACTACATATTTCCAATTACTGATATTAGGTCATAAGCATCAGGCTTGGTCCATGATAAAGCTTTACAAACAAGTCTAAACAAATTTCAACAGGATATACTTACCAGTCATCACCAGTGTGAGACCATTGGTTTGGACCCCCACATAGGTCAACAGATACAGCAATCCAAAGAGCTACATTACACAAACAAATAAATTACTGTACATACAATTATTCAGATAAAGTAACTATAAGTCACTATTTCTCAAATTCCGTCTGAACAAATTGTTTTATTTTAAACAAGGTCCATTACATTTACATTTAATCATTTGGGAGATGCTTCTATCCAAAATTGCATATACAGTACACTTCATATTCAAGGTATACATTTTTATCAGTATGTGTGTTCAATGGGAATTGAACCCATCATCTTTGGGTTGCTAGCAGCACCAAGAACATTATGTTTTTTTTGTGTGTGTTTTTTTTTTTCAAATATATTTTATTACTTTCACATGGGTTTCTTCTCCAGTGCCTTTGGGAATTAAAGCACATTGCAATAGTTCATATCAGGACTAATTACATATGCAAGCAGCTTCTTGATGTACTGAAAGTAGGTCATGAATTGCTGTTATGTGCATAAAACAGAACTGTGTAGCAGAGTTGAGACATTTAAGAGCTGTGAGACCTTCACTGAATCCATGATGCTGTCGATGAAGAAAAGTCTCTTCAGCTCGGTGACAGCCGAAGCAATCAGCAGAACGATTTGTTCAGCCATGCAGACCGTGTCCTCATCTGTCAGTGTGCGGTCCTCATCCAAATATGACCTTTTTAATAAAGAAAAGTGGAAATTATTCATCTTGATGTATTAATCTTGACTTATTTGAGTTGCATTTTCCTCCACCAACCCCCTGCCAAATCTTGCGATATCTGATTTAAATCTGCTCATCTGTAATGCATCTTAAGAATGTATATTTTTAATCCATGATCATCTGTATAGCAAGTTCCTTAATAGTCTCTGTTGAGAAGACCAGCATCGCTTGTTTTGGACACTGGTCCTAGACTTGGGATACTGGTGTGCTGATGTCCCCACCAGGCTTCTTAAAGGGATAGATCACCCAAAAATTTTAATTCTCTCATCATTTACTTACCCCCATGCCATTCCAGATGTGTATGACTTTCTTTCTTCTGCAGAACACAAATTTAGATTTTCAGAAGTATATTTCAGCTTTATAGGTCCATACAATGCAAGTGAATGGGTGCCAAAATTTAGATGCTCAAAAAAGCACATAAAGGCATCATAATAGTATTCCACACAACTCCAGTGTTTAAATCAATTTCTTTAGAAGTGGTACATAGGAGTGGATGAGAAATAGATCAATATATAAGTCTTATTTTGCTTGAAATTCTGCTCCCTGCTCAGTAGAGAGTGTTATCCACAAAGAATGTGAAAAACCAAAAAACACAAAAAGAAGAATGTGAAAGTGATTTTTCACCCATATTGCTTCTGAAGATATGTATTTAACCACTGGATTATATGATTACTTTTATGCTGATTTATGTGATTTTTTTGGAGCTTAAAAATTTTGGCTCCCATTCACTTGCATTATATGGACCAAAAGAGTTGAGAAATTATTCTAAAAATCTTCATTTGAGTTCAACAGATGAGAGAAAATCAAACACATCTGGGATGGCATAAAAGAGAGAAATTGAGAATTTTCATTTTTGGGTGAACTATTCCTTTAACTAGCTTAACCAATATGACTTCACCAGGACAAACACGCTGGTTTGTTAGTGAACAGCATGGCTATGTATGCTGGTCTACCACCTAGACCAGCACCAAACCAGCATTAAACCAGTCTAAACCACCTTGGAAATTCTTTCATTCAGTCTTTTCTGCAAGGTTAACCAACTAAATACTAAAAGAGTTAAAAATCAGTGTCAGTTACACCTTCAGGGATACATGGCTGTATAGGAACTGACAATGTTTATTTTACAGCATACTCACTGAAAAGGGTGAGATCCATCACTGAAGTGGACCAGCTCCAGTCCTTTGTAAAGGAGGCGCACAGGGAGGGTGAAGGCCAAGATGCCCAAGCCGAGGTTGGACATGACTGTAATGGCACTGAGCTGGAACAAACAAGCCAAACCCACAACCAAACCTGTAAACACCAGCCCGGTGGTCCCCACATCTCGCCAGTACAACAGATCCAACACTGGAGAGAGCAAGAAAGGAGTGGAAACACTAAATGTGATGGAGTGAAATGTCAAGAACATAAAAAAATAAAAAGATGAAGTCAGGCAGACAGATCGAAAGACAGAAAAAAAGACTAAGGGAGAAATTTAAAGCCCAGAACAGCTTTGAAGTAGGTCTCAAAGGAGATGCAGGGGAGATGTGTGGCGGAGTATCTGGGTGGTCAGATGTGCATATTCACATGGTTTCTGGTAATTCATGTTGTAAGACAGACTATCACATTTCAAATGTTTGTCCTCTATTCTCTATTTTGGACCACATTATTCCCTTTCATCTCATATTGATACCCCAAAGTGGGCTTAAAGTTTTTCATGACTTATTCATGTAAACAATGTAAATTTTTCAGCCTGCATGTAAACACATTTTTTCAGAGGTGAAATGTTAACTGAGTGCCGCTAAAAACACATTTTCTCCCATACAGATTAGATTTTTTGAGGTTAAAATCTACCATCCTACCCTAAACCTTAAACCACAAGCGATAGTGTCGTAAAAAGCAAATGTAAGATGAGAACACAATTGCTTAAAGGGTAACTAAACCCCTGCTCAGAGTCTGACTCCACCCACTAGCAATATTTGAAAAATGCTCGAAAAGTGGGCAGACCCCAGCGGGGATAGAGGGGACGAACCGAGGGCGGGGATGAGCGGGGGGGGGCGTGCACCTGAGACCCGTAGTGACAGATTAATTGACAGCTGCTGTCAGACTCTAAAATGGAGTGACTGGAGTGACGCAAGTAGCTTTTCCACGGAGCGGTCTTTTGAAGTCGAGGACCTTTCTCCCCCACCTTCACCTGAAGTGGAGGAGGGTGAATTGTCTGTGGACACAGGGCCGGAGCCATATCAATTCGAGCCGCTGGCTCAAACTGCGGTTTTAACTCCCTGTTGAGCATCCGAGTGCGCATTCACCTTCACTCGCGTGCAGGAAAAACAAACAAAACGCTGTTCAGTGATGTTTATCCTTTTAGCAGGATTTTTATTTAGCAAGCTTCACTTGAACATAACATCAGTTAGCTGTTCTCTCAACTTAGAAGAATGTGACGTAAAGCGTAACGTCATCATGTATAAAACCGTGTACCTCCAAATAAAACTATACAGGTAGTCAATACCGTAATACAATGTATAAGGGTGCAATACGTTTAACACTCCCGCATCGCGAACGCACGTTTGTCGGCCCCAGAGGATTAACTTTAGCCTAACCATAAATTGTGATTCAAATATATATGATCACTCACCTCAAGACGCCGCTGAGGTGGTGGAGTCCATGCAGGAGGAGCAGCGTTTGGCACTGCGTCGCTTTTCAGCGCGAGCTGTTTGGAGAAGCCCATTTCCACCTCCATTGCGTTGGAGAAGCAATCCCGCGTAAAATGCAGTTTGCATACTCCTCCAGCTCTAGGCGGGAACTCGCGGTCTTCCAGAACAAGGACGTGATCCTGATCGTTTTCAATACTCGCAATTCCAACTCCTGACTCGCTACAGTGGTTTTGACGAAACGAGATGGTTTTTATACTGCCATGGGCGTGGTAGCTCGTACCAAGGGCGTGGTGAGCTGGAACCTGCTTACGTCAGCTGTCACCGCTTACGTCACGAAGTACCGCAAACAGCCAATAGGAAAATTCAACTGCAGTAGCCACCGTTCAACCTGAAGAGGGCAGCACTCAGACGTTTTTACACCGTATATTGTAGAATTAAAACACTTTATACACAAATGTCAAAAAAATTACTTGAATCAATGACCAGTACTAATAAAGCCCCATTCTTACAGATCATTAACTAAAAAAAGTTGGTTTAGGGTTTAGTTACCCTTTAAGTAACCACATCATATTGTGGTGCTTCTATGGCACTTTTGGCACACCTGTTGACTTGCATCCTCTGCAGGACTCGTAACCTGGTATTTTGCATCGAAAGTGATTATTAGTTGAACTAGAGCACAATTTGATTGTGCTTGAACAAGCTTGTAAATGTAGATGGTTTTGTAAAACAAATGTTAAAATATATTGCCTAGTTCATGTGCTGTTGGTGGTGTTTTGATGTCATAAGATATTATTGTGTGAGGAACAGGGCGAAAAGTAAGTGTTTATGGATAATCTGCTATTTTACTTTAAATTTGTATGGAAGGAATAAAAGTCACTGGGCAAATTTCCACAGAAAGCTGCGTCAATGCATACAAGTCATTTAAAATTAATTTAGAAAATATTTAGGTATAGTAATGTAATTCTATGAAACCACATTTCAATTTTTTTATTATTGTTTTTTAAATAAGGAAAAAGCCACAGCTAAACAAAACTGTCTTAGCTGGTCAATCAGCGTACTCAGGCTGGTCTGTTGGCTGGTTTTAGATGGGTTTTGGGCACTTTTCAGTTGGCCAGGCAAGGAGACTGGCTAGACCAGCTTAAACCAGCCAAGACCAAGAAACCATCTCAGGCTGGTTTATGCTGCTTTAGCAGGGCTTTCGGAGTATTTTATTTAGCATCAGCCAACCCCTCTGCTATATCTGTCAAATTTGTCCTATTGCAACAGATCTGTGCATGTGTTGACATTTCTCTAAGATAGACAGATAGTTAGAATAGTCAAGAATTAGATTCAGAGAGTGAATCAGAGAGTGCACGGACACAAACACAGCTGAGCAGCTAATGGCAGAGTGCAATTACACGCCCCTTCCTCTGTGAAGCCAATAGATGCCAACAGCTGTTGATTCTGATTATCCTCCAAACGCAGGTGCAAATCTGTGCTTGTGTAAAGCTGAAGATCAATCCAAACTCTCTGAAATCTTACTCTCTGAAAAAGAGAGAGATCTTCCATGAGGCCTTCACTCCTGCTAATGAATTTTATTGCAGCTTTACATGGCTGGGTCGTATTGAATCTCGGGAGACATCTGCCAGCACTCCCAAAATAAGGCAAAGAGTATGTCTCACAGTCTTCGTTTTGGACATCAATGCCTCCTTTTTTCCCAATGCTTCAAAATGTAAATCCTAGTGTCTTGCAACAGTCCATTCCAGAAAATAGTCCATCCATTGTATTTCCATCAGCCTGCCAAGCTCCCATTGGGAAGTAGTGTGTAATGTGCTGACTAGTCAGCAGTATTACTACACATCTCCTGTAACGTCAATCTGATCTCCAGTGTTCCCACCCCCACCTTCCTCGGTTTTCTGCCAACATGCTATTCACGTACCATCAAATTACATGTGTAAACAATACAGCTTAGGAGAGCTTGGGTCAAGCACTGTTCAGACCTGAGAAACACTCTCACCTTTGCTGGCCATTTCTGCTGCTTCAACGCCAAACCCCCTCTCCTCCCTGTGCTCCACGCACCCTCTGGGCTTTTTTGGCCATCCTTGCGTTATCAGCAGGAAGGGGTTGGCCTGACCTAAGAATATCTTCACCACATGGACACCCCGTCTTCACACACACACACACACACACACACACACACACACACACACACACACACACACACACACACACACACACACACACACACACACACACACACACACACATGTAGTTACACAAAGATACCCTCCAACCCCCCTTCCTTGGCTTAAGGAACCTGAGATGTCAGCATGTGTCAGTGTGTAGACAAATCATTATCTCCAGGGAGATGGCTAACCTAGATGCTAGCAAATTACTGAGACGCTGGTTAATGAGTGATGTGCTTCTCTTCTCACTTGCTGACATTAAAGTGCTAGCTATTAACACTTAACTGAAGATCAATATTCAATATGGTTGACTTCATTATGGACTTCTTGGCACTAGGAGGTCAACCTAATTAGATGTTAATTATCACATATATGGGTCTTCAGGAACTTCTGGCACTGTGGATTTACTAGAAAGTATAGTCTTGTTGTTAAAAGATTTTTCACACTCTCACAAACTTTTTAATTTGTCCACTAACATGTACATGCACCACAGGAGATTAAAGGAACTTTTTTTTTTTTTTTTTTAAGTCATGAAAACTCCAACCACATCGTTTTATTTCCACCACATCTCAAATTGTTAATAGAATTCCATAGTGGAAATGACCGGGATGGGAATGAAATATTTTACGTTCTTGCAATAAAACAGTTTCTCTTGGTAAGGCTAAATTCATAGCTAAAAAAAAAATTAGGCTAAATAATATTTTAATGCTTTTTTGTGTAGTTTAGCAGCACATGAAATGACACCGAATACAAATCACTAAAGGAAAAGTGATTTTAAAAAAATAGACATATATAATAATCAAGGTAAATATCACTTGTGAGCAAAGGCATGCTATTCAGTGACACTGTCAGTATGTTAACAAGTATACTTTTGAAAAAATTTTAAGTAATAATAATAATAATATAAATAAATATAAATTGGCAAAATTGTTTGTGTGAAGGAAATTATGCCACAACCATGGGACAGTCAAAGTTTCAGAAAAATTGATAGGAAACATTTTCACACAATATACATCCAAATGGTTCATGTTTATTTCCCTCTTTAGATTGTCATAGTTTTAAACATGTGCTAATTACTATTTTTCTTAATGTATTTTTTTTGTTTAATATTGGAAGTCTGGGTCTGGTACATGGTTAAAAACTGTAAAATTGTCATAAAAGGCATCTGAAAAGTACCAAAAATGTATTATAAAGGACTGGTAAAATGTTACCAATTTCTTTTAATTTAGACCTGGAATTTTCCAGATTTGAAACAAAACATTTAAACAAAATTATGACAAATGAATAAAGCATTTTTGTTTGCATCAGGTTATCAGGACCAAAATACAATGTTATGCAAAAATGTGTTTCTGAATACATTCTTGATTTACATAATCCACTAGTCTGTCTGAATTAACCCTATTAGAGTCTCCCAAGTTCATATTTGAATATGTCATTCATGCATTTTGCTCAAAGCAAACCATGTTCTTTTATATGAATCACTGAATCTGCCTCAAATAAAAATCCAAAAGGAGCCACCAGAGAGTGCTACTATATGTGCCTTCTCTCTCTTTCTTGCTCTATCGCTCACTGGGCTACTATGTATATCTGTAATGCCCTTAATCTGTGCATGTTAGGTAATCCAAAATCATCAAATCTTCAGATGTGCAGATGATAAACACAGGGAGTTCAAGAGGAGAAGCTCAGGGAGGGGGAGAGAGGGAGGCATTGAACATGTGAAAGAGAGAGAGCTGCTCTGTGAAAGGATTGCATGTCTGAGTGTACAACAAGAGGGAGGACACTGAGAGATGATTGGTGCACAGAAATAGCCCAACCAATCAGAGTGATGACAGGAAAATTACAGGCTCAGACAGAGAGAAAGCTGTAGAGAGAGGGAATATCACTGACATAAGAGAAGGAAGGAAACAAAAGTGGAATCAATTTAAAAAGAACAGCTATGACCACAGATAGATTAGATCTTAATGGAATTGCCCAGCAATGGCTAGACTGACAGAGGAGATAATCAACCGTTCTGGATTGGAACATTCAAGGATGCTTGAAGGTGCAGAATCAGCCTCTTGGGATATAATGCTGTAAAGGCCCTGAGCAGCAAGGCTACACACAGCCAAACCAAAGCCAGTGAGCTATAGCACAGGGTGGAGGCTGTGAAAGGATTGAAACGTTTGGGAAAAAAAAAGACACCATGAGGACATCCAGGAAAGGAAGTGTGGAAATGCCTGCTTTTGTACGCCAACTAGTGAAGGAGACCGAGAAAAGGGTCACCTCCTTTTTCAAAGGAGGGCGAGGTGCAGCCGAGTTGTCCGAAGGCGAAGAGGGGGGAGAGGAAGAAGGGGTCATCCCCAGCCCCTACCTGGATCGACCAGTTCTGGACAAGCACATGCAGGAGGGTTGTGCCTCCTGGGGACTTACCTATGCCTTGGCCAGCATGCAAGGATGGAGGGCCCACATGGAAGATTTCCATAACTGCTTCCCTCAGCTGGGTGGAGAACTGTCGCATTGGGGGTTCTTCGCCGTATACGATGGGCACGCAGGCAGCACAGTGGCCCAACACTGCTCTCGGAACCTGCTGGACCACATCCTGGGCACAGGTGAGTGACAAGCTGTACTACACACAGCAGGACTTCGTGTATTGCTTTGGCTTACACTGATGTAGCTATACTGTACTTCAATTTTGACATTTACATTTATGCATTTGGTAGACCCTTTTATACAGAGCATCCTATGTATACATTTAATGTTTTCCTAGGAAGTCGAACTCATGATCTTGGTGTTGTTAGTGCCATGCTCGACCAGTTGTGCTACAAGATTGCTTTATTTCAGGAAATGCTAAAAATAATGACTGGGTGGCTTTCACAGGGCAACAGAACTCATAATTACAGTAGATTACATCATCACATCACATGGGAGAAACAGCTTGTTGATCTCTTTAGATAATGGGATTCATTTGTAGAGCCACATCATCGAAAGCCACAGCAACATTATTAATTCAATAAGCTGTGATCTGACAAATTAATTGCGGTATATGGCACATTTTTCCTACAGGAAAAGCAATTAGAATCAATCAATCAATCAATCAATTTATTATTTATAGAGCACTATTAAAAACAACTACCGATGACCAATGTGCTGTACAATAAAACATAAATTCCCATCAGATACAATCAGCAAAATGTCACACATAATACCAAATACAGTAAAGCATCACGTCACAAATTGTATGCCAAAGCAAATAAAAATGTTTTTAGCTTAGACTTAAAAATAGGTAGTGTGGGGCCAGTTCTAATTTGACTTGCTAGGCTGTTCCAAAGTTTGTGAGCTGCTACGGCGAATGCCTGATCGCTCTTAGACTTTAACATTGATTTTGGAACCACTAAAAGGCTTTGATCGGCAGACCTTAGAGCTCTCACTGGATGGTGATCTATCAACAGGTCAGAGAGATATGATGGTGTTAAATCGTTTCTAGACTTAAAAACCAATATGAGCACTTTAAAATCAATTCTATAGAGAACTTTCGAGCCCCTGTTAAAACTCTAGCAGCCGCATTTTGAACCTTTTGAAGGCAACCTAAAGAAGAATGGCTAATTCCCAGGTATAGAGTTGAGAAGTCACACAATGCCTGGTCTTCACCAGTTAAGCATTTGTGAAATTGTGTTTTTCCCGTGTGATGGGTGATAACTTGAAAACATCACATCTAACATCGCATGCAAACTTGATCTGTTTAAGAAGTGACCAAAAGGCCTTACATACTTAAAGCAAAGTTCACCCAATAAATGAAAATTCTGTCATGATATAACTTAATGATTTAACCTCATGTTCTTCCAAACCTGAATGACATTCTTTTTTCTGTTGAACCCAAAAGATGTTGTGCAGAATGTAAAGGCAAATTTCCTATTCACCTCAGTGCATGCAGACTGTCTGCATGCAATAAAAAAAATTTCAACACGTAGATAGTCTACGTCTGTGTCCGTATGCGCTCACAGTCAAAACGGTATACTTTGATAGACTAGAGTGCTCGACCATGCACAAGACGTAACGAGACGCAGGAAATTGAAGTATAACCTAGCCTAATGTTAGCCTCAGTCACCATTAACTTGCATTGCATCTTTTTTCAAACAATGAAAATGAATGGTGACTGAGGCTAACGTTCTGCCTAACATCTCTCTTTGTATTCCATGGAAGAAAGTAATATGGAGTAAATGATAACAGAATTTATTTAATTTGTAGTAAACTATCCCTTTAAAAATGGAATGGATTGTGTTGGTTACTTAATTAAATGAGCTCTGTTCCTTCTCACAGGCAAGATCCGAGCAGAGGAGGATGTGGAAAGGGTCACCGAGGGCATTAAAGAGGGCTTCTTTCTCATGGACAAGCACCTTCATGCTATTGCCTGCCGTGAGGGTTGGGAGCGGGGAGGCACCACTGTAGTAGCCACAGCTATCACCCCACACAATATCTACTTTGTGAACTGCGGAGACTCGCGGGCCGTTTTGTGCCGTGGGGGCCGGGTGGCCTTCTCAACTGAGGACCACAAGCCCTTCAGCCCTGGTGAGAGGGAGAGGATAGAGAGCGCTGGTGGATCGGTCATTTTACAACGTGTAAATGGCTCACTGGCTGTCTCTCGAGCGTTGGGAGACTTCAGTTACAAGACAGCCGAGTGGCGGCCCATCACGGAACAGATGGTATCGCCCGAGCCGGAAATATCAGCCGTGGAACGCTCGCCCGCTGATGAGTTTCTGGTTCTGGCCTGTGATGGTGTGTGGGATACTGTCACTAATGAAGAGCTCTGTGCCTTCATACACAGCCGACTGCGTGTCTGCACAGACCTGAGAGAGGTCTGCTCCCAAGTCATTGACCTCTGCCTCTATAAGGTTAGTACGAATGGGGGACTTTTAACAATTCATTTTCTCATTCATACAGTGCTTGCCCTGTTAAAAAGCACATGATATGTTTTGGATGCAGGTGTCCCTACCAAGCATCTTAAAGGAATGTTCTGGGTTTAATACAATTTAAGCAGCAATTTGTGACATAATGTTGATTACCACAAAAAAAAAAAGAAAATGGGTTTAATGGCAGAAATGTGAAGCTCTTATGAAACTTTATGAAAGCACATTAATTCTTCTGTTACAACAGTATTAATCAAAATCAAATCAAATCAAATCAAATCACTTTATTGTCACACTACCATGTACACAAGTGCAACAGTAGGTGAAATTCTTGTGTGCAGTTCCGAGCAACATAGCAGTCATGACAGTGACGAGACATATACCAATTACAATAAACAACATACTTACACAAAACAATTTACATATCAAATGTACACATACTTACACAAAACAATTTACAAATCAGATGTACACATACTTACACAACACAATAATTATATACAATGCAGAATATAGAACAGAATATACAATACAATACAATAAGTGGGAGTATATGAAATATATATGTGTATATATATATATATATAGCAGTTGTATTGAGGAGAATATGTTGACAGTCCAGTGTGAGATTATAGCTGAATAAAGTGCAGTGCTAATTATTGATCCTGATAGATCAAGAGTTCAACAGTCTGATTGCTTGGGGAAAAAGCTATCATGTAGTCGGCTGGTGCGTGTCCTGATGCTGCGATACCGCCTGCCTGATGGTAGCAGTGAGAACAGCCCATGACTTGGGTGACTGGAGTCTCTGATGATCCTCCGAGCTTTTTCACACACCGCCTGGTGTATATGTCCTGGAGGGAGGGAAGCTCACCTCCGATGATGTTCCTGGCAGTTCGCACCACCCTTTGCAGGGCTTTGCAGTTGTGCTGCGGTGCTATTGCCGTACCAGGCGGTGATGCAGCCAGTCAGGATGCTCTCTACAGTGCTGGTGTAGAACCGTGTGAGGATGTGGTGGTTCATTCCAAACTTCCTCAGCCGTCTCAGGAAGAAGAGGCGCTGGTGAGCCTTCTTCACAACGGCCTCAGTGTGGACCGGACCATGTGAGTTCCTCAGTAATGTGGACACCGAGGAACTTGAAGCTGCTGACTCTCTCCACCGGTGCTCCATTGATGGTGATGGGGCTGTGTTCTCCGTCTTTCTTCCTGAAGTCCACAACAAGCTCCTTGGTTTTACTGACGTTGAGGGAGAGGTTGTGCTCCTGACACCAGCGTGTCAGAGTGTGCACCTCCTCTCTGTAGGCTCTTTCATCATTGTCAGTGATCAGACCTACCACCGTCGTATCGTCAGCAAACTTAATGATGGCATTGGAGCTATGTGTTGCCACACAGTCATGTGTGTACAGGGAATACAGGAGTGGGCTGAGAACACAGCCCTGCGGGGCTCCAGTGTTGAGGGTCAGTGATGAGGAGGTGTTGCTGCCCATTCTAACCACCTGACGTCTGCCTGACAGGAAATCCAGGATCCAGCTGCACAGCGAGCTGTTTAAGCCCAGAGCCCGGAGTTTCTCATCAAGCTTGGAGGGCACTATGGTGTTGAATGCTGAGCTGTAGTCTACAAACAGCATTCTCACATATGTGTTCCTTTTTCCAGGTGGGAGAGAGCAGTGTGTATTGTAGATGCAATGGCATCATCAGTGGAGCGGTTGTTGCGGTAGGCAAACTGCAATGGGTCCAAAGAGGGGGCAGAACAGAGCAGATGTGATCTCTGATTAACCTCTCGAAGCATTTGCTGATGATGGGGGTCAGAGCAACAGGACGCCAGTCATTTAAGCATGTGATTATAGCTTGCTTCGGTACAGGCACAATGGTTGATGTTTTGAAGCATGTGGGGACTACAGACAGGGAGAGGGACAGATTGAAAATGTCCGTAAAAACACCAGCCAGTTGATTCGCGCGACGCTCTGATGACGCGGCCCGGAATGCCGTCTGGACCCGCGGCTTTACGGATGTTCACCCGTCGGAATGATCGGGTTACATCCACAACAGAGACGGAGAGTGAATCAACCTCTGTAGCGTCAGTCGCGAGTGCACTCTCCGCGAGGGCGGTGTTACTGTCCTCAAAACGAGCATAAAATGTATTAAGTTCGTCCGGGAGAGATGCAGCGGTGTTCATGGCGGAGACTTTATTCCGCTTGTAGTCCGTGATTGTGTTAATTCCTGCCACATACTTCTGGAGTCAGTGGTGTTGAACTGACTTTCAAGTTTGTGCCTGTACTGGCGTTTAGCTGCACTGATAGTGTTACGGAGGGCATAACTGGCTTGTTTACGCTCCTCCGTGTTAGGAGAATTAAAGCGGAGGTCCGCGCGAGTGAGTGCCGCGAACATCGCCGTTAACCCATGGTTTCTGGTTGGGGTATATCCGTGATAGTTTTGGTCGGAACAACGTCCTCTACGCACTTCCTGATGAAACACGTTACGCTGTCAGCGTAAACCTCGATGTCGTCATCAGAGGCGGACTGGAACATCTCCCAGTCCGCGTGATCAAAACAGTCTTGTAGCGCAGAGTCTGATTGGTCCGACCAGCACTGGATCGTTCTGAGGGTGGGTGCTTCCTGTTTCAGTTTCTGCCTGTAAGCGGGCAGAAGCAGAACGGAAGAATGGTCCGATTTGCCAAATGGGGGCGGGGAGGGATTTGTAGCCTTCCGGAAGGGAGAGTAACAATGATCCAAAACCCGGTCCCCTCGTGTGTTGAACTTTATGTGTTGGTGGTATTTTGGGGCGATTGCTTTGAAGTTGGCTTTGTTAAAGTCCCGGCAACAATGAACGCAGCCTCAGGGTGCTGCGGTTTCCTGCTCACTTATACACCCATACAGTTCCCTGAGTGCCCGGTCTGTGTCGGCTTGCGGGGGATGTACACAGCTGTGATGATAACCGCTGTGAATTCCCTCGGCAGCCAGAATGGTCGACACAGAAGCATGAGATATTCCAGATCAGGAGAGCAAAAAGACTTGATGAAATGTACGTTCCTCTGATCACACCATGATTTGTTGATCATAAAACATACACCACCACCTCTGCTTTTACCAGAGAGGTCTTTCGCTCTGTCCGCTCGGTGCACGGAAAAGCCCGTGATTTCGATGGCCGAGTCTGGAATCTCCGTAGACAGCCAGGTTTCTGTAAGGCACATAACGCAGCAGTCCCTCGTCTCTCGTTGGAAAGAGATCCGGCTCTCAGCTCGCAGAGTTTGTTGTCCAGAGACTGAACATTTGCCAGTAGTATACTGGGTAGCGGGGTCGATTTGCACGACGTCTTACTCTGATGAGAACGCCGGCTCGTTTTCCTCTTTTCCTTCTGCGTTTCGCGGCCGAGCAGCACAGACAAAGGGCTCCGCCGGCGTGTTTGTAAACAGCGGGTCGGCATTAAGGAATTTGAAGTCCGGTTTTCGATGTGTGATTGTAGAACTAATGTCCAAAAGCGTTTGTCTGTCGTAAACAATAAGGCAGACAACATCCAAGACAAAAAAACAAAGAACTGTAAACAAAACAAACAATAAACCGCAGTGTTGTAACGGAGCTCGCAACGCAGCAGCCATACTCGGCGCCATCTTGAGTCCAAGGCGCCATCTTGAGTCCATTATTTGAGTTTGCAGTCTTTTTAGGGTTTTAGGCAAACGTAATCGTGGCAACTAAGTTGTAAAATTGGATATTTATTTTAAAATTGGATATTATTTGACAGAAAAGGTTGGTAAGATACATTTTTTACATTAAAATCATAACTGGATTTAGTCTGATCAAGTTAAAGGGATAGTTCCCCCACTAGCGAAAATTCTCATAATTTACTCACCCTCATGCCATCCCAGATGTTTATGACTTTCTTTCTTCAGCAGAACATAAACAAAGATTTTTAGAAGAATATCTCAGCTCTGTAGGTCCTTACAATGCAAGTGAATGATGGCCAGAACTTGTCTTTAAAGCTCCAAACATCACAAAAAGGAAACATAGAAGTACTCCAAATGACTGAAAATTGAATCCTTTTTTTTACTATAAATCTTCACTTTTACTTTTACATCTGAAAGTCACACGTGGTGTCTGTTTAGTTTCTCTTTCACGTCTAAAAGTTAAAGTTAAAGTGGAGATTTATTCTTTGTTCTTAAGTTGAGATATTCTTCTAAAAATCATAATTTGTGTTCAGCAGAAGAAAGAAAGTCATACTCATCTGGGAAAGCATGAGGGTGAGTAAATTATGAGAGAATTTTCATTTTTGGGTGAACTATCCCTTTAAGGATTTGCTGGCGTTACAACATTTACAAGATTAAAAGATTAACCATGTTACCTCGTCATGATGACAAAGTGTAATACTGGACATTATGCCACAAAAGTTGTTGATTAACCTTATCTGTCACTGAACCTGGAACGTTCTTTAACTAGCTTACCAGCGCTTCCCTTGGTCAACCAGCTTCATCAGAAAATACATGTTTTGCTGGGGAACAACATGGCTATGCTGGCCCACCAGCTAGACCATCACAAACCAGGATAAACCAGCTTGGAAAATTATGCATAACATCCAGTAAGCTTGAGTTTCACATAGAAAGGTGCTCATACTGTAGTTTGTGATATTCTGACACTGCAAGAATGCTGTAACTAGACACTGTTGTCATCTCAGACTTGATTGTTGAAGTGTATTTGGAGCGCTCAAAGTGTATGTGTAGTGTGTGTGTGCTCAAATACAGCTTCATCAACAGTTTCATCTGTTGAAAACAGGCATTGACTATGGTATCCCAGGCTGACTTTAGCCAGGCTGTTATGTTATGTAAGTGAATCACTAAATGGCCTTTAGGCTTTAGAGAAGGATGTGTGCCGACCTGAAAATGTCAAAATCTTTCTCTCCACTGTAAGCCACATCTATTTTGTCAGGATAGCACTTTCGACCACCATCTCAAAGTGAGGCTGTATTCAGCTGCTAAGCTGCAACAGGATAAACTACATTTAGCCTTGGTGTCAAGGGATTATGGCATTCTGCATAGCATTGTGCCATGTAGGGAGTGTCAGCCCTGAGAAATAAACGATTAAGTCTGCATTAACGTCACCAATTCCAACTGACTTAATCATCAAGGTAGTTGTCCTTTTTAAATGGCAGAAATGTAGCTAATGGCGTGTCAGTGCTGCCAGCATGGACTACCTATTGAAACATCAGATAAATATTTATTTATTTTCTTGAGTATGCCTAATGGCTTCCAGCTTATTAGTGTTATATTAAAAATATACTGTACCTCTTCATCATTTCATGTTAACAATGTCTCACAACAGCCTGATATTTTGAGTGCTGATGAAGCTCACAGATTTGTATTTACATTTTTTGCATTTTTTATTATTTTCCCCTTTTTCCCTGTTTAATATTTTAATTTTGCATGTAAAGCTGTACAGAAGAGGTAATTGTGGAGATTTTGATAATTTTTTTCCCATTGTCACTTTGAACAGTATCAAAAGAATTGTTCACCCAAAAATGAAAATTCCCTCTTCATTTACTCATGCCATTCCAGATGTGTATGACTTTCTTTATTCTGGAGAACAAAAATAAAAGATTTTTGAAGAATATATCAGCTCTGTAGTTCAGTCAATGCAATTTGAATGGTGACCAAAACTTTGGATCTCCAAAAAGCATATAAATACAGCATAAAATTAATACATATGACTCCAGTGGTTTAATCTATGTCTTCTAAAGTGATCCAATCAGTTTTGGATTAAAACAGACCATAATGTAACTTTTTTTTCACTATAAATCTTGACATTATAGGCTCGATTACACTTCTTAGCAGCATCTAGCACTCTGCACATGCGTCAAGCACTAGGAAGTGTAATCAAGCTTGAAGACATGATCATATCAAGAGATTGCAATGGCACGATGTACAGTAAAAAGGAGTTACGTTTTGGTCTGTCATCCAAAACTGACTGGATCACTTCTGAAGACATGGATTAAATCACTGTATTAGTTTTATGCAGCCTTTATGTGCTTTTTGGAGCTTCAAATATTTGTTTACCATTGCATTGTAAGGACCTACAGAGCTGAGATATTCTTCTAAAAATCTTAATTTGAGTTCAATAGAAGAAAGAAAGTCATCCTCATCTGGGATGGCATGATGATGAGTAAATGATGAGAGAATATTTCATTTTTGGGTGAACTAACAGCTCGTTATTAAATAAATAGTTCACCCCCAAAAATTTTAATCTCTCATTTACTCACGATCAGAATTCAACTTCTTTCCTCTGTGAAACACAAAATGATTTGTTAGGCGGTATTTTTTTAGCCACAATTGAATTTCATTGTATGGGGGGGCATGAAAGTGAGAGGTGACTGAGGCTTCTTTCTGCCTAACATCGCTTTTTGAGTACACAGATAGAAAATAAGTTAGTGAAGTTTGGAACATCATGGAGGTCTGTAAATGATGACAGTATTTTTATTTTGGGGTGAACTATCCCTTTAATATAAAGAAGTATCAAACACACCAAACATTCTTACTTCTTTTTATGGGTGGTTCAACCTCTTTGTGTGTCTTTTCTAACAGGGGAGTCTTGATAACATCAGCATCCTTCTAGTCTGTTTCCCTGGTGCCCCCCAGCTTTCACAAGAAGCATTGCATCAGGAGGCTGAGCTGGAGAGCTTTTTGGAGACCAAAGTAGCTGGTAAACCATCAGATTGAGTCTGAATTGTCTTAATGTTGACTTTTTGTTACATATATGGTCCAGTCTTAAGCTTTGTATGGCTGTGATGTCACAGATGGCAATCCTCTCAACAACATGATCATGATGTCATGTAAAGTGATTTTCAACTGGTGGTATATTCTGAAAGGGTTGCAAAAAAAGCATGCAAGATGCAAACAATAAAAGGGATGGTTCACCCAAAAATGAAACTTCTTTCATAATTTACTCCCCCTCATGCCATCCCAGATATTTATAATTTTCTTTCTTCTGCAGAACTTTTTTTTTTAAGAATATTTCAGCTTTGCTGGTCCAGACAATCCAAGTGAATGGTGGCCAGAACTTTGAATCTCCAAGTCAGAATAAATGCAATCCATAAAACTCCAGTGGTTAAATCCATGTTCAGAAGCTATGTGATAGGTGTGGGTGAGAAACAGGTTCATATTTAAGTCCCTTTTTTACTATAAATCTCAACCTTTGAACACCCCTGTCCAGTATGCACAAAGTATGTGAATCGCCAAAAAACAAAAGAAGAATGTGGAAGTGAAAGTGGAGATTTACAACAAAAAGTACTTAAATATTGACCCGTTTCTCACCCGAACCTATCAAATTTCTTCAAAAGATATGGAGAGATATAGCCAGATTGTCCCCCACAATAATTGATATTCTTGTTGCTGTTCTGCTGCAGTTCATTATGCACCACTGTCTAATTGTCATTAAGTTGTTGCAGGAATAACATAAAAATATTATTATTATTATTATCCCCTTTTCTCCCAATTTGGAATGCCCAATTCCCACTACTTAGTAGGTCCTCATGGTGGCATGGTTACTCACCTGGGTGGTGGAGGACAAGTATCAGTTGTCTCCGCTTCTGAGACTGTCAATCCATTACACCGTGGAAACTCCCAGTATGTGGAGGCTCATGCTACTCTCCGCGATCCACGCACAACTTACCACACGCCCCATTGAGAGCAAGACTAATCGTGACCACGAGGAGGTTACCCCATGTGACTCTACCCTCCCTAGCAACCGAGACAATTTGGCTACTTGGGAGACCTTGCTGGAGTCACTCAGCACACCTTGGATTCAAACTCGTGACTCCAGGGGTGGTAGTCAGTGTCTGATACTCGCTGAGCTACCCAGGCCACGCTACTATCTAACACCGCTCGTCAATGTCATATGAGATCAATCAAATCGATGAAGGCGGGACTCAAGTTTATGACGCTAAATGGGAACCTCGTGGATTATTCCAGCACCACGCATCAGCAAGCAGTTGGTTTATAGTGTTATTGTCATATGAGATGTAAGTATCTAACAAAACTGATTGAAAAGTTGTACCGACCAACAGTAATTTCCAAGGCTGCAAACTATTCATAATTTGGTGAAATTCGCCATTTTGAACTGAAGAAATGTCATGTACAGTATGTGATTTGTATGTCATTAATAACTGTGAATGTGAAAACATTAACTGAGCAGTTTTCAGCATATCAGGCTTAAAATAAAGCACAAATTTGTGTATATTGTAAAGGAATTGAATGAATGTGGTAATCTGTCTGGTTTTTGAAGGAGATTTAAAGAAAATTCTCTTGACATTGTCTAAGAAAATTATCTATAAAAAGCATCATCACCCTCAGATTAGAACTAGAACATGGTAAGACCTGTGACTTCTACTGTCCTTTGATACTGTCCTTTTAGGCAAGGACAGTATCATATATTCTTAATGCAAATATTGTTAGGTAATAATTTAAAATCAATTTAAGAGTTTCTAAATAATTCCTTTATTAATTCTGAATTTTGTACAGCATCTCCTAAGAGTCTACTTTTAAAAGAGACCATTGTATTTTGAGTAGCCTATGTCTCAAAATATTAGCCACCAGTTAAAGTAGTTCACCTAAAAATGGAAAATTAACTTTTACTCACCTTTATGTTTTTCAAAACTCATATGCTGGGTTTTTTCTTGGAATATAAAAATAGATATTTTAAGCAGCTCTGTTCCATAGAATAACAGTTTATAGTGAGCAGGAGCTGTCAAGCTTCAAAAAGGACAAATACTATAAAGCACTATTAAAAGTTCAATATAAAGACATCTTAAAAGTAGTCCATATGACAAGTGCACTATATTGCAAGCTTTCTGGGGACACACAACAGCTGTGTTGTATGGACTACTTTTATGATATTTTCATATTTATTTATTTTTCTTCTTCACCTATTCACTTGGATTGTATGGACATTCAGACCTGAGATATTTTTCCAAAAATCTTAATTTGTGTTCTGCAGAAGAAAGAAAGTCACATCTGGTATGGCATGAAGGTGAGTAAATGATGAGATATTTATAATTTTTGGGTGAACTATTCCTTTAAGTGCAACTAACCACAAGCGTTCTTTGTTAGCATAGCACATTTAAATGGAAATATAAAACTCTTTCCATGTTTTTATGGTGTTGTTGTCAAATGCTGGGCATCCAAGCCAACTCTACGGTATTTTGGCGCCAACTTACCTGTAACTTTTTTTAGACGATAAACAATTTTTGTACTGTGTTACGTATGAAGTAAAATCTGCTTCCAGCTTCAAAACCAGATGAGTGCCACTAATGTAATGGTTACAGAAATTTATTTCGAATCAGCGTCATATCTCTTTCTGTGGTAGACATATTTGAAGAGCTGAGCGCGAGAGGTGATGAGCCTGACCTGTTGTCAGTTCTGACAGTCCTGGCTTCAACGGTGATACCTGGACTACCACCAGGGGGCGGCCTTCAGAGCAAGTGAGTTCGTTCATGTTGACTGCTTTAGACGAAACTGTTGCCTGGTATTTTTCGGCCAGAAACATAAAAGGCACAGTTCCAGCACCTTAAAATATGTTTCTGTCACAGACGTCACCACAGATATTGACTTCATTATATTTGTAATAAAATTTGAAAACTACTGTATTTATAAAACATCTGCTTTACAGTAGGCTATTCAGAGGAGACAGTGGTATGGATTTTAAATTTGCTGGAGCCTTTACTGTCCATAATCATGTGTGTAATCAAGTGTTTGTTATATTATTAAATGTATTTTGAAAGATGCCTTTCTCAGGCTTTATACTCTAAACTGATTCCAAGTGTTTTCTAAACTAAATTTCATCCAGACATGGGTGTTCAACAACACTTGTGACATAGATTGGCAGGCGTGACTGATTATGGTCAAGTCATTTTTATTTGTATAGTGCAACACACATTGTTTCAAAGCAGCTTTACAGAAAATTAGCTTAAGAGAAAATTGGTCTTGACATAATGTGAGATTCAAGAGTCATTCATTAAAAAATGTGCTGCTGCTAATAACCTTTCATTTGTAATGGGGGAAAATAAAGCATTTTTACTATTGGACTCTTTTGAACCCCCCTGTATTTAGCTGCATGTATTAAATACATAGAAGAAAAATATACATATGGTATTTTGTTACACATTGGAAAACCATGAGATTATCAGATCAAAGCTGCATGGATGTCCAGGTTCCCCGCATACATAGCAGCTGTTCTCAGATTTAAGTGTGTACTCAGTACAGGCACTAAAGCAGCAATCAAATACACAAGTACAGCTCAGATGAGATGTAGGCGAGGCCAAGAGAATGGAGGATTAGAGTATCCCCACCGTTTTAACACCACAAGTTTTGTTTTACTGCCTATTATTTTAGATTTAATTTATTGTTTTTAACATTTGCAGGAGGAACTGTATCATTTCTGCCTACTATCAGCAGAAAGAGGCACGGCGACTGAGATTATCCAAGGTAAGCTTGGGGGATACAGAACTTTTAAATGCAATGTGATTGTCTTTACATTTTTACGTGACATTTTGATCTCCCCACACAGCCTTTTTGTCATCCAGAAAAATATCTTAACTTCCTTTATTTATTAAATGGAAGATAATCTGATTTGGTTTTAGAGAACATATCTTGAATTTAATTTAGTTTTCTTACCCCATTTGTTTAAATCTAACAAAATTTATTGAGGGTTATGCTTAAAACAAGGGAAACAATTTGCCAATTGGGACTTAAAATTTACTCTCAAAAATGGTGTTGGCTTGCAGTTTTACGTCTCAAGTACATTTATCTTGTTTTAAGGATGTTTAAACAATTTTATTGGAAAACAAGACAAAAATACTGATTACGAAAATGTACTGTATAACGAATGTATTATACAATGATATATATGGCAGTACAGTGCTCCAATGTTAATGTATTTTTAATATAAATTATTTGTATCTTTTCAGGAGTTTGGTTATACAGATGCCAGTTTGAATCCATCCAATAAATATGCTTAATGGAGATAGAGTGAAATTTGTGTTTGATTGTGGAAGAAATAAAGATGATCAGCTTTCTTTTAAACTCATAAGTTGAAAGCTCTACATTTTAGGACAGCAGCAAACATGAAGACATTTTACTTCAGTCTTTTTGCATTTTTCATGAGTGATGAAACTTATAAAAAGCAATGCTGTGCCATTATCCAGGACAATAATGACTGTAAATAACTAAGACTTTTACTCTTTAGATTGTGATATGCTCAGTATTTTCCGTACCATATGTATTCAATCAGTCTTAAAATCGCCAATACTCAGGTAATGTGTTTAACTGATGAAAACAAACGTTTGAGATTCTCTTCAGTCTTTGCATATAAATGGGTTTACATTTTTAAACTGATATCGAAAAGCAAAACATGCCACTAATTTAGTTATTTCAAGCATTTAAGCAATGTATAAAGATTTTAAGAGTCAAATGCAAATTAAATATCTAAGAAGCCAATTCTATTAAATACAAGCACTTTTACATTTAGAAATATACAGGCTCACAATATGGTGACAGAGTGCAACTTTTCCTGTTCTTGAATTGTTGTTTCCTGTAATATGCTCTACTCTGTTTGCATGATATGTACTGTGTTGCCTTACTGACCTCTTTGAGATTATGCCAATATATGAACAGTATTAATATTAAGGTATTTCCTAATGACTATCAAATTAATTGATGCATTGCTGTTTCATGTTGTGTAATGATCCTTGTGCAGATTTCACAGATCTTGTACATTAGCAATATTTGCGCTCTCATAAATGTCATAGGTTGAGTAATAAAGATAATAAACAGATCAGGCCATTCATGAGGATTCTGTTTGTTTTAATGTCTGTTCTGCTACATAAAGAGTCTTGTGGTAACTGAATTCCTACATTTTGTGTGCCTTTGATAACAGATTTCAGTACAAGAGTAACACCAACCATCAGTTAGGAGGTGGCAGTAGAGAGTCAGACTTCATTGAACAACATGCCATTTTTGAAAGTTATACATTTATCACAAAAATATAAATATCAAAATAAATCATTAACAAATTAGTGTTTACAATACTATACAATCTATCAACAAATAATTTGCTTTATTAATTAGATGGCTTGATAGATCTGCATTTCTTGTTTTAAGCATATTAGATCATATAAAATGTATCTGTATTCATTTTAAATAATTTATTTCTTAGGACAATCAATACTGACTGCGGCGTCATATAAACGATTAAACAATACAATACTGACCATCTCCCTTTGATATGACTCTTGTCATTTTCCCCTGGGACTGTCTCTTTGTACTGTAAGTGCTCTTGCTACATCTGCCTAGCTCTTGAAAATCAGTCTGTTTTCGTGAAGAGCCACTAAAGGATCTCTCCAGTGGCACAGTGTGATTGCTCACCATACCAGCCAATCACTTCAGCATCAAAGTGACTCTGAGAAGTGATGCTACCATTAAAATGCCAAGGTTTGTTTATAATGATGTAAAACATTGAGAGCTGTCTGCCTCTTAAAAATGAAACCATTCATAGATGCTCGCCATGATTCTAATATAACATTCACTGTCCTTGTGATACATCTAAGTACATTTTAAATGTAGCTAATTTGCTCTGTACTGTATATTACAACAGCAAATTTGCAACGTACATCTTCAATTGCGTGCAATTAATGATAAAACCTCAGCAAACTGAAAGGTATTTAATTTTAAACATTTTCCCATGAAGTTGTTCTGAATGTCAGATCATTTGAGTCTTAATTAAACCCTTTATATATTTATATGTAAATAATGCGCAATATCCAATGTAACCTTTTTATAAATGAGCTACCTGTCAACACTTGTCTCCTGAAGGCGGTTATTCATAATAGCAAAGGCGCCCACTCCACCGGAGAAGCCATTCTGGCGAACATGGCTCTGTCTTGGATTGCCATGAGCAGTCTCAGAGAGTTGCTTCTGTAAAATGGCCAGAGAAACCTTATTGGCCATAAAGTCATTGACTGAGATCATTTCTCCAGACAGTCTGCGCCCTGTCAGATAACCTCCATCTGGTCCTAAGCCAGCATCAGTCTCACTATCACAAACTGTTTCCACTGACGCATTAGTGAAGCGCTGCTTTCCTGCCGCCTCGTTAGGCAGGGCAGGGTGCACGGCATTGCGTTTTTGAGCCCTCTGCCTGGAATTTCCTTGTGGAGGGTGGTGATTGTGGTGCTGGCTTAGTATTTGAGGGAAGCAGCAGCAGCAGCAGACCTTACCTCGCCTCCTGTACGGCCTGCCATGGCATGGACACTGAGCCCTGCAGCGGTCCAGTTTGGCAAGGATCCAGTTGAGAGTTTGCTTGATGATGATGGAGATGACATTGAATAGTGAATAAATACAACACACACCCATAAGGATGAAGAGGCAGTTGCCGAGACGGTAGGCCTCCTGAGCATCATAGCTCTCTCTTTGGCTGCTCACCAGATCTCCGAACCCAATGGTGCTGAAGGCCACAAAGCAGAAGTAAAAGGACTCAAAGTAGTCCCAGTCCTCCATTGAAGAGTAGAGGGCAGAAGCACTGCAGGCAATCAGCAGGGCGGCTATGCCAAGTATGAGCATGACGTAGTAGACCGATGGCTTCCAACCCTCTAAACTATCATCCTCACTCCTGGACTCCACACCTCCCACGCCTGAGCGACGCAGCTGGTGCTCGTGACACCAGCGCATGATGTAGGCCAACATTGTGATGATGCGCTCCAGGAACAGGTTGAAGAAAAGGATTGTTGCTGCACAACCAATAAGTCCATAGAATATCAAAAAGATCTTACCTGCAATAGTAACGGGAGTGGTCATGCCAAAGCCTGGAGGGAAATAGGAAGTAGATCCTATTTTATTGATGTGCTGCATTAAAATGATGTACAATAGGTCAAGAATGGCTATAGCAATAGTTCACCCAAAAACTTATATTCTACCATCATTTACTCAGCCTCATGTCACTTCAAACCTGTATGATTTCCTTCCTTTTGAGGAACACAGAAAGAGATTAAGAAGGATTTTTTGCAGAGCATACAACCTGCTCTTTTCCATATAATGCATGTACTAGACATTAGCTGGGTTTCCATCCACATATTTTTAAGTAGGATATTGCATACAAATTCCTGGATGAAAACCCTAAAATGCTAATAAAATCTCCAAAATGTGCATAAAAAATTATATGCTTACTTGAGGGTGATACCATTTTAATTCGATAAGAACACATGCCCATAAACTATGATGTAAACACATTTAGTTAAAGGGATAGTTCACCCAAATCTCTCATGATTTACTCACCACCCTGGCATCCCAGATGTGCATGACTTTCTTTCTTCTGCAGAACATACATTAACAAGAACTTTAGAATAATATTTCAGCTCTTTAGTTCCTCACTATTTAAGTGAATGGGTGCCAACATTTTTAAGCACCAAAATCCACATGAAGGCAGCATAAATGTAATCCATATGACTCCAGTGGTTAAATCCATGTGCTAAGACATGAAAATATAGGTTTGGGTGAAAAACAGGTCAATATTTATGTCAGTTTTTACAATAATTATGCATTAAGAATGTGAATCAACAAAAACAGAAGAAGGAGAATGTGAAAGTAAAGTGGAGATTAACTGAGCAGGGAGGAGAATTTATAGTTAAAAAGGACTTAAATATTGATCTGTTTCTCACCCCCACTTATCATATCACTTCAGAAGATTTAACCAACAGAGTCATCTGGAGTACTTTTATGTTGCTCTTAAGTGGATTTTGGGGCTTAAAAATGTTGGCACCTATTCACTTGCATTGTATGCACCTACAGAACTGACATATTCTTCTAAAACTCTTTGTGTGTGTTCAGGAGAAGAATGAAAGTTATACAGATCTGGGATGGCATAAGTGTGAGGAAAGGATGAGAGAATTTTCATTTTTGGGTGAACTAACCCTTTAAGTAATGTAAATGAATAATTCACTTTTAAATGAACTAGAACTAATGCTGTAGTTATTCCGAAATGCCGGAGCCAAAGCCTGCCATCAAAATGATAAGCTACAGTTATCGGTTCCTCCCAGAACTGCCTGACACACTTTTGTTTGCATTTACAAGGTATTTGCCGCGAAGGCAAGCAAACATGAGGTTTGTGAGAGCGTTTTGTCTGCGCTCTATAAATCACAAGTAATTATTACATTGAACAAGAGAGTCACAGTGGCTAACTTGCATTTTGTGCCAATTTCCTCAGAAGTGACAATTTTGTTTCTCTTCAACCCATGGGATGGAAACACTCATTATTTGCAAATAGTTTTAGTGATATTCCAATTTTTTGCTTTAATTAAATCCGTAACTTGATGGAAACATGACTGAACCAGTGCCAAGTGCCAAAAAGGACAAAAAAGCACAATTAAAGTACTCCATACAACTTGAGAGAATAATTCAAGTTTCGTTCATTTGTGTATGGTAATTTATTGGTACTTTTAAGGTTTTTTTATTATTATTTGTTTTGTTTATGTTGTTTCTTGCTCTTTATGGAGCTTGATGGCCACTGGTCACGGTCTACTATCATTATATGGACTAGAGCAGCTTGGACATTCTTCAAATATCTCGTTTTGTGTTCCACAGAAGACAAGATAATCAAACAGGTGAGTAAATAAAGGCAGAATATACATTTTTGGAAAAACTATTTATTAGTTATGATCATAGTAAAAAGATATGGGGAAATTGTAATTATTGTTAAACAGTTAATAAAAAAAGTTTGGTCAAAGGGACTTTTATATATAAAAGCACAAAAACATCTGGGAACTATAATCATAGGAATCTTTGCTAGTCTGACACTGGTAACTGGTTTACAGATCTAAAAGTCTGAATATTGAGGGAATGTATTTGTTAACAGAGATGTTAACAAAACTCACCAATAGTGGAGACCACTGTACCAACAAAGTAAAATGCCCCAGAAAAGTCCCAGCGAGGCCGTAGTTTGTCTACACGTATCCCAGCCACAAATGCCTCCTCATATTGCTTTAGTAGGGACTCGAGTGAGTTCAGGTTTATACTGTTTTGCTGGGTGAAGTTGGCTAGCTGTTCCTCCCAGCGTTTGTGGGCCTGCAGCTCAGAGGGATGTTCCAGAGTGGAGAACACTACTGCCCCACACAGCAGGTAGAGGAGTATAAGGGCTGCCAGCAAGCCAAAGCGGGCATTGTCCTCATTCAGGTGCAGTGGGAGGCAACAGCTGTTGCTGACATTTCTTCTACGTGGCATGACTTGATCAAAAGCAGAAAATGACAAGAACAGGCAAACATGCAAAGCCACAAAATGCACTTACATGTTCACATAAAAACAAAAACAATCACAACTACACCACAACGGCCTCTAGATCAGGTACAGAGTCACATGAAAGCTATATGAGGCTTTTGTTTGCATCTACTTGCAATCAAACTGGACAAGTATATTTTTCCAAATATAGATGTTTGTTCCCCCCTGTCCATTAACATTCTGCTGTATTCATAAGCACATCACTTTCTTGGGATGGATGTGATCGTAAAAAACAAGGTTATCAGGTAAAATGACACAAGGCCCAGGAAATAAGACCTCAAGATACACCTTTTGGGCTAGTAGGTAACAGTAGGCAGGCAAGTGCAAGATTGTTATCTTTCCCCATGACTGTGTCCAAGTATGACAGATACTGCACCAGGAGTCTTTAGTGGTGTGGTCTTGATGTAGAATCATCCTTAAGCCAAGGCTGTCTGCAAACACAATAATGCTACTTCAGTGATGGAATAAGAAGAAAGATTATATGGTTTGTGATGCAAGTTCAAGTACATCATAATCCCTGAAAAATATTGCCAGATCCTAACTTCAAATAATGAGGCTCAGGGGAAATTGTAACTTAATTTTTAAACTTACATTTAAATTATAATAAAAAAATTATATATATATATATATAGAGAGAGAGAGAGAGAGAGAGAGAGAGAGAGAGAGAAAGAAAGAGAGAGAGAGAATTTTTAATGACCAACACAGTTTTAATGACAAATATGACGTAATACATTTTAAGAGGTTCCGTGACTTGATTGCCTATTAATACACGATTGGCTGGAAATATTTTGAAAATGTAAATCACATGCACATTAAGGGAGTTAAAGTCTTTGTAATACTAAAGATACTTTAAAGTTGTGAATTTAAATGTTGCTTACCTGATTTAATATTTGATGATGAGCACCGCTGATATCACCATAGTCCTCTAAACAATATCACAGTAATTATGTAGTGAGTTAGAAGTAAAAGTGTTGTAAACGTTTCATTAATTACAAGACGTAGTTTATTCGTGGCAAGTGTAAATCCTTGGCAGCGCATGATTGAATGATGCAGCAGAAGAGTAGAAGAGTAGTGTCAAATAGGCAGAGAGAGAGAGAGAGAGAGAGAGAGAGAGAGAGAGAGAGAGAGAGATAGAAAACGTGTCTCACATTGAACACATTTTTTTCCACATTACTTTTGTTGCTTCACAGACAAGGGCATAAGTCAGTATTGTTACTACAAAAATAATTGGTAACACTGGACCCCTTGACGTGATGACGGGTTTTTACCTAATTTATCAGCGTAAATCGTTTAAAAACCGCAAAAAAAAATTATATTGAGTGTAAATTTATAAAATGATGCTGTGTTATATTACCCTGGAATTAGATTAAAAAAAGGAATTACCACAACTGCTAGGGAGTTTCGATTACAGCTGCTAAATTTGGCAACTTTTGGCCCATTTTACTATCTTAATCAAACACTCTCTATTTATTTCCTCTTCTGGAAAGCCATTCAAACGGAATAGTAGATTTTTTCTTTTGGTCTTGGAGCAAATGGGTAAGTGAAAATAATATTTGGTGTGATCTCCCATTACTCCTGTAAGGAAGAACAATGAAAATTTGGGTGTGATTCTTTGAGGACTGTTAGATTGGAAGCACTCTCCCTGGCAGGCCAGTAAAATCCCAATAATTCAGTCAACCACAGTTCTTCCTTTTAAGTGACTTTAATTGATTCTAGATAGCTCAGGATGAACAATGACATAGGGATGTGTAGTCTGTATAAAATAAAGATAAAATACAATTAAATGTTTACAATTCTATTCAAATGAAGGAATAACAATACAGTCTTCAAGTGTCAATACAAGAATGAATAAAAATATCAGTAAGCAAATATATTACTGCAATCGGTGTATTGACAATATGAATTACCATACTGACATCTGACTTAAGCCATTTAACATTAAACATCACAAGTTCACATGGAGTCTGGTATTTAACACCAGATATCTATAAGACTATTAGCAAACGAAATAATAATGTGCAAACACTATTATCAATATTATCAATGCAATCGTCTGTACTAATGCTGCCTTCATGTGCTATCGGAATTATCCTACATCCCACTTCTGAAGTGGTAATTATGAGTACATCGTGTTTACTTGCTTTGTATTCAGAAAGAACAGGAAACATACAACAAGAAGCGAGCGTTTCGCGCGGCGCGAATACATACAAAGTCGACGCAAAGATGTGAATAGACGCAAATAGAAGCTGGGCGGCGCGAATAACACATTGGCAGTGACATCATTTTTGTGTTTTGCAAAGTTTGCTGCTTCAGTATTTGTAGATTATTTTTCACATGTTTCTATGGTATACTGGAAAACAATGATAAGTATTTCATAAGTTTTAAAGGCTTTTATTGGCAAAAACATTCAATATATGCAAAGAGTCAATATTTACATTGTTGACCCTTGTTCTTCGTAATCTCTGCAATTCACTCTGGCATGCTGAATATCATATTCTGGGCCAAATCCTGACTGATGGCGATACGTTCTTGCCTTATTAGTGCTCGGAGTTGATCACAATTTGTGGGCTTCTGCTTGTCCACTCGCCTTCTGAGGATTGACCACAGGTTCTCTATGGGATTAAGATCTGGAGATTTACCTGGCCACGGATCCAAAATTTCAATGTAATGATCTCCGAGCCACTTCATTATCACTCTTGCCTTGTGACATGGTGCTCCATCATGCTGGAAAATGCACGGATCATCACCAAATTGCTCCTATATTGTTGGGAGAAGTTGCTCTTGCAGGACGTTTTGATACCATGCTTTATTCATGGCAGTGTTTTAGGGCAGAATTGTGAGAGAGCCCACTCCCTTGGATGAAAAGCAGCCCCACACATGGATGGTCTCAGGATGCTTCACTGTTGGCACGACACGTAACTCATGGTAGCATTCACATTTTCTTCTCTGGACTATCGATTTTCCAGATGTCCCAAACAGTTGGAATTGGGCTTCATCAGAGAAAATATCTTTGCACCAGTCTTCTACTGTCCAATCCTTGTACTTCCTACAGAATTTCAGTCTGCCCTTGATGTTTTTCTTGGAGAGAAGTGGCTTCTTTTCTGGCCTTCTTGACACCAGGCCATTGTCCAAAACTCTTAGCCTCACTCTGTGTGCTGATACACTCACACCCACCTGCTGGTGGTGACACGATTCCGTAGCTGACTCCTCAGGAGGAGACGGTCCTGGCGCTTGCTGGACATTCTGGGACGTCCTGAAGCCTTCTTCACTGCAGTTGAACCTCTCTCCTTGTAGTTCTTGATGATTCGGTAAATGGTTCTTTCAGGTGCATTATTCTTTGCAGCAATTTCCTTGCATGTGAGTCCATTTTGATGCAAAGCGATGATGGCTGCACGTCTGTTTTTAGAGGTAAACATTGCTAACAAGAACACATTGTAAGCACTTCTTCGCTCCTTTTATAGCAATCAGTCTGCTCTTATAATCCAATCAGAATTACAGAGTGATTTCACCTGTTCACACTTTCCCAGGTGCTGCTGATATGATTAGTGAAATTATGTTAAATTAATTAAAATGCATCTGATCACTCTGAACAATAATATAGAAACAATGTGAATCAAGACCACAACAAATGAAGCATAAAACTTTGTGAAACACAAAATTGATGTCACTGCCGATACTTTTGGCCACGGCTGTATGTGAACGCACCATAATACATATCACTCATTTAGCTTGTTGACGATAATGGAATTTTGGTAAAATACCAGCTATTTTAACCGTGTAGAAATTTACAACATGCATAGAATGGTTGCTGATATACATAAATTAATTTGACCAAAACGGCAAGGGCTAACAATGAGCTGTATTTGAGAAAATTAATTCACTACAAAAATGGTACTCGACCACCATGTTGAAAGTTTAGGACTCCTCCCATCTCGGAAACTCGGGAATCAAAATTATTTCCTAGATTCCCAGTAGTAATTAAGACTTGAGGGGTAATTCATGTGCAACTAGGGTTGGTCACACATTTAACGTGTATTTACAATTTTTGAATTATTAATGATTTTATTTTGAATCATTAATGATTTTATTTTGAATTATTAATGATTAAATAATTTTAATGTAAAATTGTGTCAAATGTTGGCTAATAAAAAAATAAATGTATGCAAAAGGTTTTAAACTCTGTAAAAATGTCGAGTATAAGTAGAAAAGTGTTAGATTCTCGCTTTAAAGAGTGCAGCACGATGATAATTTAAACTTTAACATATCAATTTATTGATGTGATCCAGGACGTTAACAGAACTCTGCCATCTCCTTGTTGCAGACTTGTGTTGTAACATCGGGAAGTCATTACTCTATGCCAATTTACTGTCACAAAATTGCCATTTTACTTGATTATTAGCAAGGGTGGAATAGGAAGAGAAATTGGCCCAGGATTTTACATAGCAACTGGCCCAAATGTTCACTGTCCTTTTCGGCATATCGCGGTGCCGTTTTGTGGCCCGTTCTGCATAACGCGGTGGCTCGTTTCAGCTTATAGCGGCCCTTTCGCAGCCGGCCCACCGGACTGCCCGGTTCTTCCGATGGCCAGTCCGCCCCTGATCGGCCCCAAAGAAAAATGCCCAGAATGCCAGATTTGGCACTGACATCTTGGGACTTGAGTCTGCGCAGTTGCGATTTCGGGACCAGACCTGTGCAGTAGTGAGCAGGAAGTAAAGCCGCAAAATCAAGGCCCCGCCCTCACTCTCGCTGAATCAATAGCAAGCACATGCCCCTGCACTTTTGACTTATGACGGTGTGAAATAATTAATTATAGAAATTTAGATATTCAATTTAAAGCTCCAATCTCCTCAGTCCTCCGAAGATCGCGAAAAAAAGTCAGTTGGTGCTTCAGTGACTACTTCGCTCAGAGAACTTGTCAATCACAGCTGTCATTCATGATGTCACAGCACCGTTTTTATAGCATCAAATAACTAACTAAAAACAAACTTATTTTGAAAACAAACACTTGAAATTACATCAACGTGATAGAAACTACAGTAAATGACAAAAACTATCTTTGGAAAAAAGATATGTGAAGTGTAATTTCATTGTTTAGTTGGTCTCACGTCCCGTTGAATAACATGGGGAGGCGGGGTTTATCACCTATACTAGGACCAGTCACCGGGGCGCGATCGAGATGTTTTGGCTTCACTTTTGAGGGCTTGTGCGGCACACTTGCTCCGAATCGAGGACTTGATTCTTTTTTAAATCGATTCCCAGCCTTATGTGCAACTTCCGAGTGGGAAACTCTGATAATTTCCGATAGCACGTGAATGCAGCAGAATAACTCACGTGCAACCAAATGTGCATGAAATGAGCGCACTAAACACGCACAATGACTCGAAGATAATTACCATAAACTCAGGTAGATGCAAGTTTACAACGTGCAACTGAATCATAATTGTGTATTAAAGATGGAAAACTCACTTTATATAAAAGCACGCACAAATATACCACTCCTAATTTTTTCTGCTCGCCCTTTTCTCACACTCTCTTGCTGCGTCACTTGAAATGTCTGAAGTCTTAAAGGAGCCATTCACCATTGTCGAAGTTTACCCTGCAAACGTTTACTTCCACGTTCCAAACCCCAAGTGTGAAAAAGGTCTTTACTGTCATTAAAAATAATAATAATAATAAACAAATTATGACTTTAAAGTGTTAAAACTTAAGGGCCATTCAGATCGAATGTTTTCTTGTGGAAAAAACAAAAACAGATGCAGTGCAATGAGTAGAACAGAACACTATTGTATCGAGTCACGTTTTTAAAAGTTGATGTTCTTTTTAACCTGACATGGTGTCTAAAAATATAAGAGACAAAAAACAATGGTCGCAATGGTCAAAGATGTCCGCCAAGATCATGTTTACATAGAAAAACAAAAGAAGAAAACAACTTAAAATAACGCAGACTGTCTCAGTCTCTCAGTTCATTGTAAATGGCCCCTAACTGTACACAGACTATTGTCAGAGCACTTGTGTTATGTAAATGAATGGAAGAAATTGGAACACCCAATATGACAAATGTAGAAAAGGAAGTCCTGCCTTACAGGTGAAAGAGCCAATCACCTTTCAGACACAGTCACTTGACTTGAGAACATGCATGCACATTAGCTTGAAAAGTCTGAAAAATAAAGTTTTTTAGGTCAATCTAAGCAAAAAAGATAAATAAATAAATAAAAAAGCACAATTTATTATAAAATTGTTACAGATGATTTTAAATATGTTCTTTGATAGTAATCTTGACCAATCATTTCGGAGATTTTAGGTCTTTCCCCATTCAAGTATACAGGTTGTTAGCAGTGTCTACATTTACCTGTACACCAGAAAGCGGCATATTGCGAGAAAGCAGTTTATTGTGAGAAAGCAGCGTTCCGGTTTACATGCACTGTATAGTGGCACTTTTCCACTGAACGTTGGACGGTTCGACTCGGCTCTGCTCGCTTTACTTTTCTGAGCTTGCTTTTCCACTGCAGTTTAGTGCCGCCTCAACGTAGGTGGGATTATTGGCTGATCGTCTTAGTTGCACCACCTCTACTGCCATAACATAATCTTAAACGCAACATAAACATTACTGACCATAAACAATAACACGACCGCTAGCTGTTAGCTACTAGCTCATTGTACTGCATAAAGCAATTGATGCATGGTAATTTTACACAAGTGTAACAATTAAATTGGCCTGGTTGTTTTAGAAGCAAGCTTCCCAGTAGCAGGTCAACTAAATAAAGTGAAGCTTTCAAGCAGAGTACAGAGCTAACGTACCATCTTCCATCATGGACTCCAACCATGTTGTGGCTGAGTCCATGGCACTCTCCGTCCCATTGCTCGCCAGTCTAGATAGCGTTCATTTGGTCGAACCACTTCCACTTTTCTTTGATGGTTCTGTAGTCACTTTTAAGTTTTTTTTACTTTTCCCTACACTGTTGGTAGGTCCACTGGTAGTCGTGTGCAGCCAATAGCTGAGACACTTCTTGAAATACTTTTTCGTTTCATGTAATTTCGTTCGTCGCTAATGAGAGTAACGTCTGCACCTTGTTTATTGTCCAAGGCGTGGTTTTGCACACAGCCATTTCTTTTTACAATTCGAAAGTCGGGTAAACAAATGATACTATCGCTGTTGCTAACTTTAAAACTAGCAGGTTGATGTCCCGTGTCACAAATCCAGTGATGCTGGTAGTGACGTTTCTCTCTGATCAATCAGTGATCTGCAGGGTTTGTCACATTTAGTATCGGCTCGTCTGACTAAAACAAGTACAGGGTACCATACACAGTGGAAACCCCCCACAAACCGAGCATAGTCCATAAGTGGCACATTTTTCATTCCTGTATACATGTGGCACCATCAGTAATCTCTTTCTCCTGAGCAACATAATTTCCCCCGTGACGCATGTGTAAATAACAAACATGGGATCCGAGGAACTTTGCTATTTTACTTAAGGGGCAGCTGTGGCTCAGGTGGTAGAGTGGGTCGGCTGCCAATCGCAGGGTTGGTGGTTCGATTCCCAGCCCACATGCTGAAGTTTCCTTGGGCAAGACACTGAACCCCAAGTTGCTTGGGGTTAAAAAAGTGCTACATAAGTGCAGACCATTTATTCCAGAGTTGTTGCTGTGTTCTTTAACTTTCTATTGTGACCTGCACTGCAATTGTGGGGTTTCCCTCTTACATAAAACTCCAGGATTTCCACAATGGGGTGCATGTAGGCGAATGTGAGGGTTAATTGATATTTTACAATGGTGTGTATAAATGGATATATTTTATGTGATTTTCCCTCCGTACTCCCAGAAATGTTGAATTCTTTCCACTCTGTTGACATATTGCTGGGCTCCATCCTATGACATCTGTTATCCCAGTCTGTTCCACGAAGCGCAACACCCACCAGAATGCCACTTATGCGTTTACATGTCCAGATAAGCCATGTTCTCTGGGAGAAACCCAGGTGTGTTAAACTGCTTTCTCTTAATCTCTTAAACGGTGTAAGGAAATTAGCATTCTAGCAACATGACATTTCAGAACACTGATTTCTGCAGTAACCCCAGAATTCTTACGTGCATGTAAACATGATCATTGAAAATAGCTACCAGGGAGCATTCCCAAGAAAGCTGCTGAGTGGACTGACCTGTACTACTTGAACTGTAGTAATGGTATTTTGGTCGAAATCTATGGTTGAAATGGTAATTTTTTGTTAAGGGCTGTCATATGACAAATATATAAACACTCACAGATCACCCACTACTGTTACAATCATGTCTCTCTAAGAAAGCCAATTCAAGGACATTTAACAAGTACCATTTAAAATCTTCATACCACAACCACTACCTCCCTGTTGCTTTCCTGACTTTGAAATATTGCTTTGTTTGATGTTGACAGACAAAAATATAGCCAGGTACTTTCTCTCTCTATTGTGAGATGTGCTTAGATGGTAGACTGGCCGAGACTACATTGCTTTGTTCTCTCTGACCAGCCCCCCCCCCCTTGCCTTTCATCTTGGTTGCCAGCTCACAAGACTGTACCCCCCCAGTGCTCTCCAAACTGGTCTTTACACAGTTGTAAATTAATGAGTTATTGTTTGGTCTCAGCTACATGTAGAAAGCACTGTAAAATGTTGTCATTCAGAACTTGATAGGACACACAAGAAATTATTAGATATCAGCACCTATTTTAAGAGGTAATATGCATGATTACATATTTACATAAAACATTATTCTGTTATAACAACTGACACCTGAGTTACTACCAATGAATTGTCAAACTGATGAAAACATAAAAAGTTCCTGCTAACCCTGCTCAACACAAATTTGAACAACTAAAAGTAACAATGGAATTATAAGACTTAATCTGATTTAAACTAGGAAAACCATATAAATCATACTTTGCCCACAAATATAATTATGAAGCCTATTCAGTAAGCATCTGGCAATTTGGATAAACATGTTACAGATGCTGGGAATTTGGCAAAATGTAAACAGAAAAGTACTAAATGGAAAGATAGCATAAAAGAGAGAGGAGGAAGGGATATTTTTGGTCAGTTCTGATCCGTCAATGTCATTGTTAGAGAGATGAGTTCAGAGAGTAGAATTTAGTACCTGCACCCTAGAAGCAAACAGCAGCACGTTCTTCTCAACTTCTGCATTCAACTCTCGCTGGGAAGCCCTGGGATTTCTCTTCACGAAGTCAGCAATGCTCTGGATGCATTCTTTCTATGAAAGCAGAAAATGACAAATCGCCAACACTTGTTATCTCTTCGCTAAGACGGTTAGTAACTCTGAATTAAAGTCGGAGTTTACTGCACAAGTAAGATTGCATTAGTCCAGCCAAAAAAAATTAAACATTTAGCATAATTTACTAACACTCATGCCATCCCAAATGTGCATTCTTTTCTTTCTTCTGCTGAACATAATCACATTTTTTAATTTTTTTATTTTATGAGGTAATTTTTTCCATTCAATTTAAGTTGTTGTACTCCAAAAAGCATATAAATGCAGCATAAAAGTAACCTATTTGACTCGAGAGGTTAAATACATGTCTTTTGAAGAGATACAATCGCTTTGAATGAGAAACAGACCAAAATGTTAGTCCTTATTCACAATAAATCTTGACATTTGCAGTCTCCTTGACACATTCATAACAGACGCTCATTCACACACTTCCACATGCTTGACACATGCACAGAGTGCTGTACACAAACCAGACACCGTGTTGCCAGGTTTGCGGTTGTCACGCACAGTTGGGCTATTATGAAAATGCAGATGCATTTTAACATGATAGAGTCGTGGGTTGAGATTTTTTGGGATACTTTTCAAATGTAATGTGGTTGCTAAAAGGTTAATGGTAAGCACTAGAAATTTTAATTGCAAAGTATTATTGATGTACAATGATACCAGGATTAATTACCTGGAAACCATGTGCAGCATGTTGAAGCCTGGACTGTGTTCCAATCGGTTAATAAGCACTAAAATTTTGGTCTGTTTCTCACCCAAAGCGATCGTACCGCTTCAGAAGACAAGGATTAAAACTACTCGAATCATATGGATTATCTTTATGCTGCCTTTATGTCCTTCTTGGAGCTTGAACTGTATAAACAGAAAACAGTTTGTGTTTCGCAGAAGAAAGTCATAAAAGTTTATGACGACATGAGGATGAGTAAATGATAACAGAAAGATCAACATGAACTAGCCCAGGTTGGTTTTAGCTGGTCTCGCAGCCCCATAAGGCTGGTCTCGCAGCCCCATAAGGCTGGTCTGATAGCTGGTTTCAGAGGGGTTTTGGGCACTTTTTAGGTAGTCAGGCTTGGAGACCAGCTATGCTTATCCCAGTTAAAACCAGCAAAACAACTTAGGTTAGATAATTAGTGTCTTTATTTATTTTGAATCATACAAAAGAACACACAACTTACCCTGTAAGAATCTATTTGCCTTTGCCCAGTGAGCCTGTCCAGAACCTCACGGGCCACCTGCATCCCGGTGACAGCAGTCAGCACTTCTTTACATGGCACGCTGTCAGTCTTCAGCCAACCCAGCAGAGCCAGCTGCAGTACAAAAATAGAACGAATCTGAATGTAATGCAAACAGACTTAATAATAATAATAATAATAATAAATATGTGCTGCTACTGTTGTGGACGAAATTTAAAATTTTTGGCATGTTCAAATGAATTTTGCCATAACAATGCTGATTTAAATATTAAATATTTACTAAAGAAACATTGGATTTTGAGCCGAATTTCACAGAATTGACGTTCCACCAACCTGCTGAATAAATTGGGCGTCTGACATCTCTTTTGATTCCGCCATATTTTCTCTCTCTTTTTTTTTTTTTTAATTAATTCAATACGTATTTCTATTTTTAGAGATAAGAGATTAATCAATAAACTATGAACTACAGCAGTTTTTCGTTCTTTGCTTTTTTTCTTTTCTTTTTTGACACCACCTTCCTGTTTACATAATTTCTTCTTCTTCCACCAAAGCATTCCGTTTTAGCCTATTAGCGCCCTCTTGTGGAAATGATGAGACGTGACGTGTGTTGTGCTACGGTTAGTTTATGAGGTAAACCTAAACTGAAAACTTTACCGTGATTTATCAAAATTGTTTACATTTTGCTGAAATTATGTGAGAATGTAACCACTGGGACAAATCAAAACCTTGCATGTGAGGTGTATATTAAGACTCCAGTCCAACGTCTTAAATAAAATTATATTTTGGACTATACAAATTAAATTGATATTATTTTATATAACTCTTTAGAACTAATAAATAATTTAATCCATGCGTGAAAGTGTCCAATGTAGTACTAGTCGGCTGGACATGTGATCCTAACATGGCAGCCCCCATGAGGGGTCACTCTCATTTTACAATTAGACAGCTTTTATAAGGTTACTGATATGACTGTAGACATTTTTTTCATGTATATTTTTCAAAATTACAAAACATTTCTTTAGGAGTAAAGTTTCTTTAATGAGTAAAAAAAATACACCTTTAAAGTTTGCGCTTTTACTCTTGGTCACATTTGTAATGGTGGTAGTTTTGCACATTTCTTAACGGAACCTAATAGGAAATTGCAAATAAATAATGTAACGTAATGTTGTTGTTTTGATTTTACTGACTTGCAGTTGTGGGGAAAAAGAGAAATGATAAACCAAGTAATTGCACATTCATTATTGATTTTACTTTGAAATTTGCAACTTTTATTTGCAACTTTTACCCTGAAATGGGTCAAGGATCAAAATGTCTACATGAAGACAATAAATAGTATTACAGCACCATATTAACAATGTGCCTAGAAGGTTAATAAATGTTTGTTGTTAAATCAATTTATGCAGTGCCACACAGTGAAGTGTTAACAGAACAAATCTTAGACACTCCATTACACTGACTCACAGTACATGGTAGATCCAGTATACCCATGTACATACAAAGGACACTGTTTTCATACAGTAACCACAGGAGTTTGGAGGCAAAGGAAAGCGAGAATACTGATATAGCTGCAAATAATCAGCATTTAATCTTACAGTGAACTGACACAAGCAACATGCTAAAAATATAAATTATCCCCAAATATCCCATGCTTCTGCTTGATTTCCTGAGATAAGTAAAAGTTTCACTGATCCCTTCATTATTTGTATAACTAAAGCAGGGAAGCAAATTCCCATAGACCAATCTGTATCTTTGCACTTCTGTTCTTTGTGGCCGACAGACAATTTTATGAATGGTCAACGGTCCTCTTTAGACTTGCTGAAAGCTCCTAGCTGTTTAGTGTTGACATCTTTCAGCAGTTCAAGTTGGCGTTGGGCACGCCGATACAGATATTCTATGTGCATGACATCAGTCTTCTTTATTGAAGCATTGGCACGGAATTCATCCCGTATTCTCGGTATGAAGCCCGGCTTTTCCTCTGCAGCACGCAGAAACTGCCGATACAGTGATAAGATCTGCATCTGTAGCTTGCTGTGGCGTACCATGGCGTGGCGGGTAATAAACACAAAAACACAAGTGATCGGTTTCAAGGCTCTATGGACTCTCAAGGTAGATGGACGGTGGTGTCAGCCTACAAGGGAAAAACAATGACCGAAGTCAATACATTGTTTAATGGAAAAATAACATCAGATATGTTGTTTTAGATTCATCACAGACAAGCTGGTACCTACATTGTGGTTACAACTAAATATTTCTGTTTAGAAGCTATCTGGCAATAGGCAATTTACCACCATGAACTGTAATTCTACACTCACAAAAAATATGTAGCCTATTTTTAAGATTTATGAATTTCAATTTAATAACAAAACTCCATCAAATTGAACTATGTTTAATTAAATACAAAAAAAAAAAACTTAAAATATGTAGTTTTAAATTTGTATTGATCAAAACTTACTCAATTAAATTTGATGGAATTTTTATATGAAATTGAAAAGCATAAATCTTAAAACTGCCGATTTATTTAGATATTTTCCTCCACATCTTTATAATAAAGAATTTGCAGATACAGGCAAACATGATGTGAATATTAGGATATTCATATTTCAATATGTATATTACTGACAAAAATAAATATAGACAGAGAAAACAAATGTCACTTTCAACATAATTTAAGGGAAAATGTTTTATGTAGAACATATTTCAGATGATTTAATTGCTTTTTGGTTTACAGATTTAGAGCTCTTTCACAAAAACTGTAAATAGAGGCATACTTGCATTTATGAATGAAACATTTACAAAATTAAATTGTAATAAAACATGATCATTAACATAAACATAATATGCCCATATAAAGTAAACAAAAAATACATTCTGTAGAATGTTGCCGCTTTTATTTTGGAATGTGTGCGGGATCAAGAAGTAAGAAATATAAAAGTATTGTCAAATCTCTGTATTACAGTTTATCATTAGCATAATTATTAGTATAGGTCGTGGGAGCATAATCTGTCTAAAGTTGATTAAATACACACTGTAATAAATCGACTGTAATGTCACATTTCAAGGTAAATCATATACAAATGAACAGGCATGAAAACAATAATAACACTCTACCTTCTTGATTACAGCGCTCCATTTCATTGTACATAATACAGTACCATTACTGTAATAGAGGTTTATTATTTGCCCAAGTTATAAAATGCCTAAAGAATGACAGCATTGTTACACAGCAGTTCCATTTAAATCATCCATGTGACCTTGCGTTTCCTAACTGAGGCTGTGATGTTATGAAAGCGAGTCGTGGCAGTAATTGTCCATTACACCGCCCCGTAGTGGCCAGGCGGTACATAATCATACACATTCTACACCAACACTCTACTGTTCCCCCTTTATTCAATCAGACAGATTATATCAAGCTATACAAGCCCATGTTGGAACTTAGAAACTGCAAAATACACAGTTCAATATTTTGTATTATAGCCTATTACAAAATAAATATATTTTAGTTACTAGAGTTTAAACGTTACCAAACCCTATAATTTGAGAAAATCATTGCAGTATTAAATATAGAAGTGTATCAGGATTGTTGTAGCATTACTGAGTTAAATCATTCTGAGTGCGTAGTGTAATAAATCCTTATATAGCATCAGGATTGCATCCATTTCTGAGCTCTTAGTAGCTACATTGAATTCTATTGATTTTATTGCACAGTTATTGAACGGATGAACATCCTTCTGTAAACATCTTTGTTTTTAGCACAGATAATAATGTTGTTTTGTCTATACATTGCATTGCCAGATAGCACAACTACCCTGAAGCCACAATACTGATTAACATGACCTAAGTCCAAGCGTATTTTAGAATATGAATGGCAGCCTGAGAATAGCCACTGATGTCAGATACCCTTAAGCAGTGAAGCTGAGCTATAGGCTAATCAATGAAGGATGTGGTTGGCTGAAATGTTATAGAGCGCCTAAAGCCGGAGATATTCGTCAAGAAAGACCACAAGGACTTTTGTGAGATTCTCCACTGTGTGGCTATGTATCCGGTCTCCAATCGTGTGCAAGAAGGAAGGGAAAGGTGTAGCGATCATGTGCAGCAATGGAACTCCTGCGGTTAGCGAGAAAGAGAGAGAGAAAAAGAGAGGTTTCTGGTGCAATACTACTGTAATAGAGCACATCACTGTCCCACTTTTTCAGTGCCCTTCATTCAATAAGTATTTTTCCCATTTATTTTCTCCATAGGCTGTAATAAAATTCTTCAATGCAGACTTCTAAGCCATAAACCAAGTCAACCACCACTGAAATGAATCACAGCATTACAAACTTTGAATTGAAGCAAAAGACACACAAAAAAAGGAATTATGAGAGACTGTGTTTAAAGGAATAGTTCACCCAATGATTAACCCTCATTTTGTTCCAGATCTGTATGACTTTCTTTAATAGTGACCGTAAAATGTGCCAATTTCACTTGGACCTTGTTGTGACAAATGTCCGTGGTCATTGCGGGTTCATTCACACAGTGTTGATGACACGCAGTGACACAGAGGAGATGCCGATCTACTCTACAGTATTTCTGTGGAGATGATAAATTGCTAAAAATATAATCTGTAATGTTGTGTCTGAAACCGCCGCCTATCCACTATACAGTGCACTAGTTCAGGTGTCTGCCATTTTGTAGGAGTGTCTGAATTCCGAGTGAGCCACTTGTTCCCTACTTTTGTTCACACATTCTTACCCACAATGCACTGTAATTTCATTCATTGTACATTCAATGTACACTCAACGATGACGGAATTGCCCATAATCCACGGTGGGGAAGACGTACGAGCTGAGAGAAGGAGCGCATACAGGAGAGAGAGCGCGAGAGAGCGACACCAGTTTACTATTTCCTTCACTTATGCAATGTTTTATTTCATGCCAAATGTATTAAATTACTTTTTAACAAATCATTACTTGATTAAAATAACATATTTTAATAACAACATTGTCCCCCCTCACCATTCTAAACAGCACTGTGACAGCAGTGGAGTCATTCAGGTTCCTGGGCACTACCATCTCACAGGACCTGAAGTGGGAGACCCACATCAACTCCATTGTGAAAAAGGCCCAGCAGAGGTTGTACTTCCTTCGCCAGCTGAGGAAGTTCAACCTGCCACCAGTGCTGCTGAAACAGTTCTACTCAGCAGTCATTGAGTCTGTCCTCTGCACTTCAATAACTGTCTGGTTTGGTGCAGCTACGAAATCAGACATCAGAAGACTACAAAGGACAGTTCGGTCTGCTGAGAGGATTATTGGTTGCCCCCTGCCCCCCCTTCAAGGACTATACACTTCCAGAGTGAGGAAAAAGGCTGGTAAAATCACTCTGGACCCCACTCACCCTGCCCACTACCTTTTTGAACTGTTGCCTTCTGGCCGGCGCTTCAGAGCTCTGAACACCAGAACCGTCAAACACAGGAACAGTTTTTTCCCTCAGGCCATCCATCTAATGAACAATTAAATTGCCCCATTGAGCAATAATTATGTGCAATACACAGTTTAATTTTAATTTATATTTTCCAACATATCCACTTCTGCCATTACTTACATTGCTCTGTACATAATATACTGTATTTTGTTCTTTATATAACAGATTGTATTAGATTTGCACTACGTGTGTGTGTATGTGGGTATGTATGAAGGTGAGTGTATGTACGTATATGTATAATTATTTATTTTGTGTTCTTTTCTGTTTTTAATTACCTATGTCTTGCTGCTGTTTTTGGTATTGTTTGTATTGTTGTTCACTGGAAGCTCCTGTCACCAAGACAAATTCCTTGTATGTGTAAGCATACTTGGCAATAAAGCTGATTCTGATTCTGATTCTGATAATAAAATATGGTGAGCCAACACATACAGATCCATTTTAAAATGTACTCTATTTTATTTATACAAAATTTTGACATTAAACTGAAGAATTCTTTATTTTCTAAAGGTGATATTATTTTAACTCAGGAGACACAGTGGAAATGATAATTCTGTGGATGATTTAAATATGCTGTTAAAACGTGTAGGTTATGATAACTTTGGTGCCGTTTATGGTCGGTTGAGAACGCTACCCAGCTTGTGTTGGATTTTAAGATAATAGTATAACAAATAAATACAATAATGTACATTTGATCAAATGTGTTCGTATTTAGTGTGATAAAACAGCTTACTAACCTTTTTTAGGTAAAGTTATAGCCAATGTAACAACTTCATTGCCATGATGATGTAATGTCAACAAACCATAAAAAGACTGTAAAAATGACAATTTAAACAACATTATCACTCAAATAAATGTGTTTTAACGGAAGAATTTATGCAAGACCTTTTATAAAATTAAAAGCTTCACATTTCTGCCTTTTAACCCTCCAAAAAATGGCCCAATTCACATACATTGTAAGTGCCTCACTGTAATAGGTTTTATTTTTTTTAGAAAAGATGGGTGAATCAAAATACATTTTTGTGGAATCAACATCATGCCACACATGCCGTCAATTCTTCTTATTAATTTAATAAGCTATTTCTACCTGACATAACCCTTAGTTTTGTTAGTGTAACCTAATGTATTCTGGTTGATTCTGTGATGTTAAATCATATTTTTCACATTAATCAAACAAGTTAATTTAGATGATACCCCATAACCCTGCTGAAAATACCAGCTAAAACCAGCCTAAGCTGGGGGGCTGGTTTAAACTGGTTGTCCAGCCTGGTCTTAGCTGGTCAAGCTGGTTTTAGAGGGGTTTTAAACCATTTTAAGCTTATCTCCTATCCTGGTCATGTTGGTTTAAGATGGGAGGCTAGCTGGTCTCCCAGCCTGACCACCTAAAAAGTATTCAAAAATCATCCATTTTTCCCAGTGTGAGAAATTAACATTAAAAAGTCTGTGCCTTAAAAATGTAGGTAAAACATTCCATTAAGGTTCCATTTGTTAACATTAGTTAACATGAACTAACAATGAACAGTAAATAAACACCATTTATTAATCTTGGTTAATGTTAATTTCAACATGTGTTCCCTATGCCAATAAAACATTTTAATTAAAAGTTGTATTTGTCAACATTTGTTAATGCAATATGAACTAACATAAACCTAAACTAAAAACGATCAATTGGAATTTTATTAACTGACATTAACAAAGAATATTAAGTGCTTGAGTAAATGAAATAGTTCATTGTTAGTTTATGATAATGCATAATGTTAACGAATGGAACCTTATTGTAATGTTACCCAAATGCCTGCAGTCCTCTTACTTTGTCTTTGAAGAGATCGGGAGGTCTGGGAGGTAAATCATAATCTGTTGTTTGTTGGATAGATAGTGATATTGGCAGAGATTATGTAATGGCCACCAGCACGCACAAGAACAGCAGCAAAGCAGTAATAGCACGCGACACCTCCGCGCCTGCTCACAGCGCGAGACAGAGCAGCTCAATCTCACAAATCGGTGCATTATACCGTATGCTGTTCTTGTGTTGTGTATGATTATTAAACCTGCAGTGAAGGTGAAAGGAAAAAAGCTAATATTGAAGCGGACCACAAAATTGACATATTCAAATAGGGACAAAGAAACTGAACAGTCTAACTGTACAGTAGAGTATATCGTCATATTTATACTCTGACGCACTTGCATGCATGATGCTGTTGTTCCCGTCAAACAGAACGGGCAACGATTTATTAAATTCATAAAAATCTGCCTAATGCAAACAACAAAATTAAATGACATACACATATGCTAGTTGTTTGTTCTCATTACCAAAAACAAGCAGATTCTGCATGACGGACTGACACACCTCGATCAAATCGGCTGCGACCACTCTGATTTGCATTGAAGATACTAGTTGTTGATCGCATTCTAGTTATTCCTAGTTTTGCAGTTGAAGTTTTAGGCTACTGAGGCAGGAAGGGAAGACGTATTTTTGGTATTTATTAAATTTTGTATACTTATTTGCACATTCAAATTCATAAAAACATTCAAGTCCAAGCAACAACCTAGTAACCCGCTGTCCACTGCGGAAAGGGTCAGGCTCCTCCTTAGCCAATCCGCTTAAGTGCTAGAGCTGATTGGCTCGTACGCGTTCTAAAATCACCTTCATCGTCCAATGATAAGTGAGTGAGAAGCTCCATTGAGTTATTGGTGGACGTTACTGCATCAAAGCCACATTAATATATTGTGGAATAACAGACGCTCATAACTAAGGAGAATGATTCAGGTAAGGGAACTTCATCTACGGAATAAAAAATGCGTCTATTTTCACCGAAAATTTGAATACATTTTCTCAGAGACATATCGATGATTAAAGAAGTATTCATACCTATATTTGCAATTTCTCTACCAAGCTAATAATCAAGAAAACGGAACACAAACATGTTCACACTCGCTAAGATGTAATAATGTGCCACGGAAAACGACTCGGTTACTAATGTAACCTCGGTTCCCTGAGAGGAGGGAACGAGTATTGCGTAAGTAGCTTACGCTATGGGAAAACTCAGTTTCTCGAGAAATATTGAAGTCTTTATGTAAAACGCATTGCAGCTGCACAGCAGACAGCAATGAGCGAGGCAGATCGGTCATTGGCTGTGCTGCAGCAACTTGCTCGAACCAATGACGGGGCGACTCTGAACGCTCGCGCACTCAGAGCCCGCCAAGATGGGCTTGGCTTAGGGCTATATATTAGGCGCCCCGTCATGAGAGTTCTTTAGGTTCAATCGACTGAAGCGAACTGACCAAGCACTAGCACGGCAGCTTACGCAATACTCGCTCCTCCTCTCAGGGAACCGAGGTTACGTTAGTAACCGAAGTCGCTCCCTATCGAGAGGTCTCTCCTATTGGCGTAAGTAGCTTACGCTATGGGAACACCATGCAAAACGCCGTGCGTGCTGACTTTGCTCTATAAAGCCAGAGGCAGATGCCTGAGCCTTAAAGCAAAGTGATTATTCCACGAGCCGCCAACGGCGAGCTACATGGGATAGTATAGAGCCTTCCAAGGTGGTCCATGGTGGGCGCTCATAGTACAAACACAAGCACATATCTTATGTACTGAGTTTTCTATGTACTGATATGCATAAAAATCCTTTAGGTCAGTCAGAGACGGACCTATAAGGGAGGAGATAATGCTCAGCATATACATACTCCAGTCCATTCTATAGTCAGGCTGATAGAATGTTGGAATGCAATGAGGGGACCTGTAGGTTATAAAACCTGATAAATGTCGAAGGTGAGGCCCAGCCTGCCGCCGCACAAATATCTTCAATGGGTATCCCACTCGACCACGCCCACGAGGAGGCCATGCTCCTCGTAGAGTGAGCTCTGACGCCTAAGGGGCATTGAAGGCCCTTGGCTTCATAAGCCAGCGCTATAGCATCCACTATCCAGCCGATATTCTTTGCTTTGAAACTGCGAGACCTTTAGTGCGGCCGCCAAAGCATACGAATAATTGTTCCGCCTGTCTGAACAGGGCAGAACGCTCCAAATATACTCTGAGCCCCTGACCGGCAGAGTAATTTAGCGTCGCTTCGCCTGCTGGGGACGATAGCGCTGCCAGAGATATCACCTGTACTCTGAAGGGTGTGGAGAGCACTTTAGGAATATACCCGTGCTTTGGCCTAAGGACAACTCTGCAGTCGTTAGGGTCCAAATTCCAGGCAAGCAGCTTGATGACAGCGCGTGCAGGTCGCCCACTCTCTTGACTGAGGCGAGCGCCAGCAAGAGCGCAGTTTTGAGTGAGAGCTGTTTAAGGTGCACGGTTCGGAGAGGTTCGAACGGGGCACTCTTGAGTGCATCCAGGACCGTGGCCAGGTCCCAGATCGCCACCGAGGGGGGGCGAGGAGGGTTCATCCTCCTAGCGCCTCTTAGGAAACGAATGATTAGGTCGTTTTTCCCTAATGAACGTCCTTTATCAGGATTGTGTGACGCCGATATGGCAGCCACATAGACTTTGAGCGTGGATGGTGTGCGGCCCGCCTCCAGCAGCTCTTGCAAAAAAGGCGAGTACACTTGGTATTTCGCACGATTTAGGGTTCAAGTTCTTGGTATCACACCAGTTACTGAACTCTTTCCACTTTTGGGCATATAAGCGCCTCGTAGAGGGCGCTCGCGCCACAGTGATGGTTCTCAAAACTCCACTGGGGAGGTTCTCGGGAACCCGTTGAGGGGCCATGCATGGAGGGCCCACAGATCGGGGCGGGGATGAAGAATCATCCCGTTGGCCTGCCTGAGGAGGTCTAGCCTCAACGGAATCGGCCATGGGGCAGATTGCATCATCTGCATCAGTTCTGGAAACCACGTCTGGTTTTTCAAGAGTGGGGCTACCAGGAGCACTGCACATTTCACTTCCCTGATCCGACTGATGACCTGAGGTAGCATCACGATCGGGGGAAAAGCATACAAGGGGCGGCTCGGCCAGACTTGGGCGAAGCGTCCGTGCTCTTTGAGAAGAAAAGGGGGCAGTGCGCATTTTCCCTGGAGGCTGAAGAGGTCGACCTCTGCCTCGCCAAAGGTTTGCCATAACCACTGAACCGTCAGGGGTGGAGAGACCATTCTCCTGGGAGAACCTTGTCTCTGGACAGCATGTCCGCTCCCTGGTTCAGGGCGCCTGGCACATGCGCTGCTCTCAGCGAGCGCAGGTGGTGCTGTGACCATAAGATGAGCTCCCTGGCCATAGAGTGCAGGGAGCTCGACCTGAGTCCACCCTGGCGATTTATATACTGAAACTACCGTCATGTTGTCCGTTCGGACCAGGACGTGTTCGTTTTTCAGGTACGGAAGCAGGGCTCTGAGAGCCAAGGCGACCGCTTTCATTTCCAGACAGTTTATATGTAGGCGCTTTTCCGGGTTTGACCAAAAGCCGGAGACAGGCCTGCCCTCGTAAAGGGCCCCCCATCCTATTTTGGAGGCATCTGTCATGATAATTTTTCTCCGCGTATTTACGCCCAGACTCACGCCGGTTTGATACCAGTTGACGGCTTTCCAGGGCGTCAGGGCTTTTATACAGCCGTGATTCGCTCTGTTCAGAAAGTGGCCCGAGCGCCACGCGTGAGTGGGGACACGGCTCTTGAGCTAGCGCTGGAGAGGACGCATGTGCAACAATCCTAGCTGGAGTACAGCTGATGCCGAGGCCATGAGACCGAGCATTCTTTGAAATCGTTTGACGGGGGCGCTCTGATGAGAGGTGCGCTGTCATCTGCACTGAGTCTAGCACTATTCCCAGAAAAGAGATACTCTGGCTGGGGGATAGCACGCTCTTTGCAAAATTGATTCTCAGACCCAGGCATTCTAGATGGCTGATAATCCAAGATCTGTGCGTTGTTAACTGACCCTCTGATTGTGCTATGATTAGCCAAGTAGATGGCGCTCAAGGACAGTCAATTCAGCCATGGCCCGGCCGATGGATTGGGCGGTGGCCTTCGTGGCTCGCAGGGCTACATCAGTGGCGCTGCGCAGGTCCTTGAAAGCCACAGGTTCAGGTCCAGACTCGTCCATGGTGCGGAGAAGTTTGGCCTGATAAACTTGTAAAACCGCCATTGAATGAAGCGCCGACGCAGCTTGGCCGGCGGCGGCGTATGCGCGACCGGCGAGAGCTGAGGTGGATCTGCAGGGCTTCGAGGGATGAGAAGCTTTGGCTTTCCATCCAGCGGTGGAGGGTGGGCACAGATGGTTGGCCACAGCCTCCTCGAGGGGCGGAGTTCCCTCGTAGCCTCTTTCTCTCGCGCCGTCCACTGAGGAGAGCGAGGAAGAAAAAGAAGGCTTCAGGCGAGCAGAGTGCGGGGCTTTCCACGACTTCGTGAGTTCGTCGTGAACTTCGAGGAAGAAAGGAGAGGGTCTCTGTCGAGGGGCCTGCCGGCGCCCCTGCAGGAACCACTCGTCCAGCCGGCTGCGGGCGGGTTCTTCCGGAGAAGACCAGTCGAGCCTGAGGTCTTCCACGGCCTTGGACAGGATGCGGACGATCTCAGAGTCCATGCTGGTGCCCATGCTCGTGTCCGCTGATGTCGATGGAGCGGGGTCGAAAGCCGAGCCCGGCCAGTCGTCGGATGGGGCGGCAGCACGGTGGAAGCAGGCTCGTTTGCGGCGAAAGCGGCAAAGCGAGCGCGCAGCTCGGCGAGGCCCAGGGAGTCACATTCGGGGCATCCGCCCTGAATGAGAGCAGCTTCTGCGTGGTCCGGTCCCAGGCAGCGAGTGCAAATGATGTGACGATCCCCGTCAGGAAGAGGGCCTCTGCACGAGGCGCAGGCTGAAGGCATTTGCAACAACGCCTTGAAAATTGCTCTTTTACTTAATCAAAAAAGCGTTGCAGAGGCGAGCGCTTGCAGTAAAAGGATATAGCGATGCGTGCCGGATGGCGTAGCAGAAGGCTTCGAAGGTGGCTGAAGGCGCCGGCGTCCTCTTAGCGGTCCTGCTGTAGGCTTTTCGACGGCGGGCGAAAGACTCCAACAATCCGGAGGATCCAGCGAAGAGAAGGTCTTTGCTGAAGGAGATTAAATCTAAAGAACTCTCATGACCGGGGCGCCTAATATATAGCCCTAAGCCACGCCCGTCTTGGCGGGCTCTGAGAGCGCGAGCGCGAAGCGCGCGCCCATTGGTCGCGCGTTCAGAGTCGCCCCGTCATTGGTTCGAGCAAGTTGCCGCAGCACAGCCAATGACCGAGCTGCCTCGCTCATTGCTGTCTGACTTCTGCAATGCGTTTTACATAAAGACTTCAATATTTCTCGAGAAAATGAGTTTTCCCATAGCGTAAGCTACTTACGCAATAGGAGAGACCTCTCGAGAGGGAACCAATTAAATCTTACTAAGTATACATTAACGCATTAAAGTGGCCTGATTGAACAAAAGCTTTTTGACCCACTATTATATGACTCATGAATCCTATTTTGTGTCCACAGGAGACCCTTCATAATCATGGTGTCTTGCTTTGATTTTCACCAGAGCCACCTTCACCAACACTGTCTCCCCGAAATCAATACGAAAGGTCAGTTTCTTTGATGTTTCTTTCTCAATGCAAGGTTTTTACACTTTTGTTTTGAAATATAGGAGGCATGTTATCCAGACTGATATCTATGGATTATGTTATAATCTGTGCATGACACTCCATTCCCAACTACACCTACAATCTCATAAGCAATACCACAAGTACAGCATACTGTATGTATCATGCATTCGCTTTCTTAAAGGAAACAAATATGTTTATTGTTCAAATGGTATTCATTTTGATGTACACTATATACATTTATAATAGCACAGTTGAATGACAAAAATGTACACTATATACATTTATAATAGCGCAGTTGAATGACAAAAAGAGGGACCTTCAAAGCAAAGACTCAGAGAGACTTGTGTGGGATGGACAGAGCAATCCTTTAGATATTCAAACTGGAGAAGACAATAAGGCGTGGTTTGTTGATGACACTGAACCATCGGAATGCTCTCAACATTATAACTCCACAACTTCCTCTTTCAACACATGTGAAAGGCCCTTTTTGCTCTCTTTGTGAAAATGGTATTTGATTGAAATTAAAACCACATACTGGAAGTCAAAAGAAAACTGGTGATATATCTTGTTATCAGGGAGCACTGTGGACAATGAATTTTCCTGGAGTACTAGTGACGATCAAACAGTACGTGAGGATGGAGGCAGAGGGAGAAAGTTTTGGATACACTTCCCTCAGGGTTTGTATATTTGACCTTTATGACATTATGGCTCAAGTTGACGTCACAGTATAGGAAGCTGTATTTGTAACATGGGTTACAAAAAAGAGGATGGGAGTTTGGCACTTAGAAAAATAAAATGTGTTATTATCAGTGTGCCACTCAGTGCCTCAGAACCTGACCAGCTGTGCATAGGTGACTGTTAAGTTAACTGAAACCATTACATTTAAAATAGAAGTATTACAATTAGTAGCTTACATTTATTTTACAACAGTTAATTTTGGTCCATTTATCTGATTGGACAAACAGCATTCCAAAAGCTGTCAAGTAATGTTAGGATAGAATTAATCAAATCATCAACTAAAATCACCTGTTTTATCAATGTTGCAAATCTTTATCTTCAACTACTTTGTCATCAGATCAGGGATTCTTCTTGAGGACTCCATGCTTACAGACTTTCCCATTGCATGGAAAAGGCACTTGCTTATCAGGTCAATACTGCAGACAACACCAAAAATGCCTCTGCACCCACCCCTGAATGAAGAACACCTGAACATTAGCCCTTCTCTGCTCACATCACCTTCCCAAGGCCTGAGCCATTCTCTCCTTCCCGAAGGACAAGAGGCGCTACAAAGTAAAGCCGATACTAACACAGAGTATTAGATATTCAATGTTTAATTGTAAAGTAACATATACACAATTGATGGAACAGATGCATTAGTTATATAATACAGTGGCCCTAAAAAGAATTTGGACTATTATTACAAAATATCAGACCATGAGGCATTTATTTTAAAGCAAAACATATCGTAAATAGAAGTTTGTTTCAAAATTAAAAACAATAGATATATTGTTCAAAACTTTGTGGTTGTCAAACTTAGTTGAACATGTCCATAGATAATGTGATCTACACCTGTGGTTAGTCTGCTAAGACACCTGTGTGAACTTGACGGGAAATAATTTCATACATGGTATGATATGATTCCTCCTTGGGATGATATTTTAGTATCTATTGAATGTATTTAATAAATGTTTAAATGTGACATAAAGGGATAGTTCACCCAAAAATGAAAATTCACTTATCGTTTACTCACCTTTATGCCATTCCAGATGTGTATGACTTTCTTTCTTTGTAGATCAAAAATAAAGATTTTTAGAAAAATATATCAGCTCTGTTGGTCCATACAATGCAAGCGAATGGTGATCAGACCTTTGTAACTACAAAAAAAATCACATAAAGGAAACATAGAAGTAATCCATACGACTCCGGTGTTTAAATCCATGTCTATAGAAGCAATATAATAGGTGTGTGGGTGAGAAACAGTACAATATTTATGTACTTTTTTACTCTAAATATCCACTTTCACTTTCAGATGTGGAAATTTAGAGTAATGTGTTTTTTGGAGCTACAAAGGTCTGATCACCATTCACTTCCATTGTATGGACCTACAGAGCTGAGATATTCTAAAAATATTTGTTTGTGTTCTGCTGAATAGCATGAATAGTAAATGATGAGAGAATTTTCATTTTTGGGTGAATTTTCCCTTTAAGTCACATTTTAACATTTATTAATTTAAAAGTGTCCTGATACGTTTTTGGGGCCACTGTATAATTGTTTAAATATTTCTACTTTAACAACATAATGTAACAAAAACTGTTAAGCATAATCTGCTTAGAGCCAAATGTGCACATTTCTGCCAGTGTAAAATTATAACCAAGACAGGGTCACTCGCTGTTATGCTGACTGTACAATATTTTTTACCATAACAGCATTATTCAAGGATGTGTGGATCACCCCAGAATCTATCATCTTAAAAAGTCCCAGTTTGCCATGCAGCCTTGCAAATGACTCAGTAGGCCATGTAAGCTTTATCTTTTGTTGCCTACATACATCTTATTTGTTATTGTTTTACAGTGAGCTCTGTATTCATGTTATCTTTTCTGTTTAAAACTAGAAGACTTTGATGAGAGTTAGTAATGGTGGCTATCTGTCATCTGAGAGTGAAGAAGAGAACAAAGGTTCTGAAGAGGAGACCTCGACCCCAGAACAACTCATTCCTCTGAAAAGAGCAAGACCTCACAGGCACACTGCCCAAAGAGGGCGTGTTAAAACACAACCAAGACCCAAGAAGAAATGTGTGAATGGCTTCATTATGTTCTGCCGAATTAACAGGAAATTGTATATCAGGTGTGCTAATTCTCCATTATAAGGCAGCTACTAGACCTTTTGAAATATTCAATATTAAAGGTGAAGTGTGTGATTTTTTGCATTACCAAACATAATTACAATCTGTTTGAGCTGCCCAACTAGTCTCAACAAAACAACATTGGTTCAACCAATAGTGTATATTAGGGGCGGGACTTCCTGGAAGATGGGTGGATAGTTTGAAACTTCATTTTTGCTATTCTGTTTTGAGCTGCTAGTGGCACACTTCACCTTAAAGTGAACAGATGGTATATGATTATCCTGCAATGAAAGACATTGTTGATATGAATAACTGTACACATTATTATCAAACAGATCTCATCCTGGCATATCCTCCACTACGGTCACCAAAGAGTTAGCACACCTATGGCGCATCATGCCCAAAATGGAGAGACGTGTCTACAAGTAGGCTCTGTAAATTCTTCAAAACTTATGCAATCTCTCTGTTGCAATGCAATATCATACAAACCTCTCCCTATTTCCTCTTACACCCTGAAAGCCTGGCTCTTCAGTCGCCAACAGAACCGTAATGTGCGCGCTGAATTACACGAGGGAGAAATAAATGCAAAAGACTGCATCTCCAGTCCCCTCTATATGTTACTGGCCCATAGAGACCACGGCAGTCTTACACCTTATTTAGCCACTGAGAAAATATGCTTAATTCATGTTATCTCCAATTCTGTGAGCAATAGTCACCAATGTCCAAGAACAACAAACTAAACAGACTACTAATCTATATAAAAACTGCATTTTATAGTTTGAAACAGTTTTATTAACATTAATCACTGTTGTGATTACAAATAATTGCATCTCAGGCATTTTATACAGCATTTTAAATTACTAAACAAATGTATGGTGTTGTTAAATATATTTGAACTGTTCTACTGTGATTGCATTACTATGTTTACATTTTTAGTGTTATATATATATATGACAGATTTTTCCAAAGCATACCTTCTTCCATTGTGACTTTACATGGTCACTTTTATTACTTATTTATAATACATGGGAACCATTAAGTATCTGTATTTATTTATATATTTATTATAATGTTTCATATTAAAATGGTTTATGGATTTTTTTACCGTCTAAACGCAGTTATTCAATAAGAAGCTTATAGGTGCCTTATGAACCTTGTTCTGGTTTACTGTGCTGTTAACTTTGATTAAAAGTTCAGTTTGTTTGCATTTTTTGTGGCTTCTGTGTAATCATACCAATTATACATGACATACTTTTGCATATATGGATTTTTAATCTGCCAATCCTGAATTACTCGATACCTCCAGGTGTTGTGTTTAAAATTTTGCTGATTTTGTGTAGTCGTGCAATTGCACAGAGGGACTCTTCTTTCAGATTCTGGTTGCAAATGCGAAGCTTCAACATTTCTGCCAGCAGAGCCACCTTGTCTCTTTTCTCCTGAGTCAGACGACAGAGAAACATACGGTGAAAATGAGCATGTCATGAGGAATAGCATACACCTCTCACATTTATTAGCTGTTAAAAGAGTCTCACCTTCAGTAGATCACTACTCAGTCGCCCAAGCACCCCTTCCAGGTGTGAGAGTTGGTCGGTTAAGTTGATGAACACGTCACTGCTATAAAGAACCGTGCAAGTAAATCAAAATTTAGGTATGGCCTTTTTTTTCTCACACTTATGTTGTCCCAAACCTCAAATTATTCCCCTCTTCTGTGCAACGCGAAATTAGATGTTTGGCAGAATGTTGCAGTAGCCTTTCATTACCTCTTTTTCCGTAGCCTACAACGAAAGTGAATATAATGAATGATACATCTCCTTTCCCGTTCCACAGAAGAAAGAAAGTAATACAAATGTGGAATAACATGAGGGTGAATAAATGCTTCCTTGCTGATCATTGAAAATTAAAGGAATATTACTGGTTCAAAACAAGTCACTACATGAGTAGGCCTACTACAAAAAATTTTCTTGAATTACCCCACCTATTCTTAAAAAAAAAAAAAAACGTTAAAATACTCACAGTTTAAAATTGTAGCCACCTGTCATAAACAATATGGGCCTTAACAAGATTTATGTGTGTTATACAAATTGCTAACATTTTCTGTTACGTTATAGCAGAGATGGGTCACTTCAATTAAAATGAATGAAAATAGCCTCCCGAGAGCGTTCCAAAGATGGCCGCCAGTGGACGGTCTTGCTAGAAAACTTTTAACAGAAGAATTAATTCTAATAAGTGCTTTTATAAAATTATTAGCTTCACGTTACAGTCATAAATCCCTTAAAAAATTGGCCCCATTCACTTCCATTGTAAGTGCCTCACTGTAACCTCGATTTTCGTTCTTTTTTAAAGATAAGGACGGACTATTCAAATGTATTTTTGTGGTAGTCAACATTGTGCTATAAATGTTGTTGATTGAAATTAACTTGTACCGAACCTAGGATATTCCTTTATGATGCTCAAACAAAACTGTATTAAATGACATAACGTATTAACCAAAGAAACTTCCCACTTACTCTGTATCCTCTCCACTGCAACAGGCACTGGAATGGTGGATCTTGCCAGTCTCTTGTGATGGTGTGTCTGGCCTGCTTGGTACAGGACTCATTTCTGACAGAAGAGTTGCCATTCTTCGTGCTGTAAAACATATTGTAATAATGAAGTCATTCATTTTTTATTGACATCTAACATTTGTCTTGACTTCATATTTAGGCCTTGTTCTTCATGACTTACTCTCATAGGCTTGGGCTGCCTGAACTATACTATTCCAATCAAGATCACAGGCAGCACTTGGAAGAGGCATACATTCAGGATCAGTGTGATTTTCTTTGACCCAAAGGTCAAATTCAGTCTGTTCAGGCATTGTCCAGCATTCTGTGGAAAGACAAACAGTGAATGCCCATTTACTGTTTTGGCGTTGCTTACAACCCTTAAAAGGTGCTTTAAGCTGAGGATATACTAGTTGAAAACAATTTACACCACCATCAGACTAAACAAATAAAAGTGTAAAAGTATTTGAACAATTAACACTTAAAATGTGTTTTTGCATTATGTAACAAAATATCTAACCAATGGCATTTTAAGAATATAACATTAAAACACTTCACAAAATAACTTTGGAAGATTTGAAATGGTAACACACTAGATATATTGTTAAAATGGTTTCTGGTTGAAACATACAGTATATCTTTAATGTGCTGAACTTCACCTGTGTTTATTCTACTATGACACTTGTGTGAACTTGAGAGGGAACTGACTTCATACAGCCATTAAAAATCTTCTTGAAACAAGTTTCCTTAAATGAAGAAAATGTAAGTAAGCTCTGACTAAAGAATGTCAGCATTTGCTTCCAGATGCCACTTGCATTGATATTTTGAATCTAAGGAAATGACAATCAGATTTTTAAGTGTGACATATTGCACTGGATGTGTCAAAAAGTGTCAAAATACTTTTTGGGGCCACTGTATGTGAACAACATAAGAATGATCAACATTATGATTATTATATTGTATAATGTTCAAGAACAGAAACTGTGAAGTTATGCTTTTAACCCTCTATAGAAGAACTAATAATGCTTGCCTGTGGGATGTGTTTGCATGGAGAGATGGATTGGTGTGAGTGCTGGGGACTCTGGGTATGACTGGTGAGTAGTACCAGATAACAAAGGACTGTTGCATGAACCTGACATTAGTGACCTGCTGCAAAGCTCCGCCTGTGTTTGTTGAGGATATGACTGGAAAGAGACAGCAAACACAACATAGCAAAATAGCAACACTGCTGCTCACATACCAAAACTCAGTAGAACAATACCATGCTTTTTCCACATTATTGCTGGTTGGGGCCATATTGCTGAATACAGTTTAAGCTGAATAGATAACGTACTGAGTCACCCTGGGCGTTGTCCTCTGTGTCATCCATCACAATAAGTTTTTTCAGGTCCTCTACCACTGTGCTCTTCCGAACGGGCTGGGGGGAGCATGCTGCTCGCAGTGATGCAATCACTCGAGGCTGACCAAAAACATTTTTTGAATTCCCGTCCACCTGACTGAAAAATATATGCAAAGCCATGGGCACAGAATCAAACAGTAAAACAACTGACATAATCTATTTTAGAAAATTACATTTGTTTAGCTGTTTGTTTTGTGTAGCATTTTCAGAACAGCAATGGAACAGCAGAATGGCAATTTTTTTATATATATATTTAAAATGTGGTGAGCAAAGTTTTGCACAAATATAAAAACAACTTGTTCATTAAAATGATTAAATGCATTAGGTATCATAAGCCAATTTTTTTACAGCATGTATTAATCATGTATATATATATATATATATATATATATATATATATATATATATATATATATATATATACTGTATATATTGTTTATTGTTAGTTCATACTGAATTAACTCATAATGCCTTAACATGATAAACTTTTATTGTTAAACTGTATTATCATATTTTTAACATTAACCAAGATAATGACAATAAATTATAATTATTATGTTTAATAATAATAAAAAATGCTAAAAGTATTGTTTATTGTTAGTTGATTTTAACTATTGAGTTCACTAATGTTAACAAATACAAACTAATTGTAAAGTGTAACCATTTATTTATTTTTGGTGCACAATTTTGCTCTCCACAATTTTAAATAGATTTTTGCTCTTCGGCTTTTGTTCTAAAAATGATACATTAAATGTTAAGTATTTTTTGCATACAGATATAACTGCTCACCTTTTTACATAGTTTTTATTGCTGTTTCTGACATCACTGGCTTCCCGATGTTGCTTCTTTTGTGTTTCGCTGCATTCAGGTATATTCGGGCCATCATAAAGTTGACAAGGCTGGTCAGGGTCACCCTGATAGGATTCAGTGATACTGTCAACACTCAGGCTAAATCCATCTTGACTTGTCTTTCGTAAACTTGGACTGAGCGTTGCAGACTCGTCTGGTCTAGACTGGAGTTCAGGGAACAGGTGCGTGTTAATAGAAAGTTGATTCTTTGTAGAAATATTCTCACTGAATAAATTCTGGCTTTGTGCGGACTGATTTAGGCTGAATGATGGTTGACCAGAACTCCACACAAGTTTTATATTGGGCTCCTGCAAACTGGACCAATTCTGGTCCTGGTTCTTTTTGTCATGATTCCCTCTTCGCTGGAGCAAGCTGAGATCTTTCTTGCTGGGTTGACTTGAATTAGGTGACGTTTGTGAAATCAAAGCCCTCATCAAGGGAGGCTTTTCCACAACATAAGTTTTAACCTCTTGTGGCTTGCAGCACAAGGGGCTAGAAATAAAAACACAAAGAGTACAGACACACAAGTTGCAGATACGTACAAACACACAAATATAGAAGCGGTACATTCATTGCAAAAGAACATACAATGCAGACACAAAGACATGTTATCAAAGTAACAGTAATTTCCTTCCATTTCGAAATATCCAAGCCATTTTTGAATAGTTTGATTTTGACCAATACTATCTCATCCCTTTTCACAGTTTCACTCTGACTGGAAAGTGTTGGTTGAACAGGGAGAACTCAGTGGTGGGAATGCCCCACTTTTTTACTAACTATCCCACCCCTCCCCATGGGACACCTACTCTATTTTATATGATGCATACAGGGAAAGAAGGGGGTATGTATGTGTAAGGGGTCTGTACTCTGTACGAATGTTGTATATGGGGGAATATGGAGCTAACCAGGGTTAGTCCACTCAAAAATGAAAATACTGTCATTGACTCACCCTTATGTTGTTTCAACACAACTTTCTTTTTTCCATTGAACACAAAGGATGCAATTTTGGAGAATGTACTGGTAACACCTTTATTCGCAATTACAACAAATGGGAACACTAGCTTTCAAGCTTCAAAATGATTCAATAAAAGTAGTCCATACAATTTATGCTAAATTCCAACTCATTTGAAGTCATACAAGCTTTATGTGAGGAGCAGAAAGACATTTTAATTATGACTCACTGAAACACTGACTCAATGATTCAGTCACGGGTATCCTTAAGTTAACACATCACTTGAAAGAAACTTAAATTTCGGTGTCTTTCTCACACTAAATCTAGTGTCTGACTTTAGATGTCTTGGAATATAGCACACAAGTTGTTTGGTCCACTTTTACGATCCTTTAATGGTCCTTTTGCGTCCTTTTTTAAGCTTAAAATTGCCAGTCTCCATTCATTGTAATTCCTTCTTTTGGGTTCTATGGTATAAAATAAGTCATATAGGTTTGGATCGAGTAAATTATGACATATGAAATATACAGTACTTAAATATACAGTATATGCATTGTATATTTCAGTATATATATATATATATATATATATATATATATATATAATTGGAAAAGTGTTTTTTTTCCCCCTTTTGGTATAATTTTATAGATCTCACCTTAGTTTGAGAACAGGGGTCTTGGCATGTAGAAGAGGTAATGTGTGAGCATAGAACTCCTTTATGTTGTTTGAAGGAGAGGATCCTTTTGAAACATTTTTTGTAAAATGCCCAGTTTCACAATGTTTGGATCTTGGGACCTGTGGACTGTAGAAGCCTGGCTGTCTCAGCGGATGCCGTTTAGGTCCATGCCAGGGAGACTCAGCAATGTTCTTGTCAACTCTACCATTCAACCTGAAGTCATTAGTGCAGGGTGAAAATGCACTTGATTCTCTATTTGGCTGGAGAAAATGTGTCTATAAGATAAAAAGAAGATTTCATTTAATGATACCTTTAATTTACTGTACACCTTAAATCCCCTAAATGCTTTGATTTGTTACTTACCTTTAAAAAGCACTAGTAAGTATCCTTTTTAAGATACTGTCTGATTTGATGTTGAAATTTAAATTATTTTGATATTGTTATATAACATTTACATAGGCAGGAATGAATTGTGACTTTGCAAACCTTGACATCTTTACCTTGGAGCAGATGTATATTTACTGATGTAATATCCTACAAGTATACATTTGGGAAAGAGGCCTGAAAAATAGTTTAAGCAACAGCATGCACGTCTCAATATTTATTCTTAAATATGTGAAAAAGGCATCATTCACACACAATAGTTTTCAGTTACCGATGCCATTGAAGAAACTTCACTAATCACAGTCAGTCATGCTTAATTTAATCCATGAAGGAAAATGTCCAATAACAGGGTGGTTACTGAGATTAAGCATGTATGATTGCCCCCATAAGGGTACCCTCCATGTATAATAAAACCAGAGTCTTCGCTCACATCTCATGTGAGTGGTTATGATTTTATACACCATTCATCTTCAACCGCTTATCCGAAGTCGGGTCGCGGGGGCAGCTGCTCCAGCAGGGGGCCCCAAACTTCCCTATCCCGAGCCACATTAACCAGCTCTGACTGGGGGACCCTGAGGCGTTCCCAGGCCAGTTTGGAGATGTAATCTCTCCACCTAATCCTGGGTCTTCCCCGAGGCCTCCTCCCAGCTGGACGTGCCTGAAACACCTCCCTAGGGAGGCGGCCAGGGGGCATCCTTACCAGATGCCCAAACCACCTCAACTGACTCCTTTCGACGCAAAGGAGCAGCGCTCTACTCCGAGCTCCTCACGGATGACTGAGCTCCTCACCCTATCTCTAAGGGAGAAGCCCGCCACCCTTCTGAGGAAGCCCATTTCGGCCGCTTGTACTCGCGACCTAGTTCTTTTGGTCATGACCTAGCCTTCATGACCATAGGTGAGGGTAGGAACAAAAATTGACCGGTAGATCGAGAGCTTTGCCTTTCGGCTCAGCTCTCTTTTCGTGACAACGGTGCGATAGAGCGAGTACAATACCGCCCCCGCTGCCCTGATTCTCCGGCCAACCACCCGCTCCATTGTCCCCTCACTCGTGAACAAGACCCCGAGGTACTTGAACTCCTTCACTTGGGGCAATACCTCCTTCCCTACCTGGAGTACGCACTCCATCGGTTTCCTGCTGAGAACCATGGCCTCAGATTTAGAGGTGCTAATCCTCATCCCAGCTGCTTCACACTCGACTGCCAAGCGATCCAGTGAGAGCTGAAGGTCACGGACCGATGATGACATGAAGACAACATCATCTGCAAAAAGCAGCGATGAGATCCCCAGCCCACCGAACCGCACACCTTCCCCACCCCGACTACGCCTCTATATCCTGTCCATGAATATCACAAACAGGACTGGTGACAAAGCGCAGCCTTGGTAGAGAACAACCCCCACATGGAATGAACTCGACTTTGTGCCGAGGACCCGGACACAGCTCTCGCTTTGGACGTACAGGGATTGGATCGTCCTTAGAAGGGACCCCCCCACCCCGTACTCCCGCAGCACCTCCCACAGTCTCTCCTGAGGGACCTGGTCATACGCCTTCTCCAGATCCACAAAACACATGTAGACCGGATGGGCATACTCCCAGGCCCCCCTCCAGGATTCTTGCGAGAGTAAAGATCTGGTCCGTCGTTCCACGGCCAGGACGAAAACCGCATTGTTCCTCTTCAATCCGAGGTTCGACAATCGGCCAAACCCTCCTCTCCAGCACCTTGGAGTAAACTTTACCAGGGAGGCTGAGAAGTGTGATACCCCTGTAGTTGGCACACACTCTCTGATCCCCCTTTTTGAAGAGGGGAACCACCACCCCGTTCTGCCACTCCTTTGGCACTGTCCCAGATTTCCACGCAATGTTGAAGAGGCGTGTCATCCATGACACCCCCTCCACATCCAAAGCTTTCAGCATTTCTGGTCGGATCTCATCAATCCCCGGGGCTTTGCCACTGTGGAGTTGTTTGACTACCTCAGTGACCTCCCCCAGGGAAATAGAATCTGATCCCCCATCATCCTCCAGCTCTGCCTCTAGCATAGAGGGCGTGTTGGGATTTAGGAGTTCTTCAAAGTGTTCCTTCCACCGCCCAATAACCTCCTCGGTTGAGGTCAACAGCGTTCCATCTTTGCTGTATACAGCTTGGATGGTTCCCCGTTTCCCCTCCTAATGTGGCGGACGGTTTTCCAGAAGCACTTTGGTGCGGACCGAAAGTCCTTCTCCATGGCTTCTCCGAACTTTTCCCACACCCACTGCTTTGCCTCCCTCACGGCCGAGGCCGCAGCCCTTCGGGCCTGTCGGTACCTTGCAACTGCCTCCGGAGACCTCCGGGACAACAAATCCCTGAAGGTCTCTTTCTTCAGTCGGACGGCTTCCCTGACCACCAGTGTCCACCACGGTGTTCGAGGGTTACCACCCCTTGAGGCACCTAAAACCTTTAGGCCGCAGCTCTCCGCCGCGGCTTCGGCAATGGAAGCTTTGAACATTGCCCACTCCGGTTCAATGTCCCCAACCTCCGCAGGGATTTTATACACGTTTTTTTAAATTACAATTAATTTCTTTCGGAATAAAACTTTTTTTAATGAACAGAAAATATAATACAGAGAGCACCTTTAAATTTTGGCTTAGCAAAGAGCCAATTAAAAGTAAACTCACTCTTGTCAAGCTGCTGTAGGAGACCGAACTTTGGTCCTGCAGGCTCTCCTTCTGGCCTCTTTTCTCCCTGCCAAGCAATGAGCGAGTGGCTGTTACCATATGCCACTCTCCTTCTGAAATGTAAGATTTCAAAGGCAAATTACACTAAGCAAAATGACATACACATTGCTCATTATGTTTAAAAAAAAATTATGCAGAACTTGCGACAAGACCTGTGTTGTTTGTTCTGGAAGGGTTTAATCTTGTGAATTCAACATGCTGACTTGAATTCCAATCTAAACTCTTACGGCTGTCTTGCATGGGGGAGCTACAGTGTGAATGATCATAAGAACTGGCAAAAGATGAGAGAGGTCATTATATCAGTCGAAGAAGGCTGTAAGGATTAATTTTTTTAATCTTACCTCATTAGGCTGATATACCTGAAATCAGAACTGGGAAAGTGTAGAGGCAGTGTCTGTGGAGGAGTTGTAGACATTGAATAATCCAGATCACCAGAATAACATAGCCATCTTCTCGGATTCCATGTTTTTCCTCACCAACTTTCATTTACTTATAAATTAAAGCAAGATAGTAAAAGCAACTAAATAGATAGTTTGCTAGATAATGTCTAAACTTTTTCATTTGAGAATCGTTCTCAACGTCTTTAAGTCATCGGAAATCTCTGTTTGTGTATTAGGAGGACCAAACAATGGTGCAGAATGCTCCAATTCATCTGAGCTAGGGAATAACTATGTGGGCTCTACAGCAGCTGAATGGAACAGAGGATGGGATTGTGTTGTCTGGTCTGTTGGCTGTTGTCAGTGCTGTGCTTGTTTGCTCCAGGCAACATCACGCTGTTATGTGCATGGCAATAAGTTAAAGAGCATGAAAATATAAGACTGACATGGCTTTCAGTATATTACAAACCTTATTGAAAGTATATATCTGTTACTTGAACAACAAAAAAAAGGAATGAATGAATGAATGCATTAATGAAGTGTAATCTTCATTATGATTGATGTATTTGTTGAGCTTACTATTATTTGCAATCACTTTTTAAAACATATCAATGTACTGTAAATGCTAAAACTTTGGAGAATGGTGAGAGCCGTTTATAATTATATTTCTTTCACAAAAATATATTGTACAATTTACCAACATCATAAAAATTTATTTGTAAGCTTTTTTGTTTCTTTAGTCACACTCTAACATCTCAAACTGTCAGATCTAAACAGTTTGGTCTCTTGTAGGCCAGTTAAAGTTAGTTTAGCCCACTGAAATCAGAGCACAGGCTAACAATACAAATTACATGTCACACAGAAATCTCTGATTCTGAGAAGAGGTAAACCCTTTAAGGTTCCTCCTCAGTCTTAAAGAAAATATGCAGTTTGTACACTGGACTTCTATAAACGCACATGCTTCTGGTTTCTAGGGGCCCCAACCAGGTCTACTGCTAATGATCTACCCTAACAGCATGGCACACACATCTCTATGACAGTGGCACATACTGTAACACTTTTGGCAAAGGAACAGACCAGGGCTGCATTTCCCAAAGCATCGTAAGCCTAAGTAGATCATTGACTCCTATGATTTCTACAATCAACTTAAGCTTGTGAAGCTTTTGGGAAATGCAGCCCAGATCTCTTCATTTAGATACAAACTGTCTTTGCAAGTTTTGTTAACTATGCTGAATTAAGGTATATTGGACAATTTTATTTGCAACTAGTTTCAATGATATAGAGTTGCCCAAATGACCAGAATACACCCCTTTTTATTATGGTTTTAGAATGTACTGTAGATTTGTCCCCTGAATGCAAGCTCATGAGCCACATTTATTCTTCCAATCTAATGCCACACTGTCAAAAAACTAAACTGCCAAAAATCTCAAATGAAATGTATTGTACTAATAAAAATGGTTTTATCTTATTTCTTTTTTTTTTTTATTCGATATTCTGCATTTGAATTGGCTAGCAATTAGGTCATAAACTGAAAATTAGTCAAAGCATGTCTTTTCCAGTCTGATTAATAAATCATATTTTAGGAGTGATATTTTTCTTTTCAGTCTGTAAAAATAAACACATATTTGTATGTGTATCTATGTATTTTGTGTGTGTGTGTATGTACATATGTGTATAATAATAATTATTATTATCTATGTCTTGCTGTTTTTGTATTGTAGTGCACTGGAAAATCCTGTCACCAAGACAAATACCTTGTATGTGTAAGCATACTTGGCAATAAAGCTGATTTAAAATAAATATATAATTATCTTAGTATTTAATACCTTTATTGTCTAATACAAAGTTTTGTTGATTGATGATTTTTAAAGGGAAGACCATAAAATATGGAATACAATGTGCAGTACAGGAAACAAATATAACATTAACAGTTTCTATCCCTTGCAGATAGTAATCTTTTTATACCCTTGTATGGTTTTGAAAAATCTGGAGAAATATCACACTGTGCTAACAAATGTCTGTTTATTATTCTGACAGTCAACACCTTTACAAAATGATCACAGCGACCAAGTAAGTTTCAAGAACGGCAAAACCGATCTAGCCAAAAATCCAAAGCTATCAAAATAATGATCACAAGTAGTGTAGAGATTGTTATACAGTATAAAACACAATGGGATATCAAATTAACAGTGCAAACTCTGAATTTGTGCATACAAGTACAGTTGGACAGGTCATTCATGTGGCAGCCATATATTTGGTATTAACAGGCTTTGGCGGTTTAAATAATGACATACAGTATTCACCTTGAACAGTTTACGCTTGCATGAAATTTTGCATGATACACAGGAATGTTATGCATAACAATAACTTGATGTGCAAGATGTGGATTAAACATTGTGCTTTAGCAAATATAAACTGAATTTTACAAAACAATTACACATATTGACATTGCTATGGAAGCTTTGCAAGTTAGCACTAAAAAGCACAGGCTGAAGCACAGCATGAACATGAACTGGCTGAGCACCATATATCAGAGGTGTTTGTTCTTTTTTTGTTTTGCTCCAGCAATAGTTTAGCACATTATAAGAGTTTTAAGTACTCAAATTGTGTTCATCCCTACTGAATCAAATTAGTTCATTTGGTCAGCAAACTAAGTAGGGAAAAATATCTGGCCACTATCACAAAGAGAATATGATGGTCCAGATTTTCATTCACTTCAAGATGGAAACAATCCCGTTCATGTACATTTATACACCTGTCATAATGACAGTATGATTTTCATGTGTAGGGTTAATTTTTCCAAAGCTAGCTAACCGTTTGCTCATCAACCCGTTACACATAAAATCAAATTGAATTAAGAAACTTAAATAACCTCTAGTATTTACAATGTAAAGTACATGGCAAAAAATGTACAGATAATCCAATATAAATGAAAACGACAAAATAAGGAGAGGTATACAACATCAGCAGGTCAATTCACAGGCTTAGATGTGGTTATAAAAGCTCAATCCATACTGCCCATTTCATCCGTACTTTTCCTCCTACCATAGCTTATTTTTTATAAAGGCATATAGGGGAATCACAGATGTGGTCTTGCAAAAATGGGGTGCAGAAAATGACAATTTTGAAGATTATATCCATATTCTTTTCATTTCTCGGGGAGCATGTTGGTCAGGATGTCAATGAAATTGTCCAAGCCCCAGAGGTACCCGTCTTCTCTGTTGCCCTCCACCCACGGTCTGCGGTGGTCCAGGGTGAGAGGGTCCGGCATGGGCACAGTCTTTCCAAAGTCTATCATCCAGATTCCAGCCTTACAAGTCTGGTCATGGACAAATAATAAGGAGCTTCCCACCACCTGCAGAAAAATACAGCAAAGCTATGGTTATTACAGCTGTAATCTTTACATCAACAGTAACAAATGGTTCAGAAGGGGATTTTGAAATCAGCAAAATCAGCAGTGCGAAATATACAGCGCGACCAGTTTAGTCCAACTTCCGGATAAATGACTCCCGAGTCAGCGCTTTTTCATCTACAGCACGAAACATAGCACAACTTCTACAGCACTACCAGTGTAGCACCATTTCTCAAATGTATGACTCGAGTCAGTTCTACTGAATCTACACCACAAGACATCCGGTGCAACCTCGCAAAACCAAATACTCTTGAAAGCCGGTTCTTTTGGGGGCCTGAGCGAGTTCCAGGGTGTGCTGAGTGAATCTAGCCAGCTCTGCTCCCCTGAGCAACCAAATTGGCCCAGTTGCTAAGGAGAGTAGAGTCACATGGGGTAACCTCCTCGTGATTAGGGGTTCTCGCTCTCAATGGGGCGTGTGGCAAGTTGTGCATGGATCACGGAGAATAGCATGAGCCTCCATAAGCGTAGTCTCCGCGGTGTCACGCACAACGAACCACGTGATAAACTGCGTGGACTGACTGTCTCAGAAGTGGAGGCAACTGAGACTTGTCCTCTGCCACCTGAATTGAGGTGAGTAACTGCACCACCACGAGGACCTAATAAGTAGTGGGAAATTGGGAGAATAGGGGATAAAATGTATAATACAAAAAAGCTGGTTCTTTTAGAGAAGAAAAAAACTTGAAAATCGCAAGTCATTCATTTCGTCATGTCCTACACTAAGGATGAGAGGAAATCAGAAGTGGAATAGTTAAATTCCTTACATTTCCCATCTCTAATCAAAATTCAAATGCATCTCACCTCATGTGTTTTGAAGAAATCAGATTTTTCCAGTATGACCCGCAGTTCCTTTAACTGCTGTTGGTAGCTTCTCTGTGACCAGAAGAGCCAAAACAGTTACAAACAAATAACTTTTTATTATTACAATTTTTTATTTTTACAAATTAATGAATGATTAAGGGACACAAATTCATACCAAGATTAGCATATTGTTGTCCACAAAGTCCTCTAGAGCTTGGATCACCTCATCTTTATACTTTGTTCTCTTGAAGTTGGTGTTGCAAGTTCCATCTGATTTCTGTAGACAAGAACAATTGTCAGATGATATCATACATAAAGCCAAAAATCTAAAAGAATGTAACTACAACTAGTGGTCGATCAGTGAGGGACATTTAATGGCTGACACTTATGTCTATAGAGCAGGGTGGCCGATGGCTGATACATATCTAATAAAATGTATTTTTGAAACTAAACAAAAAAAAAAAAAGTGACAAGATTGCCTGTTGATTTAGGAACGGACACCAAGTGGAATGACCAATTCGGTTAATAATTCTGCCAATGTGCATAATCTCAAAATTGACAACAATTGGCCCATTTATTTGCCCTGACGGGTATATCATACTATTATCATCTACAACCACTAGTGGCTTGTAAAGGAGGATTTATTGACCTCTATATGCATTCATAAATTACATGAAGTATCCGTTCATTATATTCACTTTTACCTTGATGCCCTCAATGCGAAAACCCATGGTAGCCGTTGAGCTAAGAGTTTCTCTCCACTGCATGTATCTGGATTTGAGTACTGCCTGCTCAACTTGCTCCTCAGCAGTGGGGGCATACGGGTCCACTGCAATCATTTTTTCATACATGTCCTTGCGTGGCTGAGGATACTCCCGAGCCTTCCTCAACTCCTCCTCCAGGTAAGTCCTAAAGCATGTATACCAGTCAACATTACCACGGGGATAAATATTTGGTATTGTAATTGTATATAGTATACAAGAACAGGTATAACTGGACAGCTCACCCCTTAACACATAATAAAACAAAAAATCCTGTGACTGTTCTCTTTACATGTTGCTCAGTCAAATCTCTTCTCAAAGTGGTCAGTTCTTTGTCAAAATGTGCACTAAACTTATGCCAATATTTTGCGTCTCGACTAGTGTTGTCAAAAGTACTAGTGTTCATTCAGTACAGGTTCAAAATAAAAGCTAGAAGCCTGAATGTCAAAAGAACTATATACAGTTTCAACTGTATATTCAAATATAATATTCACTTTATCACTATTAATATATAATAATAAAATTAAGCAATATATTAAAAGCAAGAGTGCTGTTAAAAAAATTTTATGTTGAAAATAAAATGTAAAAATGTTTTCCTTGTGAAAAGTTTTAAGAATACATTTAATTAGACACTAATGGGGAAAAGAAAATAAGGATTTGGTAAAAAATAAAACATTGGGCCCTACTTAAATACACTTCAGCAATGGATACTTAATTGAGACACATGCATTTATTTATTTGATTATTTACATTGAAACTGAACTTCAAATTAGCACATTAACATATTAGCATATTTTTGGTGTGGTATCAATATTGGTAGAGAACCGTGAAATTTCTCTGGTATCGTTACAAACTACTGAAACGTTGGTATCGTGACAACACTAGCGTGGACAACTTCAAGTCCTCACCGGCTTCCCATTTTACAGTCCATGATGCAGGGAGAGTCAAAGTCAGCGAGCAGGTCATCCATGAGGATGTAATCCTGCTCGTCACGCTGAGTCACGCCATAGTAGCCGGGAACGAAGGGCCGCAGCGAGTCGCTCATGAGTTGCAGAAAACACTGCTGCTCACACTCACAGTACTTCTTCAGCAGTCTTCCATCACTGTCCGTCTGAAAGTTTCCTGGAGTACCAGACAAAAACATGCAGAGTCATAAAAAAGGTAATCACCCAGAACAGCAATAAAAACCTTGATAACAGAGAATCAATAGCTTCAGATGCATTATGTACTTCAAATGTGATGAGACTAAAGCAAGTATGGAGAAAGAGCAAGGTACAAATCTGAAAGTGTACACTGCTCATCAAAAATATAAATGCACTTGCTCATTTTTATGACTGGGGGGAGGGGTTGATTTCTCAATGATCAATGCTGTTTGTGCAATGATTGTTCATGAATCCCTGCTTTGTCCTGAGCAGTGAAGATGTCCACTAGTCTTAAGAAAAAACCCAACTACAGTAAAATTATTTGGCTTCTCTTCATCTTCTGCACACTGGAGTTCTTCATAACAGTGGTTTTGTAAATAAGAGTACATTTTGTGTTATGTAGGTTTTGAAGTGCAGTACTACATAAAAAAATATATATATATATAATCTCTTATAGGCTATTTGTATACATTCTTTTTTTTAATATATATTATTTACCAAGTATATTTTATTTACCACATTTGAGCTTTTTTTTTTTTTTTTTTTTTTAAATGTACAAATTCCATGTAGCCTGTCCTATCCATATGATGTCATATTGCATGTGTAATTATGAAATAACTTCACAAAAATTCACAACATTGTAACCAAAAATTCAAAATGCAACCCCCACATCTGAACATATAATTGCTTGTACTACGTAAAAAGTGCAGTGTAGCTGTCTAGTAGTAGTATGTTTTATTTAATGCCATGTCAGCGATCAAAGCTATTTTCATGGCAAGAATTCAATTACAAAAAACAAATATCATATAAATACAATAAAAACAAAACAAATATAAATAGCAAGTCATATTATACAATATTTCTTTTAAGATTAATATATGATAAGAAATCCAAAATCTTTTCAGGCACAATCTCATTAAATAAGTCCTTTAACGAGGTAACTTCATAAAAGAGCATTCTTGTAGCTGTCTAAATGTAACATTGTCTGATTTACCTCCTTGCTCGTGGGAAATGAACATTACAGAAAAATGCTCGCTTACTATTCACGTGCTGCATGAACAAATGTATCAGCTTCTTTCAGCTCGTTGTTGAAAACAAATTTATTTTTTTGGTGCATTTCTACTTGTGCTCAATGACAGGATGACAAAGAGTGTGCGCCAAGTGTATGACGTCATTGCCATGGTATCCAGATAAAATTCAGCAGATTTGAAGAAAGACTAGAATGAAAGTATCATCAAATCAATGTGCAACAATTCGAAATTGCTTCTCAGCAAACGATACCAAAGACAATAGCGAGAAGGTAAATAAGTACATCAAATGAAAGCAGGAAAAAAAAATAAAAAATCAGTGAGCCAACTAGCTGAAACCAGGACATAATTACAATGTTTAAAGAATTATTGGGACACCGGACAAACCTCTTCAAAATTGGATGTCTGGTCACCATACTTAAACGCAACAAGAAAACAATCCCGCAATGAGAAAACGATCCCTCACACAACATTTAATGCCATGACCTTATGAATTAAAGACTTGTTGCTCCGATTCAAGACCTCTTGAAGGCCTTATTTTGTGGAAGGGGGAATTAAGACTTTAAGACCAGCAGAAACCCTGATATATAAACAACTTTTTCAGTGCCACCTGGGATGCTTTTTAATCAAATTTAATCAAAACTTCAAATTTTGTAAATCATACCTAGGTGCAATTTATATTTGTTTACAACACTTTATTCAAGCATTTAAGTATAGGCTTTTAGATCAAAAAGCTTCTCATGATTTTTAGATCATGAGAAACAAATTCATTCAAGTGTGTCCAAACTTTTGGATGCTAGCGTATTTGATCTTTGGTTTAGAAGTACAATTTTGAGAGGTGTATTTAAATTCAACCCACAGCCATCAAAAGATCAAATACATGTAAAAATAAATAACACAGTACTTCAAACAAAAGTCTAATAGATAAACAAACCTGCATGGCCGACCACCTGCACCCAGGGAGAGCGCTTTTTCACCGGCACTGAAGGGGGAGACCAGTTCACCATATTTTTTGACTTCTTCCACAGATCAGTCTTTGAAGGGGGAGAGGGTGAGATAAACAAACATGCAAATGAGATCAACATGTCAGTTACCACACTACAACTGCAGCTGCAAAAATTGCACAAGATGCAATGATTTGGTACAAGGGTCATCTGAGACTGCTTTTCTTGCCTTTTGTTTTGTTACCCAATGAACAGCACTGGGGCATTGAGTGCATTTGTTCGATTTCAGGCTCCAACGGGCAACTCCCTCTTCCATATTAACCATAGGTTGAGTTTTTCCTCATGTGGCAAATCATTGACGACAATCTTGGACTAAAAGTCATCAAGCAATACCAAGAGACTGTGATTAAGAATTAGCTAATCTTGTAAGGGCACTTCATGAAACATTTACAGACGGCACTTGTTTTGCTGCCAAATAAAACAAGCCAGTCCACCCACACACATACAAGACTATCCCAACTTAAAATCAGTCCCAACATTCAAAATGCAAAGGTTGACACTGCTTTTGGCTCTTTTTGAACCATTTCCATTGTTGGAACAAAAGTAAACTAAAGTAAACCTTCAACAGCCGACACAATCACAGCCATGCTGATATTGTACAATAACACTCTTGCTCGTGTGATATACAACCCGAATTACGAAAAAGTTTAGATAGTATAGAAAATGCAAATAAAATACAAAAATCTATTCACCCCTTGCTATATTGAAAGCACTACATCAAAACATTGTTTGATGTTTTAACTTGATAATTATTATTTTTTAATATACATTTGTTTCAAATCAGATTGGGACAGTCGAGTGTTTACCACGGTGTAACATCATAATTTCTTCAAATAACATTTATTAAGTGATTGGGCACTGAAGACACAAATTTGTTAAATTTAGTAAGCATTATTTTCCCCCATTCATCCCTTATGCAGATTTTTTTGCTGCGCAATTGCACTGGGCCTTTGTTGCCTTATTCATATAACGCGGCACACATTCTCAATTGTAGACAGGTCAGGACTGAAGGCAGACCAATCTAGCACCTGCACTCTCTGCTGACACAGACATGCACTTGTGACATGGGTAATATGTGGCTTAACATTGTCCTGATGGAAAATTCAGGGACCTCCCAGGAAAAAACTGTGTCTGGATGGCAGTGTATTGAATTCAGTCAGTCACATATGAGACAAAAACAGAATCGCTGCCAACTTTGTCAGCTTTCCTTACACGGTTTTCTTATTTTGTGCATTGTTTTGATCAGTAAGGGGATTTTTGATCAGCTACTCACCAAGTTAGGAAGATCACAGCTATCTGTTGAGTAAACTGATGGGATTCTCATTTAAGATGCAAACATAATATTATATGCCATGTCAAAAATCTAAATATTAACATCTGCTACACCAATGGTTAGAACAATTTACAGAACTTAGCAAGTTTAGCCATAATTCATATAAAATAATGTAATTACGTTATCTGTCACCTTTAGCATAGATGTCGTCTCTGGCATACTTGATCAGCAATGTAATAACGCTGGATTGCATTACTCTGTATGTTTAAATATGTCCTAAAAACAAGAGTAAAAGTTGTATACAAATACTGTGATGCACCATGTTTGTTTATGGGCAGGCGAGGTAGTCATGTAAAACTACCACGTAGCTGGTTACATCATCATTCGGTTCTCAAGTCAGTGGAAAAGCGCAGCTGGTTTATGATAGGCTCCAGATTGCTCCGGCCATGAACCAGTGGAGCACAGGCTTGTCACGAGAATCATCGCCATTTCGGTGGAAAAGAGCTACGAGTTAAAGTAGCCTTTCTGACAGTTCAAACCAGTCTGGCCATTCTCCGTTGACCTCTCTCATCATCAAGCTGTTTCCGTCCACAGAACTGCCGCTCACTGTACGTTTTTTTATTTTTGGTATCATTCTGAGTAAACTCTAGAGACTGTTGTGTGAGAAAATCCCAGGAGATCAGCAGTTACAGAAATACACAAATCAGCCCATCTGGCACCAACAATCTTGCAATGGTCGAAAAATAAATGACATCACATTTTTCCCCATTCTGATGTGAACATTAACTGCAAGCTCCCATAACTGCATGATTTTATGCATTACACTGCTGCCACATGATTGGCTGATTAGATAAAACAATGAAATGTAGGTGTACCTAATAAAGTGCTCAGTGAGTGTATATATCCGTTACAGATGAACGTTTAAGACAGTGAAAGAACGGAGACCACGAACGTTACTCCATACTGCCTAGATTTCAAGCACATGGCTGTGTCAGCAGAGAGTGTGGGCGCTAGATTGGCCTGCCTGCTGTTCTAACTTGTCTCCAATTAAGAATGTGCGGTGCATTATAGGAAGCACACAATACATCAATGAAGGGCCCTTACAATGGTACAGCTGAAGATCTGCATAATGGATGAATGGGGGGAAATTCTGCTTGCTGAATTTAACAAATTTATGTCTTCCGTGTGCAAACACTTAATAACTGTTATTAGAAGAAATTATGTTACACATTGGCAAACGTGTGACTATGCCAACATTTTGCATGTTGCAATTACCTGAATTGAAAAGTGTATATAAAAAAAATTATAATAATAAATTCATATGGTAAAACATCAAATAAGGTGTTGTAGTGCTTTCAATATAGCACAGGGTGAATAGAATCTACAAATCACTCCGTTTTTATTAGTATTTTCCATATTGTCTGAACTTTATAGCTTAAATGAATATTCCGGATTCAATACATGTTAAGCTCAATCGACAACATTTGTGGCATAATGTTGACTACAACAAAAAAATAATAATATATATACATATATAAAACATTTATAAAATTGACTCATCCGTCCTTTTCTTATAAAAATAAAAACTAACATTCTTCTGTTAAATTAATGCATTATTTGAGTTGTTGTTGAAATCTTAATTTTTTACAATAATTTTAGGGTTTGTTGACATTATAACATCATGGCAACGAAGTTGTAAAATTGGCTATAACTTTACATCACACAGGAAATATTAGCAAGTAATTTTGTCACATTAAATCATGTTCACACGAACATTATGTCTTTTGTCGATACTTATGAAAATTGTGTTGAAAAAAATGAATACATTAAAACTTTAGTCAAATAAAATATAACATTTAATTTTCAGCATGATGTTGTATAATTTTTTTTTATCAAATTAAGTGCTTCTATAAACGAACCTCACAGCACAATCCAAAATAAAACATTGGAGTAATATTTTGTCAAATAAACTGCTGCATAACAGAGCACAGTTGTAAGATACCAGAGGCTAGGCCAGAAATCTCCAAATGCATGGACCTTGGTGAAACAGGGTGGACCTCATTCTGTGCCTAATTTCATTGTGAATATAATAAAATAAAAAAGCCGTTATGAATCAATATTTGCACATTTCCAGTTAGCTTAATACTTAGAGTTACACAATTACAGGTACAATACTAATAATATATACAAAATATTTCTTTTGATTAGTAGTCTATGTATGCAAAATAAGAGGTCTGGTGAAAAACACAAGTGAATCAGATGTTCTATTTAACAGCTGTCCTATAAAGTTGAGGAATGTTACATTCAAATGGAGGCTAAAGAGTAGACAAGAACAGAAGAGAAACATCTCAGTTCAAGAAAAATTTCTGAGGTTGTAGCTACTGAATTATGACACATATGACAATTCATCTGTCGTCCCAAAGTCTTTCCATCCTAAGTCCTTAGATCATATTCAGCTTTCTCATATGTCAATATTCCTGCAAAATTGTTCACAGATTACGGACAGAGAACAAATAGTGAGAATAGCGCCAATAAACCTCTAAACACACAGCAAATCAGAGATGCGCATCAACGCCTTCACTTGTCCGTTTTCCAAAATATGATCAAGTGTGCTTCTTCAAACGAGCATATTGGTGTCTAATGGTGTTTCGTGTCATTTGTTACTCCAAGACTTATTACAGATTGACTGCCACAGTTGTGGGTATGATGAGCAAATTACGCACTAATTTCTTACCCTGCCATGTCATCTACAGAAACACCTACCACACTCACACGTAAAATAATAATAAAAAATTAAGTGAGAAAAGCATGGATACATTATCTTGATGTGAAGTGCAGTAAGCGGATATGTTTACAAGCATGACTGTAGAGAGCTGCACAGTGCAGAGAAAATGAGTGACTACCACAACCCATTTCAGTTCACCATAATCATATCAAACTTTTTATTTGAAAAAAATTAATAAATATCGAACTATATTTATAACATATATTATTATTATTATTATAGTAGTATTACAGTAAATATTACATAACTTTACAGTATATTTTGGTCATTTTTTTCCAATAAAATTACCTCTAATTTTGACACAGCTTTTATTTTGAAGTGTTTGTGTTGTTTTGACCAAGAGGCTCTGACATCATGACGGCAGCGTCACACTCTGGAAAAGCCAGTCGCTAAACGACTCAAACCAATCATTAAACCATGTTTACTGTCATCTGCTACTACAGTGCGCAATGTGCATGATGGTATTTTCCCCACACATTCACAAGCGCTCACATTTAAATGACATGCAAACTATATAATTATCTCATTAAATCACAGCTTTTACGGTTAAACAATCGTATTAGGACATAACGTGATTTTAATTTATGGGCTGAATGTTTATGTAATGACATTCGTATGTCTGATGGTATAGGTTTTTGGTATCAAGCATTTTTATGAGTACAGGTACACTGGGACTGAACCCAGAATATTCCTTTAAATATAACTATAATGCCTATGATCTCCAATAGGGCTGCAACAAACAATTATTCTGATAATCTATTAATATAACGATTATTTGATAACGATTAAACATTAGCTCTTAACCGATTAATAATATATCTTATATGCTGCTTCTCAGCTGAATGCATCTTTTTTTAAAGGATATTTCAGATATTTAAAAATATTTTGATTTTTAATATTATATTCAACATTCTCAGATAACAATTTTTTTATTCTGCAGTATAGCTGCTAAAGAAAATATATGTTGTTTTATAGGAGTTTTAGATATTTATATTGGAAAACAAGCCAAAATAAAAACTATTAAAAAATGTATTTTGTTGCAGTGTATAATGGGGCGAAGACTCCCATCTTTTACCTTTCTGTTCACTTCAATCCATCTTTAACACACACACAAAAAAAAAAAAACTGTATGAATTTTCTTCATGATAAGAAATGCACAGTGACACATATATTATGATTCAATAAGTCGCGAGCCATCACGTTATAATCTAGCTGCATTAAGGGTGCACGCTATAGGTATGAGTGTCCACGCAACAGAGTGTGCCTCAGTCGGATACAGTTTCAGTCTCTCCCCCTTAGATCACTTTGCACAACTCATAAAAGAGGCGCTGACCGCACAGAGAAATGCCAGTTTCAGTGTTTGTAGCTTCTGTAGTATTAGAAGTTCAATAAAGCTATAATGCATTAAACATAACTGAATTTAAATGTAACGCTGGGGTGTTTCCTTTAGAGACGCTCGATACACAAGTTTGCTTCAGCAGAGTGGCAGCTCCAGCTCCACTTATTCCACAAAGAGAGTGCTTCTGTATTTACTTTTGTATTTTTGCGTTATAATTCTCTCATACTTTGCGATCTACATCAGCTGAAGCTGTTTGGAAAATTCAGAGTGCATCTGGATTGTGAGCCATGTAAATCTTCCTCTCCTTGGTCAGGCTCAAACTGGTGTGCCGCTCTCGCGCGTCATCATTAGCGTTTAATGTGATCTCAGGTTAAGTTATATGAGATCAAACACATTTTTTTATCATCGACATTGTCAATAACGTCGACTACTAATCGTTTCAGCCCTATTTGCAATGTAGAGTTGATAGTACACCAGCTGAAAGGCTGGGAATTGAGGATCATGTAGGAGGTTTTCTGATGACGTAAAAATGGAAGGAATAAAATCTGACATCAAATCATTCAAGTAGACGTGCAGGTGAGCAACAGAAATGCAGTTGTTTGCTACTTACTAATTGCTTAAATAGACAGTGAATATAGTAGGGTGTGGCGATCCAGCATTTGAAATAAAACTTTGTGAGGGATTACAAACAAAAGCTTTTTCTCTAAAAAAAAAATATGGTTCTCTGTGCTCTCCAAGCTCAAACACTCACTACTGGATACTGAAAAAATAGTAAGGAAAGAATAACATTCTCAAGAATAAAGCAAGAGGCCAGCGGGATCCATCTGTTGACCTTATAAGTACAGTTTCTAAACAGACAACTAAATATTTTTTCCACGTGGTCCATTTACCATCATCATCAAAAGGCTGAGAGAAGGTACAACTTCTAAAAGCACAATACCAATTATATACAAATATCTTTACACACACAAAAGCACCATTGAAATAATACAGTATACTTATCTTATTGACTATGTTGTGTATGGCAAGCATATAGGTTTACATTTGACCCATTGTTTTTATGTGATGATAATAAAGGGTGGTTGCATATTTTAATTATCTTCTTAAAACTGATGGCACTCAAAGAACATCCTTAACATCTGACTCCAAAATCACAACGAAAGGCAAAAAATACAATATAAAAAAATAGGCAAGTGGTCGAGCGATAATGGTTCTTAAATGGCCGATGCCAATACTGATACCTAGAGAGCAGGATGGCCCGGATGGATTAACCTTAACACAATTTAACAACAGCAAATCAGATGTGCACAAAAATTCAAAAGTAAAAAACGTATTTTATGCAATATTTACTAAAATGTGCATGAACTTGAAAAAAAAAATGGCTTTCCAAATAGAAGTGTGATTTTTTATTCATATACATATACACACATATATACACATGTATATGAAAACACCATTTAATTGCTGGATGAACTGTTTTATAAAACCAATATCACACTCGTAGTCGTCCTGTTGTTCCGTATAACAGCATGGCCGTGATTGCAGAACAACAGCATTCTTGCTCTTGTGATAGTGCTTAATTTATTTATTATAAAAGTAATCGTACTAACTGATATTTTAGTTGAAATTGTGGTATTTTTTAAGTGTCCAAAACCAATGCACAGACCAGACAAACGGAGCAGCGGTGTAAACATGTTTGCAAACTAACACTACATTTGATTCTTACCGTGATCGGTTCACCTGGACACACGCCTCCGTCTCGCGTCAGTGCTTGATAGTCACAGTATCCCATAAAATCCTCGTCGCATTCTTCAAAAGACGACGCTGGCGAGAGGCCGGTGGATGACGTGTTGGAGAGCTTTCGCAGCGCAAGGGAGGCGGGAGAGCCGCTGAGACCACTGTCCGAGCAGATAGACTCCTCGTCGGGATGAGAGCCCGAGCATGGTCCGTGGGGGCTCAGGTCACACTGGCTGACACAAGGCTCACATGTCACAACCAGTTCTGGAACAGGCACACGACCGCCGCCATGAGCAGGAGAGCGTCTGGTGAGCTGCTCCACGGGCTCCTCTGGGTGGGTTTCATCCATACAAGGACAGGGTGCCGGGGTATCGGGCGTTTTAGTCATCACACTACTTCTAATTTATGAGATCAATAAGATCGCCAGAAGACAAGCGATAGGTCTATCCAGATTAGGGCCAAAGCAAACGCTTAACTGGCTCACGGTGTGTACTGGCGCACCTTGCGTCTGATGCGCAGCTGCAGAAAACAAACAAAACGCGGTACGTGCCAACATCAACGTTGTTGATGTCTTTTTTTGTCGTTATCACATCGCTCAAAATCACAAAAAAGATTTATAAAGAACTCACTATTATTAAAGCATCAACAGATAGTGTGTAAGCACTCACTGGTGCTCTGCTAGATCTCATTGCGTTACAGACATATCTATGGTTACAGCGTGCGCACTGTCACTACTCGATCCGTACCGGAAACACGATTGGTACTGCGCATGTGCGAAAATGCGTCTACTTCCTGTCTGAAGTATGTCGAAACAATTTACGGCAGTAGTGATTTGACACTACCCGATCAGTACCGGAGGTAGCTTAACTAGTGATTCTCTTGATATAAAGACAATAATTGTATTGTTCCTATTGATGCATATTTCTTATTTCATCCCTACGAGAGTTTTGTATGTTTTTTTCTTGTTAATAATAAAAAAAAAATACACTGTTTTTGTAAAATATATTTCAAGGTTAATATGTGGCACAAATGAAATGTATAAAATAAAATATATGGAAAAATAAATTTATATATATATATTTATATTTTGTATTGCTTAATGTGAACATTCAGTTCAGAGTGTGGTACAACAAAGTTAATACACAACAATAAATATAAAGAATAACAGCAATATAAGAATAGTTAAGGAAACTACTTTACCAACACCATAACTCAAAACAGAAACAAAATTTAAAAAGTAACTAAAATAATAAACTAGAAAGTAAAATTAACTAAATTAAACATTAATTTAATTAAAATGTTTGAGTGCTTTTTTGTTAAGTGAAGTTTTATCTCTTGTAAGAATACCAAAAAAAAATAGGTTTACAATTAAAAATATTTACATTTATGAATATAAAATCTACATAGGAAAATAATCACTTTTATTATAAAGCAGGCATTTGGATCTGCTTCAACAAATTCAAAAATAACAGTTTTAGGATTCTTTGAAAAACAAACTAACATCTTCCCAAAGTTGCAAAGAATAAATGCACGACCAAAACAAATGAAGAGAGGTTTCAGTGTCATTCTGACAAAAAAGAGCAATTAGTGTCAAAATCAGATCTAAAATGTTTCTTTAAGAAATTTTTGACAGGGTAAATATTATGAATTAATTAAAAAGATATTTCTTTTACTTCGTGAGGAAAAAGTTTTTTTTGCATAGACCATATATTTTTCCAATTTAAATGATCAAAGAGTCCATTCCAATATGAGATTATAGGAGGGGCAGAGACAATGTTCTCAAGGAATAGAGCTCTTATTTTATGATTCCTTCCTTTTTTTCAATGAAACATATCTCACCAATAGGTGTGCTTACAGGTTCAGGAGAGTGTAATGAACCCATAAGAGAGAGTATTATTTTTGAAAATCACGTGTAAGCCAGATGGAATAGCATCATAACTGTTATATTCTGAAAGAAATTCAGTATACCTAAAAAGCAAACCTTCATTATTAAAGAGCTGTCTTACATGAAATATTCCATTACTGAACCAGTAATTATAGAACAAAGATTTATTCTTAAATAGAATGTTCCTATTGTTCCATAAGTAACACAGATGAGGAGAAAAGTTTAGTGCCAAAAAAAACTTGTTGGTGAAAGTTGCATTGACAGGGACTTTTTGAATACCATAATTACATTAAAAAAAATAATAATAATTTGCACCACCAAGTTGTGAGAAGGCAAGCTGAGGGAAAATATTCCAAATAGAGGTGGGTTTTTTAAGGAATCGATTAAGCCAGGTTTTTTAATTGTGTTATTTAGTGAGCTGAAATCAATGAAGTTTAAGCCACCCTTTTTGTGAGAATTTAGTATCACTGACTTTTTCAAATAATGGTATTTGTTTTTCCATAAAAATGTAATTAATATCCCATTGATTACTTTACATGTGGGCTTATCAATGTACAATGCCTGAGTGGCATTAATTAGGCGAGACAGACCCTCTGATTTAACAAGCAAATCTCTGCCTTTCAAAGATAGGTCGCTCTGTAGCCTGCAATTAAGCCGTTTCATTGTTTATGTAACAATTGTGTTCAAATTAGCAGTGCATATAGAGTTATATTTGGTTATTTGTATACCCAAATATGTAACAGTTTTTAACTGAAATACCACAAATTGTATGGTAGGCCTACTGTTTTTAATCTGAAGTAATTCACATGTATTGAGATTAAGAGGTAAAAGCCTCAGGCTTTAGAAAAGACACGAAGAGTACCATAGGGCTGCTGTTAAACTAAATAGTTTACATTTATTAGAACCCATTTGGGAAATACAGATGTGTAAGTGTGTGTGTGTTTCTTTACATTTAATATTTTATTTTCTAAAGATATGTTCTACTTATTTCAGCATACTTTAACAAATGTCTGCATTTAAGAAACACACAGGATAAAGTTATTTATTCATTCAATTTATTTAATAAATTGCTTCCATCCCTCACTCACTCATTGGAACATGGCATTGACCTTCAGGCCTTGTTCATCAACACAGTATGACAAAAATGTTTCCATGTCCTCTTGACACTGAAATATAAACAAAAAGTCATCCTTTGTATTGGAGAATTCACCCCCCAGGACCTTCCTGAGGGCATTTTGTTGTTCATCACTGTTCATTTGCAGAAAAGCAGTCTCTCTCACATCCCCATGGAATAAGTATCTGTGATTGTGAACCCAGTGCCAAGCTGTATGAAGGTCTTTTACAATGGTCGGCTGTTGCACCTGGTGAAATAAATTTTATATATATATAAAAATGGCACGTAAACTAATTAAACTATTTATCCAGCATGCATGCAACTGCTTGATATATGACCACTAAAATCATTTACCTTATCAGTGTCCTCTTAAACCACAACTCTTCTGCTGGGCAACAGTTTTGTGGTGGATAGGCTCAAGGGTTCCCTGAAGGAGATGGGATGCTTCTTCTGTCCAGTATGCAAATCTGTGTCCATACCTTTGGAAAATATGTAAATGTATATGCACTCTATTTGTAAACCAACTTTCTAGTATCATTTTGCCAACAGTGACTTAATACAGCCAAGATACTGAAATTTTATCTGTAGAGTCTGTCATACCCTTCTAGGCAAAACCTCTCCATCAGCTGAATGCACCACCACTGGCAAATCAATGGCACCTCCTCCTACAAACACAAAAACAAAAATACAAATAAAAAATGGACATATACCAGTAGTTTGATGGCATACTTGTGTGAAAATCCAGCTTACTGTGATCCTGGAGAAACATCCTCTCAGTTGGTCCATCTGATGATGCACAAATACGTGACAATTAGTAACAACAGGAATTACACGCAAATATCAAATTTTCTATATATATCATTTTATTTTAAACTGTTTATCAAACATTCTTACTTTTCAATCTGTAGTATGTCCTCAGTCTTGACACACTGACCCTCTGGAACCTTTCACAATAGTGGCCCTTGGTGCCGACTAGTAAATGTGTTTCCTGTCCGTCGTTTCTTGGGGTCCCGTGAGAGCAGAACATCACTGGCCAGAACAGAACATACTCGGACATACTTGTGCTTGCGATTTTGGAATGACTTTTGTTGCATGCTCTGAGTGCTCTCTATGTTGCGAAGAACCTAAAAAAGCAGTACCCAAAAATTAAAACTCATTGAAAACAAAAACAGAATTCTCTGGTCTTGTCTCTTGATGGGTCACCCACCCCAGTTTATGTATGTCACACTGAGTCACCTCTGTAATCTAATCTTTTCCTGGTGATGCTATCTACTGAGGTAGAGAATGCTAAAGTGATAGTGACACTCTGGGCACACATAGACACACACACAGTCCCAGAAACATTACATTATCCACATCTCTAAATATACAGTGTAACAGTGACATAACAAGAGCTCAGAGAATCAGAATCATAGCAAAGAAAATATGTAGATCAACCTATGCCTAGGTCTAATTCTGATAGTATGTCACTACTTAATTTACCTTTATTATTCAAATACAAACCGTTTCATTAAGAAGTTTCATCTTATTGACTCTGGTGTCGATGTCATCTTCCGAGTCAGCAACTTCAAAATCATCTCCCATGGGAAAGGCATTCATGACCTCTGGCAGACGTGGGTGTCGATGGAAGAGGAGAAAGTAGGGACTGTGTCTAGTGGAGTACTGATCACATAGGAAGCTTCCCATTAACTATTACATTTGTATTGAAGGGAAAAACTCCACCCTTGACATTACATATTAAATAAATTCATCAATTCAGTTTTACCATTGACAACTAACCGTAGATATTATATTTATAATAAGTAAGCATGTTAAAACACAACCTGCTTTGCAGTGTTGATTCCATACACCACAGCAGGAAGGTGGAGATCCCAGTCATTATGGTTGTCATTCACATACTTCCTGAGAGTACGCTTGATATTCTGATTGGTCCTTTCATCCTGTACATATCAATGTATTTATAAAGTTGACGAATAACCACAAGACAACAATAGATCTTACAGAAAAGATATCAAAGTGTTACCTGTCCGTTGGTCTGGGGATGGTAAGCACTGGAGACAGCATGTTTGATTTTCAGCGTACTGAAAATGCTGTTGTTGAGCTGTAGAGGGATTAACAGTTAAATTTGCAAGACTGGAGTAATTGTAGACAACAACATATATGTAGAGACTAGAGTAGGGGGAAAAAACATAATAAAACCTTTACAAAACTTCACCTTGTTGACAAACTCCTTCCCTTGGTCTGTAATGATTTTTCCTAACCATGCCGAACAAGTACAACTTTGTGGTTATTATTGCAGACACCTCAGCTGCTATCTTAGATTGCATTGGTTCTGCAATCACCCACTTGGTGTACAGGTCTGTCATGGTAAGGACATACTTGTTGTTGCGTGCTGTTTCTGGCAGTGGTCCAATCAAATCCAAACCAAGCTCTTCCCAAGATTCTTTTACCTGCATGGCACAAAATTAGCATCAGCCAAATGCTGGGAAAAATGTACACAAGCTTGAGACTAGCTTGTTAGTCTCATCAGTATGCTAAATTATTGTAAGCAGTACCTTAATGGAATGCAAGGCACAACAGTCTTGATGGGGTCATTCAACTGGAAGCGGTGACAAGATCTGACCTAAAAAGCAAAAAAAAAAATGTTTTAACAAAATATCTAGAAAAATATCCAGTTGATACAAGTTGGTGATGACAATAAATATAACTTCTAAATCAAGGAGGTATCGAAAAATCAGAGGTGGCAAAAATAGACACATCCTTAAGTACAGATACTTGTAAAGAAAAAAACTGGAAAAAGTAGAAGTAGAAGTAAAAGAAAAAGAAGAAAGTAAAAGTAAAGTACCACCAATAATTGTTTCACATCCTGGATAATTGTAGGCCAATAGTAGCCAGCAATAACCCTGTTTTGAGTGCCTCTGACACCACTGTGCCAGTCCCAGGGTTCCCTATCGAAAGGTCTCTCCTATTGCGTAAGTAGCTTACGCTATGGGAAAACTCCGTTTCTCGAGAAATATTGAAGTCTTTATGTAAAACGCATTGCAGCTGCACAGCAGACAGTGATGAGCGAGGCAGCTCGGTCATTGGCTGTGCTGCGGCAACTGCTCGAACCAGTGACGGGGCGACTTAGAACGCGCGACCAATGGGGCGCGTCCGCATTCGCGCGCTCAGAGCCTGCTGAAATTAGCATATGAGGGCTATATAATGAGCGTCCGTCATGCCAGTTCTTTTAGATTTAATCTCCTTCAGCGAAGACCTTCTCTTCGCTGGATCCTCCGGATTTTTGGAGTCTTTCGCCGCCGTGGACAAGCTTTCAGCGGGACTGCTGAGAGGACGCCGGCATCTTCAGCCGCCTTCGAAGCCTTCTGCTACGCCATCCGGCGCGCATCGCATATCCTTTACTGAACAAGCGTTCGCCCCCGCGACGCTTTTAAGAGTAAAAGAGTTATTTTCCAGGCGTTGTTTCAAATGCCTTCAGCCTGCGCCTCGTGCAGAGGCCCTCTTTCCGACAGAGATCGGCACATCATCTGCACTCGCTGCCTGGGTCTGGACCACGCAGAAGCTGCACTCATTCAGGGCGGATGCCCCCGTGCTGCCACCTCTGTTCGAGCCGCGCAAGAAAAAGCGCCGCTCACAGAGGCTGCCAGAGCACCCCGACTCCGGTGATGTCACGCCGGCTCAGTCCCCGCGGGCATCACCGCTACCAGATGTCTCCCCGCCGCCGGTCCATTTCGCGAGAGCGGACCTGCACCCCTCCAACAAAGCGGTGGGTCTCGTCTCGTTTGGCACATCAGGGGACGACGACAGAAAGGATGACAGCCTCTCTCTTGACGCTGCATCCGACGACTGGCCGGGCTCGTTCGACCCCGCGCCATCGGCATCAGCGGACACGAGCACGGGCAACAGCATGGACTCGGAGATCGTCCGTATCCTGTCTAAGGCCGTGGAAGACCTCGGGCTCGACTGGTCTTCTCCGGAAGAACCCGCCCGCAGCCGGCTGGATGAGTGGTTCCTGCAGGGGCGCCGGCAGGCCCCCCGACAGAGACCCTCTCCTTTCTTCCCTGAGGTGCACGACGAGCTCACAAAGTCGTGGAAAGCCCCGCACTCGGCTCGCCTAAAGCCTTCTTTCTCTTCTTCGCTCTCCTCAGTGGACGGTGCGAGAGAAAGAGGCTACGAGGCAACTCCGCCCCTAGAGGAGACTGTGGCCAACCATCTATGCCCACCCTCCACCGCTGGATGGAAGGCCAGAGCTTCTCACCCATCGAAGCCGTGCAGAACCACATCAGCTCTCACCGGTCACGCATACGCCACCGCCGGTCAAGCTGCGTCAGCGCTGCATTCGATGGCGGTTCTACAAGTGTTTCAGGCCAAACTTCTCCGCTCTATGGACGAGTCTGGACCTGAACCCGACGCTTTTAAGGACCTGCGCAGTGCTACGGACGTAGCTCTGCGAGCCACAAAGGCCACTGCCCAATCCATTGGCCGGGCTATGGCTAATTTGATCGTCCTTGAGTGCCATCTGTGGCTAACACTAACGGAGATGAAGGACGCGGATAAGGCACCCTTCCTTGACGCACCTGTCACTCCGAGCGGCCTGTTCGGACCTACGGTGAGAGATTTCACGGAGCGCTTCACTGAGGCACGGAAGGATTCGCAAGCTATGCATCACTTCCTGCCTAAGCGCTCCAGCTCATCTGAAAAACTGCCCCAGCAGCAGCAGCGAGCCAGGGCAGAGCCGCCCGTCTCCCAGCCGAAGAGCAGACCTGAAAAGGACGCTTGACGCCGCTCGCGTTCCGCTGGCCGAAGAAAGCCGCAGGAGCAATGAGGCCCTCGACCCAGAATCACCCTGAACACAGAGCCTCGTAAGTCTTCCTAGCAGCAGGAAGAAAGAGAGGGAGTACGCGTCTCGCAAATGCCGGACCGCTCCCTCGCAAACATTTAAAACATTACCCAGTCCCCTTACAGGCGGCTGGAAATGTCTATACAGCAGTCAATGGGCCAGTCATAAAACTCGCTCACCTGCAATCAAACGCCGTTTTCACGGCGACACACAGAAATCACCAAAAGAGTCATTTTCTGCCTGTGTCACTAAGGGTTCACATGTCCACACTAAAGTGCACATTCCCACATATCAATACTGTCCAAACAGTGACAAACACCTCCCCAGCTCAGGCTGGATGTCTCAAAAATGTAGATCATGTGCCTATTGTCATGTATGCACCACTACACACAAGCACTGTTCCCACAGTTATAAACACTTCCCCAGTAAAAACGGGAAGTGCTATAAGTGTAGTGCGTGTGCCTGCTGTATTGCACGCAAAGGAAAGATGTGTCACATGTTCTACGCACCGAGGTGCTCAAACTGATAGAGAAGAGCGCTATAGAAACTGTTCCTCCCTCTTTGAGCGAGGCAGGTTTTTACAGCCGCTATTTTCTCGTCCCCAAAAAGGACGGTGGCCTTCGCCCCATCCTGGATCTCAGACATCTGAACAAAGCGGTAATGATTCGCTCGTTCAGAATGTTAACAACCAAACATATCCTCGCGCAAGTTCGCCCCGGGGATTGGTTTCTATCAGTGGATTTGAAGACGCTTACTTTCACATCCCGATAGCGCCTCACCACAGGCCCTTTCTGAGATTCGCTTTGAGGGACAGTCATACCAGTACACAGTACTACCATTCGGCCTATCATTGGCCCCCCGTACATTCACGAAATGTATGGACGCGGCACTTTCCCCTGAGACAGCGGGGAGTGCGGATACTGAATTACCTCGACGATTGGCTAATCATAGCACAATCAGAGGTTCAGTTAATGACACACAGATCTTGGACTATCAGCCATTTAAAATGCCTGGGTCTGAGAATAAATTTTGCAAAGAGCGTGCTATCCCCCAGCCAGAATATTTCTTTTCTGGGAATAGTGCTAGACTCAGTGCAGATGACAGCGCGCCTCTCATCAGAGCGCACGCTCTCTATTCGACGCCTTGCAACATCGTTCAGAACGGGCGCGCACACCCCCGTCAAACGATTTCAGAGAATGCTCGGTCTCATGGTCTCGGCATCAGCTGTACTCCAGCTAGGATTGTTGCACATGCGTCCTCTCCAGCGCTGGCTCAAGAGCCGTGTCCCCACTCACGCGTGGCCCTCGGGCCACTTTTTGATCAGAGCGAATCACGGCTGTATAAAAGCCCTGACGCCCTGGAAAGCCATAAACTGGTATCAAACCGGCGTGAGTCTTGGCGTGAATACGCGGAGAAAAATGATCACGACAGATGCCTCCAAAATAGGATGGGGGGCCCTTTACGAGGGCAGGCCTGTTTCCGGCTTTTGGTCAAACCCGGAAAAGCGCCTACACATAAACTGTCTGGAAATGAAAGTGGTCGCCTTGGTTCTCAGAGCCCTGCTTCCGTACCTGCAAAACGAACACGTCCTGGTCCGAACGGACAACATGACGGTAGTTTCGTATATAAATCGCCAAGGTGGACTCAGGTCGAGCTCCCTGCACTCTATGGCCAGGGAGCTCATCCTATGGTCACAACACCACCTGCGCTCGCTAAGGGCAGCGCACGTGCTAGGCGTCCTGAACCAAGGAGCGGACATGCTATCCAGAGACAAAGTTCTCCCAGGAGAATGGTCTCTCCACCCTCTGACGGTTCAGTGGTTATGGCGAACCTTTGGCTAGGCAGAGGTCGACCTCTTCGCCTCCAAGGAAAACGCGCACTGTCCTCTCTTCTTCTCAAAAAGCACGGACACGCTCGCCCAACTTTGGCCGAGCCGCCCCTTGTATGCTTTTCCCCCGATCGCGATGCTGCCTCAGGTCATCAGTCGGATCAGGGAGGTGAAATGTGCAGTGCTCCTGGTAGCCCCACTCTGGAAAAACCAGACGTGGTTTCCAGAGCTGGTACAGATGATGCAATCTGCCCCATGGCTGATTCTACTGAGGCAAGACCTCCTCGGACAGGCCAGCGGGATGATTCTTCATCCCCGCCCCGATCTGTGGGCCCTCCATGCATGGCCCCTCAACGGGTTCCCGAGAACCTCCCCAGTGGAGTTCTGAAAACCATTACTGAGGCGCGAGCCCCTCTACGAGGCCTTGTATGCCCAAAAGTGGAAAGTGTTCAGTGACTGGTGTGATACCAAGAGCTTGAACCCCAAAACGTCGCGAGATACCAAGTGTACTCGCCTTTTGCAGGAGCTGCTGGAGGCGGGCCGCACACCCTCCACGCTCAAAGTCTATGTGGCTGCCATAGCGGCATCACACAATCCTGATAAAGGACATTCATTAGGAAAAACGATCTGATCGTTCGTTTCCTAAGAGGCTAGGAGGATGAACCCTCCTCGCCCACCTTCGGTGCCGATCTGGGACCTGGCCACGGTCCTGGGCGCACTCAAAGGTGCCCCGTTCGAACCTCTCCGAACCGTGCACCTCAAGCAGCTCTCGCTCAAAACCACGCTCTTGCTGGCACTCGCTTCAGTTAAAAGAGTGGGCGACCTGCACGCGCTGTCATCAAGCGCTGCTTGCCTGGAATTTGGACCTAACGACTGCAGAGTTGTCCTTAGGCCAAAGCACGGGTATATTCCTAAGGTGCTCTCTACACCCTTCAGATCACAGGTGATATCTCTGGCAGCGCTATCGTCCTCAGCAGACGAAGGTGATGCAAATTTACTCTGCCCGGTCAGGGCGCTCAGAGTATATTTGGAACGTTTTGCCCTGTTCAGACAGACGGAACAATTATTGGTATGCTTTGGCGGCCGAACTAAGGGTCTCGCTGTCTCAAAGCAACGAATATCGCGCTGGATAGTGGATGCTATAGCGCTAGCTTATGGAGCCAAGGGCCTTCAATGCCCCTTAGGCGTCAGAGCTCACTCTACGAGGAGCATGGCCTCCTCTTGGGCATGGTCGAGTGGGATACCCATTGAAGATATTTGTGCGGCGGCAGGCTGGGCCTCGCCTTCGATATTTATCAGGTTTTATAACCTACAGGTCCCCTCACTGCATTCCAACATTCTATCAGTCTGACTGTGGAATGAACTGGAGTATGTATATGCTGGGCATCATCTCCTCCTTTATAAGGTCCGTCTCTGACCGACTTTATTATGCGTACCAGTACACAAAAGCTCAGTACCTGAGATATGTGCTTGTGTTTGTACAAGGAGCGCCCCACCTTGAAGGCAAGGGCACCCTGTCATACCCCACTATATAGCTCGCCGCTGGAAAGCTCGTGGAATATCACTTTGCTTTAAGGCTCAGGCACCAGCCTCTGGCTTTATAGAGCGAAGTCAGCACGCACAGCGTTTTACATGGTGTTCCCATAGCGTAAGCTACTTACGCAATAGGAGAGACCCCTTGATAGGGAACGACTCGGTTACTAACGTAACCTCGGTTCCCTGAGAGGAGGGAACGACTATTGCGTAAGCTGCCTTGTCTGTGCTTGGTCAGTTCGCTTCAGTCGATTGAACCTAAAAGAACTGGCATGACGGGACGTTCATTATATAGCCCTCATATGCTAATTTCAGCAGGCTCTGAGCCGCGAATCGCGGATGTGCCCCCATTGGTCGCTGCGTTCTAAGTCGCCCGTCACTGGTTCGAGCAGTTGCCGCAGCACAGCCAATGACCGAGCTGCCTCGCTCATCACTGTCTGCTGTGCAGCTGCAATGCGTTTTACATAAAGACTTCAATATTTCTCGAGAAACGGAGTTTTCCCATAGCGTAAGCTACTTACGCAATAGTCGTTCCCTCCTCTCAGGGAACAGAGGTTACGTTAGTAACCGAGTCGTTATTGTGGCACTCCATAAGAACAGACCTCTTCTCTTCCTCTGACAGGACAACTAGCCGCATGTACTGCCTACTAGGACCGATGTAGAAGAGTCTGTCGTCTGTTTTTAGAGGAAAAAAGAAAAAGTTGGAAAAAGTAAAAAGACTACATTATAAACTACATTATATTCCATTTTTTTTTTAATACCTATGTATTAATATCCAGATAAGTGAGCTGAACAAGTACAGTTAACGTAGCTTAATATATTAGCTTAATAAGATATTTTAAACACAATTTGTGAATTAAGCACATGACCCTGGTTGTTCCAGACAGTCAGTTCTCTTTTTTCATTATAAAATCTCTAGGTATAAAGTTACCTTTAATTGTAAAATTCGTAGACGCCCGTTTCACCTTCCGACGCTCTGTGGGATTGTCGGGAATTTCTCCTTTTAAGAGAAATTCTTGAATTTGTACATACAACACAAAATAATCCATATTTAATTCAGTCACTCAACACCCCGACTCTATAAATCGAGCACATGGTCAGTACAAATCGTGACAGTAAAGGTAAAGTCGACCTGTAGTGCATACTGTCGTAAAAACGTTGGCGATGACAGGAAGTGACATCAAATATGAGTTTTCGCCACTGATCTATAATATGTATGTTTTTTGTTTGTTTGTTTTTTTTATTGCTTAAAGAAACATACAAAATACCAAACAAACCTCAAGATACAAATCTTATCCAATTACAAAGAAGTCTAAATAGCAGCACAAAATATAAATAAATACCATAAATCTGAGAAAAAAAAAAAGAAAAAAAAAAGAACTTAAATAACAAATAAAATATTACACAAGGGGGTAATCATCAAAAAATACCTTCAAAAGATTATACAATTTAAGGGCTTTTTTGTTATGCACAAGTCTTAAAGATTTAAAGAAGATCATTAAATCTTTATGGAAAAGTAAGAAAATGGGAGGGTACTTAAAGAATCTGCATTTGTGTATGAAGTAATTGGCCAACAGCACAATATTGTTCACCAAAAACTCATGATCGTAATTCAAAGAAAAAAACAAATATTATATAGTTTTAAAATTAAAATTAAAGTCAGGTATTTCATATTTCAATCTTAACCAACCATAAAGGTCATCCCAGAATTTCTTTGAGAATTTGCATAAATAAAATAAATGTTCCAACGACTCTATATCTGCTTCACAAAAGGTGCACTCATTACAATCCATATTAAATCTGTGTCTGAGGAAATCATTACAAGGATAAATATCATTAATAATTTTAAACTGAACCTCTTTTACCTTTGGAAAAAGTGGAAAAGTGAGAAATCTTGTTCTAATTTGACCCACTTTGTCTTTCAGGAAATCAAATATAAGAGGTCTCTTTTTAACTTTACAAGGGAAAGTCTCTATATTTACCAATGTTCTTAAAACTTTAATCTTACATCCCTCCTCTGTAAAATTAAGACCAGAAATTGTTAAACTTTTCAATCTCGGAATCACAGGTGAATAACTCAATGCACCTTTAACCATCTGAACCAAACCACCAGGAACAGCTTGTAACAAAGTCACATATAATTTCTGAGTGCAAATAAAATTATATCTTTCACAAAAATTGTCATAACTAAGGAAATTTCCTTCCCCATCCATAATGTGTACAATGGACCAGACACCTTTATCCATCCAGTCTTGAAAGAACACAGATTTCCTATTAATAAGGATACACTTATTATTCCACAAAGTCAAGTCAAGTCAAGTGGTTTTTATTGTCGTTTCAACCATATACAGTTAGTACAGTACACAGCAAAACAAGACAACGTTCCTCCAGGACCATGGTGCTACATAAAAACAACAAAGGACCAACACAGGACCACATGAGACAACACAACGAAATAAAATACCTATATAAAATACCTACATATACCTATATAAAGTGCACGTGCAAACATGTGCAAAAAGTACGGGACAGTACAACAAATTTCTGACAATGAACAGGACAATAGACACAGTGCAGCGCCGATCAGTACTAAGTAGTGCAAAAAGATGACAGTTTCTAAAAATGTAAACATAACATACTATGAGATAATGTTCTATGCACATAGCAGTTATTGAGGTAGCAGACAGTTATAAAGTGACAGTAATTAAAGTGCAAATCAGGACACGTGTGTGTGTGTGTCAAACCAGTCTCTGAGTATTGAGGAGTCTGATGGCTTGGCCCGAATGCTTCGCTACCTCTTGCCAGACTGGCAGGAGGGTAAAGAGTTTGTGTGAGGGGTGTGTGGGGTCGTCCACAATGCTGGTTGCTTTGCGGATACAGTGTTTTTTGTAAATGTCTTTGATGGAGGAAAGAGAGACCCCAATGATCTTCTCAGCTGTCCTCACTATCCTCTGCAGGGCTTTGCGGTCCGAAACGGTGCAAGTCCCAAACCAGGCAGTGATGCAGCTGCTCAGGATGCTCTCAATAGTCCCTCTATAGAATGTAGTGAGGATGGGGGTTGGGAGATGTGCTTTCCTCAGCCTTCGAAGAAAGTAGAGACGCTGCTGGGCTTTCTTGGTGATAGAGCTGGTGTTGAGGGACCAGGTGAGGTTCTCCGCCAGGTGAACACCAAGGAATTTGGTGCTCTTGACGATCTCCACAGAGGAGCCGTCGATGTTCAGCGGAGTGTGTTCACCTTGTGCTCTCCTAAAGTCAACAACCATCTCTTTTGTTTTGTCGACATTCAGGGACAGGTGGTTGGCTCTACACCAGTTCGTCAGCCGCTGCACCTCCTCTCTGTATGCTGACTCGTCGTTCTTGCTGATGAGACCCACCACGGTCGTGTCATCAGCAAACTTGATGTGGTTCGAGCTGTGCATTGCTGCACAGTCGTGAGTCAGCAGAGTGAACAGCAGTGGACTGAGCACACAGCCCTGGGGGGCCCCAGTGCTCAGTGTGGTGGTGGTGGAGATGCTGTTCCCGATCCGGACTGACTGAGGTCTCCCAGTCAGGAAGTCCTGGATCCAGTTGCAGAGGGAGGTGTCCAGGCCCAGCAGGTTCAGCTTTCCAATCAGGTGCTGGGGAATGATTGTGCTGAATGCTGAGCTGAAATCTATGAACAGCATTCGAACGTATGAGTCCTTATTGTCTAGGTGGGTGAGGGCCAGATGGAGGGTTGTGGCGATGGCATCGTCCGTTGAACGGTTTGAACGATACGCAAACTGCAGTGGGTCTAGTGAGGGTGGCAGCTGGGTCTTAATGTGCCTCGTGACGAGCCTCTCGAAGCACTTCATGATGATGGGTGTAAGTGCGACGGGACGGTAGTCGTTGAGGCAGGACACTGAAGACTTCTTTGGCATGGGTATGATGGTGGTGGCCTTGAAGCACGTTGGAACGACGGCGCTGCTCAGAGAGATGTTGAAGATGTCGGTAAGAACATCTGCTAGCTGGTCTGCACATCCTCTGAGCACTCTGCCAGGAATGTTGTCTGGTCCAGCAGCCTTCCGTGGGTTGACTCTATGTAGAGTTTTCCTCACATCTGCCATGGTAAGACAGAGCACCTGGTCGTTGGGAGGAGGGGTGGTCTTCCTCGCCATCACGTCGTTCTGCACTTCAAACCGAGCGTAGAAGTCGTTCAGTGCATCTGGGAGGCATCTTTGTCACAGGCAACTGATGTTGTCCTGTAGTTGGTGATGGCCTGGATGCCCTGCCACATGCCGCGTGTCACCGCTGTCCTGGAGGTGACTGTGGATTCTCTGGGCGTGTGCGCGCTTTGCCTCTCTGATTGCCCGTGACAGTTTGGCCCTAGCTGTTCTTATCGCCTGCTCTGAAGGCGGAGTCTCGGGACCTCAGCAGCGTGCGCACCTCCGCAGTCATCCACGGCTTCTGGTTGGAGCGTGTGGTGATGGTCTTGGAGAAAGTGACATCATCAATGCACTTGCTGATGTAGCTGGTCACTGATGCTGTGTATTCCTCCAAGTTGGTAGAATCGCCATATGTTGCAGCCTCCCTGAACATGTGCCAGTCAGTACACTCAAAAGAACAATAATGTGGGGAAAAATTGTGTTTGTATATCAGTTTCCAATAGAATAATACCTGACTATGAAAAGATGACAATTTACACTTTAGTTTTGATGGCTCAAAATCACACCTCAAAAGAAAAATCAATGCCCCCCAAAAAATCAAAGATTTTTGAAGAAAAACTAGACCAAACAGAATGTTTATTCCTAAGGAAAGCTTGAAGCCATCTCAATTTAAGAGTGCCATTCATAACATCGAAATCAATAATATTCAAACCTCCCTCACTGACTGGCTTCACTACATCTGATTTTCTTATGTAATGGTGTTTGTTTTTCCAAAGAAATTTATACTGAATTTGATTAATATCCTTTATCCACCTGTCAGAGATAGCTAAAGAATATGCAGGATAAATCAGCCTAGAAAGTATCTCAGTTTTCTGTAATAAAATTCTGCCAAAAATGGAAATATCCCTTTGTAACCACACATTTAACATATTTTGACTTTTTGTTATATTGTCTTTAGTAATAACAATACCTAAATATTTTACCTCATTTTTTAATGGAATATTAAATAATTGAGATTCAGTCCGATTATGCACTGCCATCAACTCACACTTTTTTAAATTTAATGTCAAACCAGAAGCTTTGGAAAAATGTGACACCAAATGAATGGCAGCTGGGATCTGCTCTGCATCCCTAAGAAACAGAGTAGTATCGTCTGCTAGTTGACTTATTAACAGCTGACTCCCCAAAACATTCAACGGCTTAACCTCTTTACTATTTTTCACATAAATTGCCAAAAGTTCAGCTATTAAAATAAACAAATACGGACTTGTCGGCAGGGCGGCACGGTGGTGCAGCGGTTAGCACTGTCGCCTCACAGCAAGAAGGTTGTGGGTTCAAACCCTGGTTGCCCCGGCCTTTCTGTGTGGAGTTTGCATGTTCTCCCCGTGTCTGCGTGGGTTCTCTCCGGGTACTCCGGCTTCCTCCCACCATCCAAAAGACATGCAGGCTAGGTTAATTGGTGTCTCCAAAAAACAAAATTGCCCTAGGTGTGGATGTGAGTGTATGTCTGTCTATGTGTGGCCCTGCGATGGACTGGCGACCTGTCCAGGGTGTCCCCCGCCTTTCGCCCAATGTTAGCTGGGATAGGCTCCAGCCCCCCGCGACCCTGTACACAGGATAAGCGGTTGACGATGGATGGATGGATGGATGGACGGACTTGTCGGATCTCTTTGTCTAATACCTCTGTTTATGTTAAAACGCTTAGAAGTCCCACCTGGAAGTGATACTGAACTATTAATATCATTATACAACATCTCTATCAATTTAACAAATTTATAACCAAATCCAAAAGATGTAAGTGCATGTAAAATAAACATATGTTCTACAGTATCGAATGCCTTATAGAAATCAAGAAACAAAATAAACCCATCATCCTTAATCAAATGTGCATAATCAGTTAAATCCAAAACAAGTCTAATATTGTTGTGTATTAACCTTCCTTTAATAAAACCAGATTGTGTTTCACTTATAACTTGACTCAACCTAAATTTTAGCCTGTTTGCAACAGCAGCTGTAAGAATTTTATAATCAACATTGAGTAGGGTAATCGGTCTCAGATTATCAATAACTCTTTTGTCTTTGCCTGACTTTGGGATGAGAATGATCAACCCCTGCTTCATAGTTGGAAGTAAAGAGTTAGAATCAAAACATTCCTTTAAAGCTTTAAACATATGTATGTTATATATATATAGCTCAGTGGTTTTCGCACATACGCGGTACCAATCGTGTTTCCGGTACGGATCGAGTAGTGACGCCACTGATCTATATATATAACATAGATCAGTGAGTGACACGCACAACCAAGCTTCGCCCCGCCTACTTTTCTTTAAAGCAACAGAGGTTGGAAATACTCTTGTTCAGAACCCATCCAAATAGATTTATAGCGCCACCTAAAGGAAAACAGGGTCCTTTAACAAGACAAACGATTCAAATGGACGCAAAACCCCGCCTTAAAAGCGTTTCTGACCAATCCTGTTTTAGCAACTGTTGCCCTGCCGCCATTACTTTAACACGCGTTTGCTATTTTCCAGTGAGAGCCTATGGTAGTAATGTGCGTTTGACTACTTTTAAGCGGGGTTTTATAAAAATAATTAAAACAATTTAAAACACGTTGTTGCCGGATCATTTGTAATAGTGACACTAGTTACACAGAGAGGATATCCGCCGTGTTCTTCTTTACTTAAAAAATCTTTAAATAAATCTGGAGAAGAGTGGATTAAACTGTCAGACTTCGTTCCCAAGCAGAGCTTAGCAAAGGGTCAAATAAAGAGGCACTATTTTGATTGTTATCTTGGATTTACAGCGACTCATAGCTATGTGGATGCAGCATCATTCACAATCGATAGTTTTCAATTACAGATGCCATTGTAGAAATTCACTATTCAAAATCAGCCATGATTAAATTTAAACCAAGAGTGAAAGCGTCCAGACTGTTACTGAGATGAAGCAAGTAGTATTCAGATGATCATGTGATTCTAAAATGGAAGCCTCCACGAGGGTGCCCCTGCCCAATGTAGAGTAAACTGCTTTTATAAATTTACTGATATGACAAGAGTCCTCATCTCATGTGAGTCATCATAATTTTAAACATATTCCGTAAAATTACAGTTTATTTCTTTAGGAGTAAAACTTTTTTAAAGGGGAAAATTACTGAATGCACCTTTAAGTAAATTATGTAAAAAACAGAAGGATCCATTTAACATGCTTTTTAAAATGCATTTTCAATTACAATGTCCATGTACTGGAAAATTTAGGTTGGCAGCTGTTTCATCATATGGACTTGAAGGCACTTGCAGGATAGTTCACCCAAAAATTAACATTTACTTACCCAACTGTTGTTCCAAACATTTATATGCCTTTAATTACATCATAGCAGATTTGACCATTTACAGAAAATCATAACTACATGCAAATTTTTTTTCAAATTTTTTTTATGAAGAAGCGTTTAAAGGAATAGTTCACCCAAAAATGCCATCTCAGATGTGTGTGGCTTTCTTCTGCAGAACACAAAGATTTTTAGAAGAATATCTCAGCTCTGTTGGTCCTCACAATGCAAGTGAATGGTGACCAGAACTGGATCGGAACAGAAGGTCCAAAAAGCACATAAAAGCAACATAAAGTAATCCAAATGACTCCAGTTGTTAAATCCATAATATTATCTGAAGCAATATGATAGGTGTGGGTGAGAAACAGATCAGTATTTAAGTCCTTTTTTTACTATAAATCTCTACTTTTGACCAGCCACAATCAGTTGTTGGCTGAATGTGAAAGTAGCAAAAAAATTGTAGCCGATGGTTGTAAAGAAACACGGAATACAAAAATATTTTGGGAGGGTTTTATTCTGACGGCTATTTATAAAAAAAAAAAACAGTGGTCGGTATACAAAAAATGAAATAAAACAATGAAATACGGTAGAGGCCAGTCATTGCACGTATGCCAAAATGTGGTGAAACTCCACACACAATCCATATGCATCGCAAAGAATTCTCAAAGGATGAACAAAACCGGGAGCTCTTTTGGACAACGTATCTTCCTTCTCACGTCTCTTTACACAAGAGAGTACTGGAAAGCAGGTTTCTCAAAACTCCGGTCTTAAAGGGGCCACATCCGATTTAGGACGAGTTAAATTACACAAAATTTCTCCACTTGGCTACCAAAAACCCTCCCCACAAATTAAATGGTAGCATGCTTTTTAGATGCAACCAAAAAAATCTGGCAAATGCTTTTATCAAAAGCAACTTCGTGTGCTCAAGGTATACATTTTAACAGTATGTGTCCCAAGAAAATCAAACCCATGACCTTGGTGTGCTGGTACTATGCTCTACCAGTTGAACTACATGGACTATAAATAAAATGATAGCATATCACATTCATTTATGCACCACAATAGGGAGTATAATTCCAGAGGTTAAATAGGAATGATTATCAAGAAAAGACATGAAGAGCAAAATCCTTTATAAAAAAAAAAACTTTGTTTTTCAGGATCTCACAAAGCATAAAAATGGAAGATCAGCTAAAACAGACATAAACATACACACTAATCATGTAAAAAACAAACAGAAAAAAACAAAACCATGGTGAACAAACACTAGTTGATAAAATACACAGGAATATAGATATAGGAATATATATAAAAAAAAAATATCCTGAGGTCATACATTTGGACACTTCTGGTTTACTTCAAGTCTGATATGGCAACAGTCTAAAGAGCCCCCCCCAAAAACCAACATAATTGTATTTCATAAGTCTAGCCCAAGTTACTGTACATTAGTGTGTCTGTCCTTTTTCATTAGTAAAAATGGCTACATGTTACAGATACTGTACATCTGTACACAGTGTTTGAATTATGTTGTACAAGTAATGATTGTCCATGTTATTCAGTCTTAGTATTAGCTTGTGCACTATGCCTAAATTGACATCTGAATCCACTCAGTGGAGTCAGCGCCCAGTGTCAAGGTCCCGCATGTAGTCCTGAAGAGCCTGGAGACGAGCATCAATCTCTGACAGGTCAGCACCTGTTTCAATAGATGTGTCTATGGGAGAAAAATATGTCTAGCTCAAATTTACAATTTCATATACTCCCTTTGTTATTATAATGCATATTGGTAAAAACGGGAATTTATGGGGTACCTGCAGCTCTCATCCTTTGTGCTGGAGTGCTGCACATTGGTTTTTTGTTTAAGTGTCTTCCTCTGGTCTAGAAGGAAAAACAGTTCAGTTGAGATGCTAAAGAATTATTTTATGTCCAATATTGCCACAATTTCGACATATGCAGAGAAATAGGTTTTTCCATTAAAATTATTTTAACCTTACTAAAAATGCAACACTCCAAATTCCTACTCACCCCAGGAGGACAATTATTCACTAGTTTCCTTCCCCTGTAAAACCCAGAAAACATTATAAAATAATTCCAGATCATTATAGAACTAAAGGCATAATAGCATATTACATATCAACTCTACTTAATTCAGAATTCAAGAACTTGGCAGGGGTTTTGTAATTCATTTGACATCATATAGATACATTAAATGAGTATGCTTAAAGGTACAGTAGCAAAAACAAAAATTGTCATGTAAAAATGTTTTGTGCGTGCTAGAAACCTTACATAACACAATAAATTCTTCTTAAATAAATATATAAAATGTACAAAGGCCTCGAACATGGGCCTTTAAATAATTATTAAACAGTTGACAACAGTTTGAAATGATTATCAAATCATAAGTCAGCAGACATTACATATTTAAACAACTGACTAACATGCAATTCCTTGGATAAGCAACATATTTCAATGAAACACTTGCCTGCTATTTAAAGGCTTAGCAAGCTCTTCAAACTCTGCTACAGATCCTTCGGAAGAGCATCGACTCCTGCTTTCCAAAGACACACTCCTCCCCCTGCCAGCACTCCCTCCTCTCATCAGCTGAGGAACGAGCTCTCTGGACCGTGAACGCCCTCTTTCCATCAGAGATGGTGAGGCCAACATGTCCCTTCTAATTTTCCTCTGACTGTTGGATACAAAAGCAAACCTCATGCATGTCTGTGAAGGTAGGAAACAGGCCAGTAGCCTACAGATATATTATATTAGCCAAACCTCAGTCAGGCTTTTAGCACCAGGCTTTAAACAGAGGTTTTGCTATGATCTGCCAAATTCATGATTGATAATATATTATTTGAAAATAATGGAATCGTGCAAGTGGCAAAGAGAGCTTATAGTTCACACCTTTCAAAGTAAACTGTATTTCTGCTCACAGAGATGGCAATGCTTGTAGACAAAGAGATAACCAATAAAACAACAAAAATAAAACTCCAAAAAATACACTGAATATGCACCAAGAAAGCACTTAAAAAGTTGAAAGGCTCTTACTTTTTCAGCTCTGCATCTTTTTGGCGCCGTTGTCTGTCCTGTATGTAAGACGTAGGATCAAACCGAGGCACCCGTGACCCTGTCAACAACAATTCCTTTACATTTGTAGAAGCTGAAGTGTATAATTCCTGTAACACTTAAGTCACATAACGGAATTTCAAAAATAATCGCGGTATTCAAACTGATTCTAGAAAAATCCCCAGACTTCCACTGATTTTACAAATAGATAGTCCTGTCTGGGATACAAGAAAGAATTCGAAAAATAAAATCGAAAAATAATCACACATCAGCTGTAAGACTTAAAACAGGGGTTCATATCCTGACTTTTTCATGACCTAAAATAATACATCCTGTTCAAAACACGCAATTACCTGTTGGAGACGGTGAGGGTCTTGAGATGTAGTTCCGAGACCCTGAAGAATCTGCCCTCCTCACTCTCTCCTCTGATCTCCTGCTCCTATCCTCAGGCCTCTCCCTTGAGCCCGAGCGAGCTCTCACCCCTACACGGGTCAAACTGCGCTCTCTGGATAAAGACCGATGAACCCCCCCATCACCTCGGAGTCCACTTCGGCCAGACATGGCCGGAGTCGTCCGACTGTCAAAATGGAGGAAAGTAGAACATTAAGGCGTGCCAATACACAAGGTTGAAGTGCAAAGAGGAATTGCTTCCAATTGTGCAAAAAAAAGAACAAAGATGGCGATCCTTTTTACTTACCCACGATGTAGCAAGGCCAACTCAGTGGTCAGACTTTTAACACGTATCCGAAGAGCCCGCTCTGAAGCCCTGAGCTCCTCCAGCTACCAATGAGAGTGAATTTGAAAGGTGGTTACAATATGGTACATACTAACCATTTCATGCATGACTATTTTCCATTGCCAGCAGCTTGTCTAGAATGGTCTGTCCATCTATTGACCATTTAACAACAATTGGCTTGGACACACCTGTTCCAGCAGGTGGCGCTGTTCCTGGCCCCTCTTGCTAGCTGAACGTTGGCTTTTTGCCCTTTCCTTCAGTAGCTGTTCCTCAAGGCTGTGGACTGCCTCTCTGAGCCCATGAGCCCCAGGTGTGGAACCGGCACCTCCCATC